>NW_006779634.1:39492-75423 GCF_000442215.2 Lipotes vexillifer
GAGTCGGCCGTTATTATAGACAATGACAGTGCCTCAGGTAGAGATATCGTCACAGCCTTAGTTAGGAAGAGTGTCAGGGCCTTGGTGAAGGACAGGGTCAGGCCAAAAGTGAGGGACATCTAAGGCTATTAGGGACATCGTCAAGGCCTTAGATTGGGCCAGCATCAGGGCTGTAGTGTCGACCAGTGTCAGGGCATTAATGAGGGACAAAATTAGGGTGTTTGTTAGTTAGGGAAAGTGTCAGGTCATTAGTTACAGATAATTTTAGGGCCTCAGGTAGAATCGGCATCAAGGCCTTAGTTAGGAAGAGCATCAGGGCCTCAGTTAGGTTCAGCATCAAGATGTTAGTTACGGCCAGCAATAGGGCCTTAGTTAGGGACAGTGTTGTCAGGCCCTCAGAGATCACTTGACGGCCTTCATAAGAGACAGTGTAGGCCGTTAGTTAGGGACACTTCAGAGACCTTCTTAGGGATATATTCAGGGCCTTAGGAACAGAATCAAGTTGTTATTTTGTGACTGCTTAGGCACTAAGGGACAGCATCAAAGCTTAAGTTAGGGAGGGTGTCAGCGTCTTGGGGATAGTGTTAGGGACTTTGTAACTTATAGCTTAGGCCATTAGCTAGGGACAGTGTCAGGGGCTAATTAAGGGCAGTGTCACAGTCTTAATGAGGGACATTATCAGGGCCGTGCTTATGGACAGGATCAGGTCCATACTTGCGACCAGTGTCAGGCCGTTATTTAGGGGCAGTGTCAGGGCCTTCTGTAGAGACAGCATCAAGGCCCTTAGTTAGGAAGAGGGTCAGGGCCTTAGGACAGTGTCAGAGACGTCCTCAGGCACATATTCAGGGCCTTAGTAATGGACAGGATCAAGACCCCGGTGAGGGATTTCTAAGTCTATTAGGGACATCGTCAGGGCCTTAGATAGGGTCAGCGTCAGGGCCGTAGTTAGGACCAGTGTCAGGGTGTTATTTAGGGACAAAATTAGGATGTTAGTTAAGGATAAAGTCAGGAAATTAGTTACAGACAGTGTCAGCTTCTCAGGTAGAGACTTCAAGGTTTGAGTGAGAGCATCAGTATCTCATGTAGGAGCTGCATCAGGCCATTACTTACAGACAGTGTCAAGGCCTTAATTAGGGAGAGTGTCAGGGCCTCAGAGAAAAACTTGAGGGCCTTAGTAAGAGACACTTCAGGCTGTTCGTTAGGGACATCATCAGGGCGTTAGTTATGGACAGGGTCAGGGTATTAGCAAAAGACAGCTCAGACAATTAGGCACACCGTCAGGGCCTTGGGTAGGGGCAGCGTCAGGGAGTAGCTGGGGAAAGAGTGAGGCCATTAGGTAAAGACAGACTCAGGGCCTTAGTTAGAGACAGTGTCAGGTTCTTCGTTAGGGACACTGTCATGGCCTCAGTTAAAGATAACGTGAGGGCCTTAGTGAGAGATAGTGTCAGGGCCTTAGTTATGGACATCTTTAGGGCCTCAGAGGTAATTTGAGGGCCTTAGTAAGAGACATTTTGGGTCATTAGTGACATCATCTGGACCTTAGTGCCATCTTCAGTACATCATTTACGGGCCGCATCAGGGCATTAATGAGGGACAGCTCAAGTTATTAGGGACTGTGTCAGGGTTTTAGTTAGGGAATGTGTCAGGAACTTTGTTAGAGAAAGAGTGAGGCCAGGAGTTAAAGACAGACTCAGGGTCTTAGTCAGAGACAGCCTTAGTCCTTAATTAGGGAGAGTGTCAGGGCCTCAGTTAATGATAAGTTGGGGGCCTGTGTTAAGGACAGCCTCCAGGCCTCAGTTAGAGACGGGTTCGCGGTCTCCGGACTAAATTCATGGCCTTACTTCGGGACAGCATCAGGGATTTAGTTAGCATAAGAAACTCGACATTAGCTAAAGACAAGGTTAGTTTAAGGTCTAGGAGTAGCGTCAGGAAATGATGTAGGGATAGTGTCAAGACCATAGCTACTTAGAGCATCAGAGCCTAATTTAGGACCAGTGTCAGGGCTTCAGGAAGGCACAGCGTCAGAGCCTGACTTAAGGAGAGAGACAGGGCCTGAGTGAGGCCTGGAGTCAGGGCCTTAGCTGGGGAAAGTGTAAGGGCATGTCTAAGGAGCAGCATAAGGGCCTCGGTAGGGACAGCCTAAGGGGTTTTTTAAAGACATTATCAGGGAATCTGTTAGAGACAGCATCACTGGCTCACTTAGGGATAGTGTTAAGGCTTATTTTGGGACAGTTTCAGGACCTTAATTAAACATGAGCCAGGATATAGTAAGCTCAGGATACTTTCAGGACTTTAGAAATTGATGGCAGCAGGGCCTTACTTAAGGACAGTGTCAAAGCCTCAGATAGCACTAGCATTTGTGACTCTCTTATGTATCGTGTCAGGGCCTGAGTTAAGAATAGTGTTAGGGTCATAGTTAGGGACAGTGTCACAGCCGGATTTAGGATGAGCATCTGGGACTTCGTTAGGGACAGTGTCACAGCCGGATTTAGGATGAGCATCTGGGCCTTCGTTAGGGACAGTGTCACGGCTTTGGGACTAAATTCAGTGCCTGAGGTATTCACAGCATAAGGGCTTCAGATAGCATAAGAGGCAGGAAAGTTGCTAGGGACAGGGTTAGTGTAAAGTTTTGGGATCGTGTGAGGAAATGACCTAGCGAAACTGTCAAGACCTTAGTCACTGAGAGTATCAGGGCCTTATTTAGAACCAGTATCATGGATGCAGGTAGGGACAGAGAAAGTGCCTGTTTTAGAGAGAGCAACAGGGCCTGAGTGAGGCCTAACGTCAGGCCCTTAGCTGGGGACACTATCACGGCATGATGTAGGAGCAGAATCAAGGTTTTTGTTGGATGAGCAATAGGGTCTTAGTTAAAGACATGATCAGGGCCTGAGGTAGTCATAGCTTCAAGGCCTCAGGTAGGCATAGCTTCAGGGCCTGAGTTAGGCACAGCCTCAGGCCTTCACTTAGGGACCACAGCAGGGATTTCTTAGGGTCAGTGTCAGGACGTTGGTAAGAGATGGGTTAGGATACTAGTTCAGGATAGTGTCCGGATTTTAGTTATTGCCAGAAACAGGGCCAGTATTAGTGAAAGAATCCAGGCCTTAGTTAGAGACAGTGTCAGGGCCTTAGTTAGGACAAGTCAGGGCCTTAGTTAAGGAGAGCATTAGGGTTTCAGTGAGGATTAGAGGCAGGAAATTAGCTTGGGACAGAGTCAGCTACCAGGCCAGGGATAGTGTCAGGTAATGAGCTAGAGATAGCGTGAAGACATTAGTTATTGTGGGCATCAGATGTTCATTTAGGACCAGTGTCAGATCTTGATGTAGGGACAGTGTCAGAGCCTCACTAAGGTGCCGCCCCAGGGCCTAGTGAGGGCTATCTTTAAGGCCTGACCTAGGTAGAGGGTCAGGGCATGACTTAAGAGTAGTACAAGGGCCTCTGCAGGGTCAGCATTAGGGTCTTCATTAAATACATTCTCAGGGACTATGATAGGGACAGCCGCAGGGCCTCACTTAGGGACAGCATCAAGGCTTCCTTTGGGACAGTTTCAGGAACTTGGTAAGACATGGGTCAGGATATTAGCTCAGGATAATATCAGGACTTTAGATATTGATGGCAACAGGGCCTTAGTTAGAGAGAGTGTCAGGGCCTGCGTTAGGACTGGCATCAGAGCCTCTGTTAGGTACCGTGTCAGGGCCTGTGTTAGGAATAGTGTTAGGAATTTAGTGAGGCACAGTTCCGGGCAGGATTTAGGACGAGCATCTAGGCCTTAGTTAGTGACAGTGTCATGGCCGTGGGCCTGAATTCAGTGTCTTTGTTAGGCACAGAGTACGGGCTTCAATTAGCATAAGAGGTAGGACATTTGCTAGGGCTAGGTTTAGGGTAAAATTTATGGATGTTTTCAGGGAATGGCTTAGGGATAGTGTCAAGACTTTAGTCACTGAGAGTATCAGGGCCTAATTTAGAACCAGTGTCATGGCTGGAGGTAGGAACAGTGCCAGTGCCTGTGTTAGAGAGAGCAACAGGGCCTGAGTGAGGCCTAGTATCAGACCCTTAGCTGGGGACACTCTCAAGGGCATGATGTAGGAGCTGCATCAGGACATTTTTTGGTCAGTATTAGGGTCTTAGTTAAAGACATGATCAGGGTCTGAGGTAGTCACATCTTCAAGGCCTCAGGTACACATAGCATCAGGTCCTGAGTTAGGCATAGCCTCAGGCCTTCACTTAGGGACAGCAACAGGGCTTCCTTAAGGACAGGGTCAGGCCCTTGGTTAGAAATGGGTCAGGATATTAGCTCAGGATAGTGTCTCGATTTAATTATTGCCTGCAGCAGGGCCTACATTAGGGACAGATTCCGGGCCTTAGTTAGAGACAGTGTCAGAGTCCTAGTTGGGCCTAGTCTGGGCCTTAGTTAGGGAGAGCTTTAGGGCTTCTGTGAGGTTAAGAGGCAGGAAGTTAGCTCGGGACAGAGTCAGGTTCCAGGTCAGGGATAGTGTCAGGAAATGAGCTCGTGGTAACGTGAAGACCTTAGTTACTGAGAGCATCAAGGCCTTTGTTAGGGCCAGTGTCAGGGCCTTAATCTGGACCAGTGTCGGGGATTGATGTAGGCATAGCGTCCGAGGGTAACTAAGGTACGGCAACAGGGCCTAAGTGAGGCCAATCTTTAGGGCCTGAGTTAGGGACAGTGTCAGGGCATGACTTAGGAGTAGTATAAGGGTCTCTGTAGGATCAGCATTAGGGTTTTTGTTAAAGACCTTCTCAGGACTTCTGGTAGGGAGAGCCTCTGGGCCTCACTTAGGGATAGTATCAGGCCTAACTTTGGGATAGTTTCAGGACCTTGGTAAGACATGGGGATGATATTACCTCAGGATAATGTCAAGACTTTAGATATTGACGGCAGCAGGGCCTTAGTTAGACACAGTGTCAGGGTCTGCGTTAGGACTAGCATCTGGGCCTCTATTAGGTACCGTGTCAGGGCCTGAGTTAGGCATAATGTTAGGGATTTAGTGAGTGACAGTTCTGGGCCGGATTTAGGAAGAGCATCTAGGCCTCATACAGGGACAGTGTCACGGCCTTTGGAGTAAATTCAGGGCTTGAGTTAGGCACAGCATAACGGCTTCAGTTAGCATAAGACACAGGACTGTTGCAAGGGATAGGCTTAGGGTAAAGTTTAGGAATCGTGTCAGGTAATGACCCAGGGGTAGTGTCAAGACCTTAGTCACTGAGAGTATCAGGGCCTTAATTAGAACCCGTGTCAGGGCTTCATGTAGGGACAGCATCAGAGCCTGACTTAGGGAGAGAGAGAGGGCCTGAGTGAGGCCTAGCATCAGGCCTAGCATCAGGCCCTTAGCTGGGGACACTGTCAGGGCATGATGTAGGAGCTGCATCAGGGCCTTTGTTGGGTCAGCAATAGGGTCTTAGTTAAAGACATGATCAGGGCCTGAGGTAGTCACAGTGTCAAGGCCTCAGTTAGGCATAGCTTCAGGACCTGAGTTAGGCACAGCCTCACTCCTTCATTTAACGACAGAGACAGGGCTTTGTTAAGGACAGTGTCTGGACCTTGATTAGAAATGGGTCAGATAATTAACTCAGGATAGTGTCTGGATTTTAGTTATTGCCAGCAGCAGGGCCTATATTAGGGACAGATTCCAGGGCTTAGTTAGAGACAGTGTCATGGCTGTAGTTAGGAGTAGTCTTCGCCTTAATTAGTGTTTCATTGAGGACAAAAGACAGGAAATTAGCTCGGGACAGAGTCAGGTTCCAGGCCAGGGAAATTGTCAGGAAATGAGCTAGAGGTAGCATGAAGACCTTAGTTATTGAGAGTATCAGGGCCTTAGTTAGGACCAGTGTCAGGGGCTTAATTGCGACCAGTGCCAAGACTTGATGTAGGGATAGTGTCAGATCTTAATTAACGTACGGCAACAGGGCCTAAGTGAGGCGTATATTTAGGGCCGGAGTGGTGGACAGTGTCAGGGCATGACACAGGAGTAGTGTAAGGGTATCTCTAGGGTCAGCATTAGTGTCCTCATAAAAGACATCCACAGGGCCTCACTTAGGGACAGCGTCAGGGCTGTCTTTGGGACCGTTTTAGGATCTTGGTAAGACATGGGTCAGGATATTAGCTGAAGATAATGTCAGGACTTTAGGTATTGATGGCCACAGGGCCTTAGAGACACTGTCAGGGCCTGACTTAGGATGAGCATCAGAGCCTTTGTTAGGTACAGTGTCAGGGATTGAGTTAGGTGTTGTGTCAGGGCCTGACTTAGGACAAGCCTCCAGCTGTCAGATAGGGGCAGCGTTCCGGCCTCAGGACTAATTTCAGGGCCTTACTTAAGGACAGCATCAGGGATATAGTTAGCATAAGAGGCTTGACTTTAGTTAAAGACAAGGTTAGCTTAATGTCTAGGGATAGTATCAAGGCATGGATTAGGGATAGTGCCAAGACCTTAGTTACTTAGAGCATCAGGGCCTAATTTAGGGTCAGTGTCAGGACGTCATGTAGGAAAGCGTCAGCGCCAGACCTAGGAAGAGCGACAGGGTTTGAGTGAGGCCTAGTGTCAGAGCCTGAGCTAGGGATAGTATCAGGGCATGACTTAGGAGCAGCCTAAGGGCCTCAGTAGGATCACCCTCAGGGGCTTTGCTAAAGCCATTATCAGGGCCTCTGTGAGGGACAGCCTCAGGGTCTCACTTAGGGACAGCCTCAGGGCTTACTTAGGGAAAGTTTCAGGAACTTGGAAAATGATGGGTCAGGAAATGAGCTCAGGATAGTGTCAGGACATTAGATATTGACGGCAGCAGGGCCTTAGTTAGAGACAGTGTCAAGGCCTGTGTTAGCACTAGCATCTGGGACTCTGATAGTTACCGTGTATGAGCCTGAGTTAGGAATAGTGTTAGAGCTTTAGTGAGGGACAGTTCTGGGCAGGATTTAGGACGAGCATCTAGGCCATAGTTACTGCCAGTGTCACGGTCTTGGGCGTAAATTCAGTGTCTGTGCTAGGCACAGAATAAGTTCTTCATTTAGCATAAGAGGCAGGACATTTGCTAGGGCTAGGTTTAGGGTAAAGTTTATGGATCGTGTCAGGAAATGACCTAGGGATAGTGTCAAGACGTTAGTCAGTGATAGTATCAGGGCCATATTTAGAACCAGTATCATGGCTGCAGGTAGGGACAGCACAGTGCCTGACTTAGGGAGAGCAACATGTCCTGAGTGAGGACTAGCGTCAGGCCCTTAGCTGGGGACACTGTCAGGGCATGATGTAGGAACTGCATCAGGGCCTTTGTTGGGTCAGCATTAAGGTCGTAATTAAAGACATGACCAGGCTCTGAGGGAGTCACGGTTTCAAGGCCTCCGGTAGGCATAGCTTCAGGGCCTGAGTTAGGCACAGCCTCAGGTCTTCTTTTAGGGACAGCGACAGGGCTTTCTTAGGAACAGTGTCAGGCCCTTGATTAGAAATTGTTCAGGATATTAGCTCAGGATACGGTCTGGATTTTAGTTATGGCCGGCAGCACGGCCGATATTAGGGACAGATTCCGGGCCTCAGTTTTAGACAGTGTCAGGGCCCTAGTTTGGAGTAGCATCTCTGCCTCTGTTAGGTACCGTGTCAGGGCCTGAGTTAGGAGTAATGTTAGGGATTTAGTGCGGGAAAGTTCTGGGCCAGATTTAGGAAGAGCATCTAGGTCTCATTTAGAGAAAGTGTCACGGCCTTGGGACTAAATTCAGGGCCTGAGTTAGGCACAGCATAAGGACTTCCGTTAGCATAAGGGACAGGACAATTGCAAGGGACAGGATTAGGGTAAAGTTTAGGGATCGTGTCAGGAAATGACCTAGGGGTAGTGTCAAGACCTTAGTCACTGAGAGTATCAGGGCCTTACTTAGAACCCGTGTCAGGGTTTCAGGTAGTGACAGTATCAGAGCCTGACTTAGGGAGAGCGTCAGGGCCTCAGTGAGGCCTAGCGTCAGGCCCTTAGCTGGGGACACTGTCAGGGCATGATGTAGGACCTGCATCAGGGCCTTTGTTGGGTCAGCAATAATGTCTTAGTTAAAGACATGATCAGGGCCTGAGGTAGTCACAGCGTCAAGACCTCATTTAGGCATAGCTTCAGGTTCTGAGTTAGTCACAGCCTCAGGCCTTCACTTAGGTACAGAGACAGGGCTTTCTTAGCGGCAGTGTCAGGACCTTGGTTGGAAATTGATCAGATTATTAGCTCAGGATAGTGTCCACATTTTAGTTATTGCCGGCAGCAGGGCCTATATTAGAGACAGATTCCGGGCCTTAGTCAGACACAGTGTCAGGGCCTTATTTAGGACTAGTCTGGGCCTCAGTTAGGGAGAGCATTAGGACTTCAGTGAGGACAAGAGGCAGAAAATTAGCTCATGACAGAGTCAGGTTCCAGGACACGTATGGTGTCAGGAAATGAGCTAGGGATAGCGTGATGACCTTAGTTATTGAGAGCAGCAGGGCTTTAGTTAGGACCAGTGTCAGGGCCTTAATCAGGACCAGTGTCAGGGCTGGATGTAGTCATAGCATCACAGCCTATGTTAGGTATGGTAACAGGGCCTTAGTGAGGCTTATCCTTAAGGCCTGAGTGAGGGACAGTGTCAGGGCATGACTTTGGAGTACTGTAAGGGGCTCTGTAGGTTAGCCTTAGGGTCTTTTTAAAAGACATTCTCAGGGCCTCTGTTGGTGACATCCACAGGGCCTCACTTAGGGAAAGTATCAAGGCTTACTTTGGGACAGTTTCCGGACTTTGGTAAGATATGGGTCTGGATATTAGCTCAGGATAATGTCAGGAGTTTAGATATTGACAGCAGAATATCCTTAATTATACACAGTGTCAGGGTCTGCATTAGGACTAGAATCTGGGCCTCTATTAGATACCGTGTTAGGGCCTGAGTTAGGAATAGTGTTAGGGCTTTAGTGAGGGACAGTTCTGGCCCGGATATAGGAAGAGCATCTAGGCCTCATTTAGGGACAGTGTCACGGGCTTGGGACTAAATTCAGGGCTTGAGTTAGTCACAGCATAAGGGTTTCAGTTAGCATAAGAGACAGGACAGTTGCAAGGGACAGGATTACGGTAAAGTTTAGGGATCGTGTCAGGAAATGACCTAGGGGTAGTGTCAAAACCTTAGTCACTGAGAGTATCAGGGCCTTTATTAGAACCCGTGTCAGGGTTTCAGGTAGTGACAGCATCAGAGCCTGACCTAGAGAGAGTGACAGGGCCTTAGTGAGTCCTAGCATGAGGCCTTTAGCTGGGGACACTGTCAGGGCATGATGTAGCAGCTACATCAGGTCGTTTGCTGGGTCTGCAATAGGGTCTTAGTTAAAGACATGATCAGGGCCTGAGGTCGTCACAGCCTCAGGCCTTCACTTAGGGACAGAGACAGGGCTTTCTTAAGGACAGTGTCTGGACCTTGATTAGAAATGAGTCAGATTATTGACTCAGGATAGTGTCTGGATTTTAGTTATTGCCAGCAGCAGGGCCTATATTAGGGACAGATTCCGGACCTTAGTTAGAGACAGTGTCAGGGCCTTAGTTAGGAACAGTTTGGGCCTTAGTTAGTGAGAGCATTTGGGCTTCAGTTAGGATAGGAGACAGGAAATTAGCTGGGGATAGAGTCAGCTTCCAGGCCAGGGATACTGTTAGGAAATAAGCTAGGGATAGTGTGAAGACCTTAGTTATTGAGAGCATCAGGGTGTTAGTTAGGACCAGTGTTAGGGCTTTAATCAGGGTCAGCGTCAGGTCTTGATGTAGGGATAGTGTTAGTGCGTAAATAAGGTACGGCCACAAGACCAAAGTGAGACCTATATTTAGGTCCTGAGTGAGGAACAGTGGTAGGGCATGACTTAAGAGTAGTATAAAGGCCTCTGTAGGATCAACTTTAGTGTCTTCTTTAAAGACATTATAAGGACCTGTTTTAAGTACTGCCTCAAGGCCTCACTTAGGGACAGCATCAGGGCTCACTTTGGGATAGTTTTAGGGCCTTATTAAGACATGGGTGAGGATATTAGCTAAGGGTAATATCAGGAATTTAGATATTGATGGCAGCAGGGCCTTAGTTAGGGATAGTGTCAATGCCTTAGATAGGACTAGTATCTGGGTCTCTGTTAGGTACAGTGTCATGGCCTGAGTTAGGAGTAGCATCTGGACCTCTATTAGATACCTTGTCAGGGCCTGAGTTAGGAATAGTGTTAGTGCTTTAGTGAGGCACAATTCTGGGCCAGATATAGGAAGAGCATCTAGGTCTCAGTTAGGGACCGTGTCATGGCCTTGGGACTAAATTCAGGGCATGAGGTATTCAGAGCATAAGGGCTTCAGTTAACTTAAGAGGCAGGACATTTGCTAGGGACAGGCTTAGGGTAAAGGTTAGGGATCATGTCAGGAAATGACTTAGGGATAGTGTCAAGACCTTAGTCACTGAGAGTATCAGGGACTTAATTAGAACCAGTGTCAGGGCTTCAGGTAGGGACAGCGTCAGAGCCTTACTTAGGGAGAGCAACAGGTCCTGAGTGAAGCGTAGCCTCAGGCCCTTAGCTGGGGACACTGTCAGGGCATGATGTAGGAGCTGCATCAGGGCCTTTGTTGGGTCACCTATAGGGTCTTAGTTAAAGACATGATCAGGGTCTGAGGTAGTCAGAGCATCAAGGCCTGAGTTAGGCATAGCCTCAGACCTTCACTTAGGGAGAGAGACAGGGCTTTCTTAAGGACAGTGTCTGGACCATGATTAGAAATGGGTGAGATTATTAACTCAGGATAATGTCTGGATTTTAGTTATTGCCGGCAACAGGACCTATATTAGGGATAGATTCTGGGCCTTAGAGACAGTGTCATAGTCTTAGTTAGGAAGAGTCTGGGCCTTAGTTAGGGAGAGCATTAGGGCTTCAGTGAGGATAAGGGGCAGGAAATTAGCTCGGAACAGAGTCTGCTTCCAGGCCAGAGATAGTGTTAGGAATTGAGCTAGGGATAGCGTCAACACCTTATTTATTGAGAGTATCAGAGCCTTAGTTAGGACCAGTGTCAGGGCCTTAATTAGGACCAGTGTTGGAGCTTGATGTAGGGACAGCGTCAGAGCCTTACTAAGGTATGGCAACAGGGCGCAAGTGAGGCCAATCTTTAGAGCCTGAGTGAGGGACAGTGTCAGGGCATGACTTAGGAGTAGTATAAGGGCCTCTGTAGGATCAGCCTTAGGGTCTTCATAAAAGGCAGTCTCAGGGCCTCTGTTAGGGACGTCTTCAGGGCCTCATTTAGGGACAGCATCAGGGCTTACTTTGGGACAGTTTCAGGAACTTGGTAAGACATGGGTCAGGATAGTAGCTCAGGATAATATCAGGACTTTAGATATTGATGGCTGCAGGGCCTTAGAGACAGTGTCAGTGCGTGACTTAGGATGAGCATCACAGCTTTTGTTCGGTACACTTTCAGGGACTGTGTTAAGTGTTGTGTCAGGGCCTGAGTGAGGACTACCATCAGGGCCTTAGCTAGGGATAGTAGCAGGGCATGAGTTAGGAACAGCATAAGGACCTCAGTAGGAACAACCTCAGGGGCTTTGTTAAAGCCATTATCAGGGTCAGTGTTAGGGACTGTCTCAGTGCCCCAGTTAGGGACAACGTCAGGGCTTACTTAGTGACACTTTCAGGACCTTGGTATGAGATGGGTCAGGAAATTATTTAAGGATAGTGTCAGGACATTAGATATTGACGGTATCAATGCCTTAGCTAAGGAAAGTGTCAGGTAAGTTCAGGACATTAGATATTTACGGCAGCAGGACCTTAGGCATAGTGTCAAGACCTTAGTTAGGAATAGCATCTGAGCCTCTGTTAGGGTCACTGCCAAGGCCTGAGTTAGGAATAGTGTTAGGGCATTAGTTAGGGACAGTTCTGGGCCGGATTTAGGACTAGCATCTAGGACTCAGGGAAAGTGTCATGGCCTTGGGACTAAATTTAGGGCATGAGGTATTAGAGCATAAGAGGTTCAGTTAGCTTAAGAGGCAGGACATTTGCTAGAGACTGGCTTAGGCTATAGGTTAGGGATCATGTTAGGAAATGACTTAGGGATAGTGTTAAGATCTTAGTTACTGACAGTATCAGGGTCTTATTTAGAACCAGTATCAAGGTTTCAGGTAGGTACCACGTCAGTGTTTAACTTTGGGAGAGCAATAGGGCCTGAGTGAGGTCTAGCACGGGAACGTAGTTGGGGACAGTGTCAGGGCATGATGTAGCAGTAGCATCAGGGTCTTTGTTGGATCAGCAATAGGGTCTTAGTTAAAGATACGATCATGGTCTGAGTTAGCCAGAGCGTCACGGCCTAAATTCAGCATAGTTTCATTGCCTGAGTTAGACACAGCCTCAGGTGTTCACTTAGGGACAGCAACAGGGTTTTTTAGGGACAGTGTCAGGACCTTAGATAGAAATGGGTCAGAATATTAGCTCAGGATAGTGTCTAGAATTTATTTATTGCCGGTAGCAGGGCCTCTATTAGGGACAGATTCCGGGCCTTAGTTAGAGATAGTGTCACGGACTTAGTTTGCATTAGTCTGGGCCTTAGTTATGGAGAGCATTAGGGCTCCAGTGAGGATAAGAGGCAGGAAATTAGCTCGGGATAGAGTCAGCTTCCAGGCCAGGGATCCTGTTATGAAATGAGCTAGGGATAGTGTGAAGACCTTAGTTATTGAGAGTATCAGGGTCTTAGTTCGGACCAACGTCAGGGCTTTAATCAGGACCAGCGCCAGGGCTTGATGTAGGGATAGCGTCAGAGCCTAACTAATGTAAGGCAACAGGGCCTAAGTTAGGCCTATATTTAGGTTCTGAGTGAGGGACTGTGTCAGGGCATGACTTAAGATTAGTATAAGGACCTTTGTAGGATCAGCATTAGGTGTTTCATTAAAGATATTATCAGGGCATCTTTTAATGACTGCCTCAAGGCCTGAATCAGTGATAGCGTCAGGGCTTACTTTGGGATAGGTGTAGGACTTTAATAAGAAATGGGTGAGGATGTTAGCTCAAGATAATGTCAGGATTTTAAATATTGATGTCAGCAAGTTCTTAGTTAGGGACAGCATCAATGCCTTAGATATGACCAGCATCTTGGTCTCTGTTAGGTACAGTGTCAGGGCCTGAGTTAGGAATAGTGTGAGGGCATTAGTTAGGGACAGTTCTGGGCCGGATTTAGGACGAGCATCTAGGACTCAGGGAAAGTGTCATGGCCTTGGGACTAAATTTAGGGCATGAGGTATTAGAGCATAAGAGGTTCAGTTAGCTTAAGAGGCAGGACATTTGCTAGAGACTGGCTTAGGCTATAGGTTAGGGATCATGTTAGGAAATGACTTAGGGATAGTGTTAAGATCTTAGTTACTGACAGTATCAGGGTCTTATTTAGAACCAGTATCAAGGTTTCAGGTAGGTACCACGTCAGTGTTTAACTTTGGGAGAGCAATAGGGCCTGAGTGAGGTCTAGCACGGGAACGTAGTTGGGGACAGTGTCAGGGCATGATGTAGCAGTAGCATCAGGGTCTTTGTTGGATCAGCAATAGGGTCTTAGTTAAAGATACGATCATGGTCTGAGTTAGCCAGAGCGTCACGGCCTAAATTCAGCATAGTTTCATTGCCTGAGTTAGACACAGCCTCAGGTGTTCACTTAGGGACAGCAACAGGGTTTTTTAGGGACAGTGTCAGGACCTTAGATAGAAATGGGTCAGAATATTAGCTCAGGATAGTGTCTAGAATTTATTTATTGCCGGTAGCAGGGCCTCTATTAGGGACAGATTCCGGGCCTTAGTTAGAGATAGTGTCACGGACTTAGTTTGCATTAGTCTGGGCCTTAGTTATGGAGAGCATTAGGGCTCCAGTGAGGATAAGAGGCAGGAAATTAGCTCGGGATAGAGTCAGCTTCCAGGCCAGGGATCCTGTTATGAAATGAGCTAGGGATAGTGTGAAGACCTTAGTTATTGAGAGTATCAGGGTCTTAGTTCGGACCAACGTCAGGGCTTTAATCAGGACCAGCGCCAGGGCTTGATGTAGGGATAGCGTCAGAGCCTAACTAATGTAAGGCAACAGGGCCTAAGTTAGGCCTATATTTAGGTTCTGAGTGAGGGACTGTGTCAGGGCATGACTTAAGATTAGTATAAGGACCTTTGTAGGATCAGCATTAGGTGTTTCATTAAAGATATTATCAGGGCATCTTTTAATGACTGCCTCAAGGCCTGAATCAGTGATAGCGTCAGGGCTTACTTTGGGATAGGTGTAGGACTTTAATAAGAAATGGGTGAGGATGTTAGCTCAAGATAATGTCAGGATTTTAAATATTGATGTCAGCAAGTTCTTAGTTAGGGACAGCATCAATGCCTTAGATATGACCAGCATCTTGGTCTCTGTTAGGTACAGTGTCAGGGCCTGAGTTAGGAATAGTGTGAGGGCATTAGTTAGGGACAGGTCTGGGCTGGCTTTAGGATGGGAATCTAGGCCTTAGTTCGTGACAGTGTCATGTTCCTGGGCCTAAATTCAGGGCCTGGAGTATTCACAGCATAAGGGCTGCAGTTAGCATAAGAGGCAGGACAGTTGCTAGGGACAGGCTAAAGGTAAAGTTTAGGGATTGTGTCGGGAAATGACTTCGGGATAGTGTGGAGGCCTTAGTCATTGAGAATATCAGGCCCATATTTAGAACCAGTATCAAGGATTCAGGTAGGAACAGCGTCAGTGCCTGACTTTAGGAGAGTGATTGATAGGGCCTGAGTGAGGTCTAGCGTCAAGCCCTTAGCTGGGGACAGTATCAGGGCATGATGTAGCAGCAGCATCTGCGTCTTTGTTGGATCAGCAGTAGGGTCTTAGTTAAAGACATGATCAGGGGCTGAGGTAGTCACAGCTCCAAAGCCTCAGGAAGCTATAGCTTCAGGGCATGGGTTAAGCATAGCGTCAGGCCTTCACTTAGGGACAACATCAGGGCTTTCATAGGGACAGTGTCAGGACCTTGGTAAGAGATGAGTCAGGATATTAGTTCAGGATAGTGTTCGAACTTTATTTATTACTAGCAGCAGGGCCTATATTAAGGACAGATTCGGGGACTTAGTTAGAGACCTTGTCAAGGTTTTAGTTAGGATTAGTCAGTGCCTTAGTTAGGGAGAGTATTAGGGCTTCAGTGACAATAAGAGGCAGGAAATTACCTCGGGACAGCGTCAGCTTCCAGGCCAGGCCTAGTGTCAGGAAATGAGCTAGGGAAAGTGTGAAGACCTTAGTTATTGTGGGTATCAGGGCTTTAGTTAGGACTAGTGTCTGGGCCTTAATCAGGACCTGTGTCACGGCTTGATGTAGGGATAGCATCAGAACGTTACTAAGGTATGGCAACAAGGCCCAGTGAAGCCTATATTTAGGGCCTGAGTGAGGGACACTGTCAGGGCATGACTTAGGAGTAGTATAAGGGCCTCTGTAGGATCAGCCTTTGCATCTTTGTAAATAACACTCTCAGGGTCTCTGTTAGGGACATCCTCAGGGCCTCACGTAGGGACAAAGTCAGGGCTTACTTTGTGACAGTTTCAGGACCGTGGTAAGACATGGGTCAGGATATTAGCTCAGGATAATGTCGGGACTTTAGATGTTGATGTCCGTAGGGCATTAGCCACAGGGTCAGGGCCTGACTTAGGATGAGCATCATAGTCTTTTTTAGCTATAGTGTCAGGGACTGAGGTAGGTGTTATGTCAGTGCCTGAGTTTGAATGAGCCTCCAGGCGTCAGTTAGGGACTGCGTCACGGCCCTGGGACTAATTTTAGGGCCTTTGTTAGGGACAGCTTCCGGGATTTAGTTTATATAGGAGGCTCGAGTTTATTTAAAAGTAAGTTTAAGTTAAGGTCTAGGGATAGTGTCAGGACATGAGCTAGGAATAGTGTCAAGACTTCACTTACTTAGAGCATCAGGGTCTCATTTAGGACTAGTGTCTTGACTTCAAGTAGGGATAGTGTCAGAGCCGGACTTAGGAAGAGCAGCAGGGTTTGATTGAAGCCTAGTGCCAGGGCCTTAGCTAGGGGTAGTATCAGGGCATGACTTAGGAGAAGCATAAGGGCCTCGGTAGGATCAGCCTCAGTGGCTTTGCTAAAGCAATTATCAGGGCCTCTGTTAGGGATAGCCTCAGGGTCTCTCTTAGGGACAGCATTCGGGACAGTTTCTGGATCTTGTTAAGAGATGGGTCAGGAAATGAGCTCAGGATAGTGTCGGGAGTTTAGATATTGATGGCAACATGACTTTAGTTAGACACAGTGTCAGGGCCTGCATTAGGAGTAGCATCAGAGCCTTTGTTAGGTTCCATGTCAGGGCCTGAGGTTGGAATAGTGTTAGTGCATTAGTTAGAGACAAGTCTTGGCGGATTTAGGAAGAGCATCTAGGACTTAGTTAGTGGCAGTGTCCTGGCTTTGGGCTTAAATTTAGTGTTTATATTAGGCACAGAGTAAGGACTTCAGGTAGCCAAAGAGGCAGGATATTTACTAGGGATAGCTTTAGGGTAAAATTTGTGGATGGTGTTAGGAAATGACCTAAGGATAGTGTCAGGACATTAGTTCCGGAGAGTATCAGGGCCTTAGTTAGAACCAATATTAAGGATTCCGGTAGGGACAGCATCAGACCCTGACTTAGGGAGAGCGACAGTGCCTGAGTGAGGCCTAGCGTCAGGCTCTTCGCTGGGAACACTGTCAGGGCATGATGTAAGAGCTGCATCAGGGCCTTTGTTGGATGAGGAATAGGGTGTTAGACAAAGACATGATCAGGGCCTGAGGTAGTCACAGCTTCAAGGTGTCAGGTAGGTATAGCTTCAGGGCCTGAGTTAGGCACAGCCTCAGGCCTTCACTTAGGGACAGTGGCAGGGATTTCTTAGGAACAGTGTCAGGACCGTGGTAAGAGATGGGTCAGGATATTAGTTGAGGATAGTGTCCAGATTTTTGTTATTGCCAGAAACAGGGCCTGTATTAGTGAAAGAATCTGGGCCTTAGTTAGAGACAGTGACAGGGCATTAGTTAGGATAAGTCAGGGCCTTAGTTAGGGAGAGCAGTAGGGTTTAAGTAAGTGACGATAAGAGGTAGGAAACTAGCTTGAGACAGAGTCAGCTTCCAGGCCAAGGATTGTGTCAGGAAATGAGCTAGGGATAGTGTGAAGACATTAGTTATTGAGGGCATCAGGGGTTCAGTTAGGATCAGTGACAGGGCCTTAATCATGACCAGTGTCAGGTCTTGATGTAGGGACAGTGTCAGAGTCTCAGTAAGGTGTGGGAACATGGCCTAGTGAGGCCTATCGTTAATGTAAGAGTAGTACAAGAGCGTCTGTAGGGTCAGTATTAGGGTCTTTGTTAAATACATTCTTAGGGACACTGATAGGTACAGCTTCAGGGTCTCACTTAGGGACAGAATGCAGGCTTATTTTGGGATAGTTTCAGGAACTTGGTAAGATATGGGTCAGGATATTAGCTCAGGATAATGTCAGGACTTAAGACATTGATGACAGCAGGGCCTTAGTTAGAGACAGTGTGAGGGCCTGCATTAGGACTAGCATCGGGGCCTCTGTTTGGTACCATGTCAGGGCCTGTGTTAGGAATAGTGTTAGGGCATTAGATAGTGATAGTTTGGGGCCGGATTTAGGACGAGCATCTAGACCTTAGTATCAGTGTCGTCATGGCCTTGGGCCTGAATTCAGTGTCTGTGTGAGGCACACAGTAAGGGCTTCAATTAGCATAAGAGGCAGGACATTTGCTAGGGCTAGGTTTAGGGTAAAGTTTATGGATCTTGTCAGGAAATGTCCTAGGGATAGTTTCAAGTCCTTAGTCACTGAGAGTATCAGGGCTTTATTTAGAATCTGTATCATGTCTGCAGGTAGGGACAGCTTCAGTTCCTGACTTAGGGAGAGCAACAGGGCCTGAGTGAGGCCTAGTGTCAGGCCCTTAGCTGGGGACCCTGTCAAGGCATGATGTAGGAATTGCATAAAGGCCTGTGTTAGTTCAGCATTAGGGTCTTAGTCAAAGACATGATCAGGGTCTGAGGTAGTCACAGCTTCAAGGCCTCAGGTAGGCATAGCTTCAGGGCCTTAGTTAGGCACAGCCTCAGGCCTTCAGTTAGGGACAGCGATAGTGCTTCATTAAGGATAGTGTTAGCCCCTTGGTTAGAAATGGGTCAGGATATTAGATTAGGATAGTGCCCTGATTTTATTTATTCCTGGCAGCAGGGCCTACATTAAGACAGATTTTGGAACTTAGTTAGTTAGAGATAGTGTCATGGTCCTAGTTAGGTGTAGTGTGGGCCTTAATTAGGGAGACCATTAGGGCTTCTGTGAGAATAAGAGGTTGGAAATTAGCTCGAGACCGAGTCAGTCAGACTCCAGGCCAGTGATTGTTTCAGGGAATGAGCTAGGGGTAGCGTGAAGACCTTAGTTATTGAGAGATCTGGGCCTTAGTTAGGTCTGGTGCCAGTGCCTTAATGAGGACCAATGTCAGGGTTTGAGGTAGGGCTAGCATCAGAGCCTAACTAAGGTCTGGCAACAGGGCCTAAGTGAGGCCTATCTTTAGGGCCTGAAAGTGATGCCTATCTTTAGGGCCTGAGTTAGGGACAGTGTCAGGGCATGATTTAGGAGTAGTATAAGGGCATCTGTAGGATAAGCATTAGGGTCTTCCTTAAAGACTTTCTCAGGGCTTTCCATAGGGACAGGTTCAGGGTCTCACTGAGGGACAGCGTCAGGGATTACTTTGGGACAGTTTCAGGACTTTGGTAAGATATGGGTCTGGATATTAGGTCAAGATCATGTCAGGAATTTTGATATTGATGGCAGCAGGGCCTTAGACACAGTGTAAGGGCCTGCGTTAGGACTAGCATCAGAACCTCTATTAAATACCGTGTCAGGGCCTGAGTTAGGAAAAGTGTTAGGGCTTTAGTGAGGGACAGGTGTAGGCCAGATGTAGTAAGAGCAGCTAGGACTCAGTTAGGGACAGTGTCACGGCCTTGGGACTAAATTCAGGGCCTAAGACAGGCACAGCATAAGGACTTCAGGTAGCATGAGAGGCAGGCCAGTTGCGAGGGTCAGGGATAGTGATAGGAAATGACCTAGGGGTACTGTCTAGACTTTAGTTACTGAGAGTATCAGGGCCTTAATTAGAACCAGTGTCAGGGCTTCAGGTAGGGACAGTGTCAGAGCCTGAGTTAGGGAGAGCATGTGAGCCTGAGTGATGCCTAGCGTCAGGCCCTTAGCTGGGGATACTGTCAGGGCATGAGGAAGGAGGTGCATCAGGGCTTTTGTTGGATGAGAAATAGGGTCTTAGTTAAAGAAGTGTTCAGGGACTGAGGTAGTCAGAGCTTCAAGGCCTCAGGTAGGCATAGCTTCAGGGCCTGAGTTAGGCACAGTGTCAGGCTTTCACTTAGGGACAGCGACAGAGATTTCTTAGGGACAGTGTCAGGACCTTGGTAAGAGATGGGTGAGGATAGTAGTTCAGGATAGTCTGTGGATTTTAGTTATTGCCGTTAGCAGGGCCTGTATTTGGGAAAGATTCTGGGACTTAGTTCAAGACAGCTGTTAGGGCTTTATTTTTATAATTGGATTTAGCTGATTTTCACTGCTTTGTTTATGCCACTCTTCACACATTAGATTCTCTTACTGAGACCTATAAATACATAGGTTTTAAGATTCTTACTTTTTAGGTATATTCCTAGGTGTTGAATATGGGGGGTTGAGTGCATTTTGTTGAGCAAGGAGTAGGTCTTGTCTGTTACGTATTTGGCTTATGGAATAGTATGTGTGCTAATTTCAATCTCTGGTTTTATGGAACACCTCAACTCACTTTTCTCCTTAAGGAAGCATAAGGTTTTTTTTCTAAATGTGAGACTCGGTTTTGATTTGTATTTCAGTTCATGTGTAGCTAAGTTTACATTCCCTCTATTAGTGATATCTTATGATAAATTTCTTTTTCTGTGTGACTTATTTCACTTAGAATCATCATACCTGAATCCACTCATTATGTTGCTATGGGCCTGATGACATTGATTTCATTGCTGAGTGATATTCTATTGTACATAAGTATCACAACTTCTTTATCCATTTTTCTCTTTCTGGGATATTTAAGTTGTACCGTAGACCAGGTTCTTGTAAATAGAGTAGTTGCAAACTTTGGGGTGGATGTGTATTTTTGATTTTAATTTTCCTAAGCTATAGGACCATAAGTGGAAGTGCCCTAGGCTCTGTCAGATGTTTCAGGAAATACCATACACTTCTCTTGAGTGGCTGTTGGCAATTTAAATCCCGCCCATCAGCATAGCAAGGCTGTCTATTCTCCATGGCCTGTTTTGCCTTTTTGGTTTTTACAATTTTTTTAGATCGCTCTTTTGACAGGTGGGAAGTGAGACTTCATTGTAGTGTAGATTTCCATTGCACACTTGCTTGGTTGGCCAAAAGGGGCATATGCATTTTTCCTGAATATATTCAGTGAAAAACGTATATGCCCTTTTTGGCTAAATGCATTATTGTGGAAGTTTTGCTTCTTTTCATATGCTTTAAATGTAATTCTAATCTACTTGTTGAAATATGATTCCTGCATTTGTGGCTCACTTTGAAGATCGTTTCGCAGACTTATGTTAATATTTTTTTGGATGATAGTTGTCGTTTTTAAGTTTGATGGTTTGTGAATTGCCGTAACCGTGAGCTCGTCTTTTCAACTTGATTTTTTGTGATATGGCCACAAAATCGCAGGCTTGGCTGAGGCCCTAATCTGGTTCCGGCACGGCACTCTGAGCCTTTGATTAATTCTTTTTCCCGGTGGGAAATTATAGTTAGTCTTTCATTGGTCCTCCCTATTCCTGTTCATCTTCTGCAGAAATTTTAAACTGTGCCATACAGGAGGTTAAAGTCACTGATTGTCCAAGTGGGGTGACTTAGTTCGCCTTCTGCAATGGCGAACCTGAATGCCACAGGATGAACACTGAGATGTGTTTTAGAAATGTTGCCTGATCACACGGTGGAGCATCCTCTTGGTTTTCCATGCATGTTTTAGCTGAAGGAAGAATCCCTTAAACCTGGAGAGTTGGGACCCATGGAATGGGTACCATGCAGTATGACTTGAAAGGGTCTGCATTTGCTCTCCGAACCTCACCAATCCTATCAGCCCCAAGTGTCCAGCCTTATGGCTCACACAGCTGTGAGTGTAGATATGGTAAATCCAGGTTTCATCACAAGCCCTGAATGAATTCTGTAAGAATGTCTCTCTATTTCACTGTCCTTGTGTTTTGCTTTTGAAATTTATTTTTATAATGGGATTTAGCTGATTTTCACTGTTGCGTTTATGCTGCTGTACACACACTTGATTCTCTTACAGAGACATATAAATACATAGGTTTTAAGATTCCTACCAGTCAGGTATATTCCTATGTGTTGAGTATGGGGTGTTGAGAACATTTCGTCGAGCAAGGAGTAGGTCTTGTCTATTACATATTTGGCTCATGAAACGGTATCTGTGCTCATTTCAAACTCTGGTTTTAGGCAGCACCCCCACTCACCTTTCCCCTTACGCAAGCATAAGTTTGTTTTCTAAATGTGAGACTCTGTTCTGTTTTGTAATTCAGTTCATGTGTATCCAAGTTTACATTCCCTGTATTAGTGATACCTTATGATAAGTTTCTTTCTCTGTGTGATTTATTTCACTTAGAATCATCGTTCTTAAATCCACTCATTGTGCTGTTACGGGCCTGATGACATTGATTTCATTGCTGAGTGATATTCCATTGTACGTGAGTACCACAACTTCATGATCCATTTTTCGCTATCTGAGATATTTAACTTGTACCGTAGACGATGTTCTTGTACACAGAGCAGCCCCAAACTTTGGGGTGGCTGTGTCTTTTTGATTTTAATTTTCCTATGCTATAGGACCATAAGTCGATGTGCCCTAGGCTATGTAGCTTTGTTTTTTAGATGTTTCAGGAAACACCATACACTTCTCCAGAGTGCCTGTCGGCAATTTACTTCCTGGCCATCAGCATAACAATGCTCCCTGTTCTCCATGGCCTCTCCTGCCTTTCTGGATTTTACACTTTTTTCAGATAACCCTTTTGACCGTGGGGGAGTGAGACTTCATTGTAGTGCGGATTTCCATTGCAAGCTTGCTTGGTTGGCCAAAAAGGGCGTATGCGTTTTTTCCTGAATATATTCAGGCAAAAACGCATACGCCCTTTATGGCCAAGGGCATCCTCGTTGATGTTCTGCCTATTTTCATAGGCTTTAAATGCAAATACAAACTACCTCCTGAAATCGGTTTCCTGCAATTCTGCCTAACTTTCAAGTCCTCTTCACAGCCTTACTTCAATATACTTTTGGACGAAAGCTGTCATTCATAACTCTGCAGGTTTGTGAATTACAGCGCCCCTGAGCTCCTTTTCTCCACTCGCTTTCTTGTGAGATGGCCGCAATACCGCAGGATTGCTTCAGACCCTAGTCTGGTTCAGGCACGGCATGCTGAGGTTTTGGTTAATTATTCGTGCTGTTGGGAAATTAGAGTTAAATGTGCCCGTCCAAACACATCTGGTCTCTCATTGGTTCTCCCTATTACTGTCCATCTTCCGCAGAAATTGCAAACTGTGCCAAACAGGAGTTTAAAGGTACTGACTCTCCAAGTGTGGAGAGTGTCAGGAAAGCGTCTGGAATGGCTAACACGAGTACCAGAGGATGTAAACTGTGATGTGTATTAGAAACCTTGCCCGATTGCATGGTGGACCATACTCTGGGTTTCTCATGCATGTTTTAGCTGAAGGAAGAATCCCTTAAACCTGGAGACTTGGGACACTTGGAATGGGTATCATGCAGTAGTATTTCAAAGGGTTTGTGTTGTTCCCTGAAGCTCACCAATGCTATGAGCCCCAAGTGTCCAGCCTTATGTCTCACTGACCTGTCGGTGTAGATGTGGTAAATCCAGGTTTCTTCAAAAGCTCTGAATGAATTATTTAAGAATTTCTCTCTCTTTCAGTGTCATTGTGGTTTTTTTTTTTTGAAATTTATTTTTATAATGGGATTTAGCTAATTTTCACTGCTGCGTTTATGCCACTGTACACACACTTGATTCTCTTATGGAGACATATAAATACATAGGTTTCAAGATTCCTACTAGTCAGTTATATTCCTATGCGTTGAATATGGGGTGTTGAGTCCATTTTGTGGACCAAGGAGTAGGTGTTGTCTATTACATATTTGGCTTATGGAACAGTATGTGTGCTAATTTCAATCTCTGCTTTTATGCAGCACCGCAACTCACCTTTCCCCTTACGCAAGCATAAGTTTGTTTTGTAAATGTGAGACTCTGTTCTGTTTTGTAACTCAGTTCATGTGTAGCCAAGTTTACATTCCCTGTATTAGTGATATGATGTTTCTTTTTCTGTGTGTCTTATTTCACGTAGAATCATCGTACCTAAATCCACTCATTATGCTGCTACGGGCCTGATGACATTGATTTCTTTGCTGAGTGATATTTCATAGTAAGAATATCAAAATGGTTAGGTTTAATGTCTCTTTGTTGAGTCTTAGGGATGGATGAGTTTCTCCTTTTCTGGTTTCCAAGACCAGGGTAATTTGTTATACTACATAGACTCTTCATTTTAGGAGTTTATTTTCAATAAGTCTCGTTATTGTTATTAATATTAGGAGTAGGAGAAAATATAGGATGGATGCTAATCGGCCTACAATAATGTAGGGGTGCTCTATGGGTTGATCTGCAATTCATTTTAAGTTTAGGAGATTTGCAAGTAGTGTTTAGCAGCAGAGTTGCGTGAAGGGCTTCTATATTATGCTTTGTTTTTTAGATGTTTGGAGTAATGGAATGAATATTAGGATGAGGATGCAAAGTAGTTGTGTTAGTACTCCCTGTAGTTTATTGGGGATTGATTGTAGAATTGTGCATGCAGATAGGAAATGTCACTCTGGTTTGATGTGTGTTGGAGTTTTTAGTGGGCTTGCTGGGGTGTAGTTATCAAGGTCTCCTAGTAGGTCGGGTGTGAGTAGGGTTAGTGCGAGTAGTGCAGAGATTAGTAGTAAAACATTTAGAATATCTTTGATTGTGTATTAGGGATGGAATGGGATTTTGTCTATGTTAGATGGAATTCCTGTGGGATTATTAGATCCCGTTTTGTGAAGGAATAGTAGGTGGACCGTTACCAGTGCTGTAATGAAGAATGGAAGGATAAAGTCGAAGGCAAACAAGCGTGTTAGTGTTGCTTTATTTACGGAAAATCCGTCTCAAATTCATTCTACTAAGGTAGTCCCGATATAGGTGTTTGATGACAGGAGGTTGGTGATAATGTTTGCGCCTGAGAATGGTATTTGTCCTCAAGGTAGGATGTAGCGTACGAATGCAGTAGGTATAAATGTGATTAGTAGTAGTACACTGATGTTTTATGTTTCTTGGAAGGCATGGGAGCCATAATATGGGTCTCGTCCAATATGGGCATATAGGCAGATTAAGAATATATAGGCCCCGTTTTCTTGTAGGTATTAAATAATTTAGCCATAATTAATGTTTTGGTAAATGTGTGTGACTGATGAGAAGGTAGTTGAGGTGTCTGGTATGTAGTGTATTTCTAGGAATAAGCCTGTTAAGATTTGTATAATTAGGTAGAGGCCGAGTAAGGAGGCAGAATATCATCATGAAGAAATATTTGGTGTAGGGAGATCAATAAATGTTTCACTGAGGATTTTTATTAGTGGGTGTGTTTTCCAGTTGTTGGTTATTGAGGTTCTTGTAGTTGAATTACAACAATGATTTTTCATGTCATCGGGCATGGTTGAAGTTCATGTGAGAATAATGATGATATACATTGTTTTTATTATGAGTACTGTTCTTGTATTTCGTTTTGTGGGATTTCGTTTTGTGGGGGTTTCTTCAAAATTTTATGTATTTATCAGGGATTAGGGTTGATTGTAGGTGGTGTTGTGTGGTGTGGAGTTGTTTTCAGTTTTGTTGGTTCATTTTTCAGTTTAATAGTATTTTTGGTTTATTTCGGAGCGATATTAGTTGTGTTTGTTTATATGACAGTTATAGCCACTGAGCAGTATCCTGAGGTTTGGGTTTCTAATAAAGTTGTGTTAGGGGGATTTCTTTTAGCTTTAATGATGGAATTTTTAGTGGTGTTATATGTTTTAGAGAGTGAAAATGTGTATATTGCATTTGAATTTAATGGGCTGGGTTATTTATGATATGGGGCATCTTGGATTTTTTAGTGAGGAGGCTATACAGATTGTTGCTTTATATAGCTATGGTACTTGATTAGTTATTGTAAGTGGTTGATCATTATTTATTGGTGTTGTTATTGAGATTACTTGTGGTAATTAAATAAAATTTTGCTTAGGGTGATGAGGAATGAGAAGATGTAGAGTTTGATAAGGCCTTTTTGATTTGAGGTTAATGTGGAAGCATTTAGTTGAATGAAGGCTGTAGTTTTTGGCCAGATGATTTCTTTTCAGGTTAGATATAGTAAGGAGGTTGGTAGTTTTTCGCTTATTGTTAGGTTTAGGTCAGGGGGTAGGCGATGTATGATTGTGGGGAAATAACGCAGCTAAGTGGAGAATTTAGTGGAGTTTGATGGATATGGGTATTTCAGGTTTTGTGTATGGGTGTTAATTTCAAATGCAAGAATAAAGCCTAAGATTTTTACTGTGAGAGCTGTTAGTTTTAGGTGTAGGGACATAGTTATTCTAGGAGTGGTCATTGGAGGGATATTGTTGGAGAGGATGAATCCAGTGAAGATGGTTCCAATTAATAGGTGTTTAACAGTGTTAATTAATATGGGGTTCGTTTCATTAATGGTTATGTGGCGAGGGAAGCGAGGTTATCCTAGTTAAGAAGATAATGTCAGTGCTGTAAATATCTGTGAAGGAGGTGGCGGTTAGTATTAGTCATAGGGCTCAGGCTTTGGTCTAAGGTGAAGTGGCGGCTTTGATGATGGAGTCTTTGGAGTAGAATCCTGTAAGGAATGGTATTCCTGTAAGTGTGAAACAGCTGATGGTGAGGGCAGTTGTGGTGAAGGGGAGGGTTTTGTATAGCCTTACTATTTTTGGAATGTCTTGTTCATTGTTTAGGTTGTGAATGATGGAGCTGGAACATAAGAGTAATGTGGTTTTGAAGAATACATGTGTACAGTTGTGCACAAATGGTAGGTCAGGTTGGTTGAGTTCGATTGTTACTATTATTAGGCCAAGTTGCTTAGAGGTAGAAAAAGGAATAATTTTTTAAGTATCATTTTGGGTTAAGGTGTAGATGGTTGTGAATAGAGTGGTGAGCACATGTAGAGATAGGGTTATTGTTTGAATGAATTTGTTGTTTTCCATTAAAGGGCAGAAGCGGATAAGTAAGAAGATCCGTGCTATGACTATTGTGCTTGAGTGGAGTAAGGCTGAGAGTGGCGTGGGAATTGGTATTGCTGAGTGGAGTCAAGGCTGTAGTTCAAATTGGGCTGGCTGATTTTCCAGCTGTGGCTCATACAAATCCTATGAGGGGGAGATTTGAGGAGTTTTGGTTATGTATAAAAATTGGTTGTATGTGTTTATATTAGAGAAAAATCATGCTACTGATATGAGGAGTCCTATGTCTCCGAGGCAATTGTATAGGATTGCTTGAAGGGTTGTTGTATTAGCGTCTGTCTGTCTGAACCATCAGCCAAGTAGCTAGATATACATAATGTGTACTCTTTCTCATCCGATGAATAGTTGGAAAATGTTGTTAGCTGTGATGAGGATAAGTATAGTAATGAGGAAAATCAGTAGATATTTGAAGAATTGGTTGATGTGGGGGTAAGAGTGTATATATCATATTGAAAACTGTATAATGGATCATGTAATGAATAGTGCTATAGGTATTAACATGAGTGAAAAGTAGTCTCTTTTAAAGGTAAGTGTTAGTTTAAGGGTTTGGATGGTATTTCAGTGTCAGTTTGAAATAAATGTTTTTTGGTTTGTGTGAATAAATATTATTGGGATTAGAGTAGTGATAAAGGTATATAGGGTTATATTTTTTACATAGTTTTGGTAATTGTTTTTGTGGAGGCTTGTGTTAGATATTATGATAGGGGTAGTTAATATTAGTAATGTGAGTAGAGTGGAGGAAGTAAATAGGTTTATTACTTTTATTTGGAGTTGCACCAATTTTTTGGTTCCTAAGACTAATGGATAACTGCTATCCTTTAAAAGTTTGAAAAAGTCCCAGTGTTAGATGTGGAGGGCATGAATTAGCAGTTCTTGTAGTAGTTTTTTGGTAAGTAAGAAGTTTTGGTGTTTTATTAGTAGTTTCATAATCTATTGTTTTTTTAAAACTATATTTACAATAAAGAGGCCTTAAGATAATTTTGAGGTTTAGTGACAGTAGTAGTAGGGGAATGATGTGGAGGGTTATTAAGGTGTGTTCTCTTGTGAAAGAGGCGGTGAGTTTGTTAATATTGTGGGTATACTTGCCACGTTGTGTTGTGATTAATATGTATAGGGAATAGTGGGCTGTGATTACAATATTTGTTTGTAGTAGGATGATAGTGAGGTTTGATTATGAGAAAGCTGATTTAATTATAAGTAATTCTCTGATGACGTTGATGGTGGGGGTTAGAGTGAGGTTTGTTAGGCTTGCTCGTAGTCATTAGGTTGTTATTTGTGGGAGTAAAATTTGTAGGTGTTGTGCTAGGATTATGGTTCAACTGTGAGCTCGTTCACAGTTTGAGTTTGGTAGACAGAATAATATAGAGTATGTAAGGCCGTGAGCCTCTGGGCAAGTGGTAGCTCTTATGCAGCTTGAAGGGGTTTGGATGAGTATAGCTGTGATAACGAGTGTTATGTGGCTGACTGGGGAGTATGCGAAGAGTGATTTTAGGTCTGTTTGCCGTAAACAGATGGAGCTGGTTAGGATTATTCCTCATAGGGATAACATGAGGAAGGGCTAGGCTATGTGTTCTGTTAGGGGGTTAAGGACTGATGTAATTTGTAGCATGCCATAGTCCCCTAGTTTTAGTAGTACAGCTGGAAGGTCTATTGAGCCTGTGATAGAGGCTTCTATATATGCTTTGGGTAATCAAAGGTGTATGCTGTAAAGGTGTATTTTTACTAGAAAGGGTATTATACAGGCTAGTCATATGAGGATATCAGATCGGGAAGAGGGTCATGGTTGAGCGTACTCTTGTAGTAGTAGAAAATTTAGGGATTCTAATGTGTTTTGTAAGTATGTTAATGTTACCAGTAAGGGGAGGGATCTTGTGAGTGTATAGGATAGGATATATAGTCTTGCATTAAGTTGTTCTGTTTGGTTACCTTAGCGGGTAATAATACTGCAAGTGGGGATTAGTGTGGCCTCAAATATGATGTAGAATAGGATTAGTTCTGTGGCAGTGAATGTTATAATGAAGAGGGTTTGTAGTATAATTAGTATTGTCATGTAGAGTTTTTTTTTTGGGGGGGTGAGCGGCTATTTTAACAGGTGGGATTGGTTTGCTATTAGTGTTAAGGGGAGGAGTCATATTGTTAGGATTAAGAGTGGTGTGGAAAGGGCATCAGAGAAAAATGTACAGGAGTAGTTGAGACTGTTGTTATTAAATTGGTTAAGTAAGAGTAGACCTGTAAAGCTGATTAGTAAGCTATGAGTTGTGGTGTCAATTCAGATGGAGTTATCTTTTGATAATCAAATTAGAGGTATCAGTATGATGGTGGGTATACTGAAGTTTAATATTGGTGGAGATTAAGGTTTTGTATACAGTTAGTGCTATATGTATTGGAGATTTTGACTAATAGGGTTAGTTTGATAGCTGCTTCACTGGCTGCAAATACTAAGGGGGGAATTGGTATTATGATGGTTAGAGTGAAGTGTGAGTTTAGGATTGTGATGGTTGCTAGAATGAATAGTGATAATATGTCTTATAAGGGTTGCTAGAATGAATAGTGATAATATGCCTTATAAGCAGAGTAATGTGGATATTAGGTGATATTGGTATATTAATATCTCTGTGAGAGATATAGTAAAAACTATTAGCATGTTTATATGGAATAGGGATATTTGGTATTTGTGAATTTGGATCATAGTGTAGTGGGTCGAAACCACTTGTTTTATTTTAAACTAAGTACCATATTTATATTATGTTAAGCCCTTTTATGTTTATTTGTTTGTTAGGCTAGCTGCTAGTAGAGAGATTAAGAATAGGGTTATGGTGAGTATTATATTTAGGTTATGTGTTTGGGTTCCTCAGGATAGTGTGAGTAGGAGGGCGATTTCTAGATCAAAGAGGAGGAAAGTAATTGTTACTAGGAAGAATTTTATGTAGAAAGGTAGGCAAGCGGACCTTATTGGGTCAAAACCACATCCACAGGGATTTGTTTTTTCTGCGTACACGTTTAGGTGGGGGAGTCAAAAAGCGATAAGCGCAAGTAGTCAAGTTATAGTTGTGTTTGTCAATAGTGTTAGTAGGAGATTTATTGTCTTTTTTCGGTGTGCACTAAAACTAACTGATTGGAAGTCAGTTGTAGTTGTTAATAGTATAACCTTTATGAATCTTATCAGTAACTAGACACATAGGGGAGTAATCATATAATGTCTACTAAATGTTAGTATCCAGCAACAGCTTTGAAGCCAAAATGGTGGTTTGATGTAAAGTGGAATTTTATTTGTTATATAAAGCAGACGATGAGGAAGGTGGATGCAATGATGACATGTAGTCCATGGAAGCCTGTGGCTACAAAGTAGGTGGATCTGTAGTTTCCGTCTGAGATTGTCAATGGGGCTGCATAGTATTCTGATGCTTGGAGTAAGGTAAGATAAAGGCCGAGCTTGATTGTGCTGAAGAGAGCTTGGAGTATATGTTTGAGGTCACTTTTTATGAGACTGTGATGGGCTTAGGTGTTGGACATGCCAGAGGCTAATATTACCGAAGTATTTAGAAGTGGGAGTTTTAGGGGGTTTAGAAGGTGAATACGTGTTGCTGGTCAGGATCCACCTAGGTCAGGAGTGGCGGTGAGGCTTGAGTGGGAAAAGACACAGAAGAAGCCTGTAAAAAGTAGGACTTCTGACAGGATAAGATTGTAGTATTTCGAAGTCCTTTTTGGATAGGTGGTGTGTGGTGGCCTTGTAAAGTGCTTTGTCGGGTAATGTGTTGTCAGCATTGGCATATTGTTAGCATATTTGTTAATAAGGTTAGAATTAATAGGTTTATTGAGTTGAATTGGAATCATATGATTAGGCCTGATGTTACAAGAAGTGCTGAGAGAACTCCTGTAAGGGGTCAGGGAGTGGGATTTAGTATGTGATATGAGTGGGTTTCATGGGTCTTTATGTATTGTGTGCCAATATAAGCTTATTAGTAGAGTGAATACGTAGGCTTGAATTAAGGCAACCGTGTATTTGAGGATACTTAATAGAGTGAGGATGGTGAATGTGATGAGGGGTGTGAATAAGCTGGTATTTGTTAGTGTGAGTGTTGCATTTCCAATTAGTTGTAATAATAGGTGGCGTGCTGTAATGTTGGTGGTTAGTTGTATGGCTAGTGCTACTGGTTGAATAAACTGGTTGAATAAGTAGGCTAATAGTTTTAATGTTTATAGGGATTAAGAAAGTAAGTGTGTTTTGTGGTAAAAGGTGAGTTAGGGATATTTTTGTCTTATTACGGAAACCTGTAATGACTGTACCAGTTTATATGGGAATAGCTATACCTAAATTTATTGAGAGTTGGGTGGTAGGTGTAAATGAGTGGGGTAGTATTCCAAGAAGATTTGTGGAAGCCATAAATAGAAGGAGTGAGATCAGGTCTGTCCTTTGGGATTATGTGTGTTTATTAGCTGTTTTGATGTAAGTTTAGTTAATCATTGTTGGATGGAGATTATGTGATTGTTAATTAGTTGATTTGGTGCTGGGCATAGTATAGCAGGGCATATAATTATCAGTGTGGTGATAGGAATACCCAGTACTATTGGCATTGTGAAAGGGTAAATAGATTTTCGTTCCTGTGTTATTTCAAGGAGTTTGTTTTTCTTGTATTTTGGTGTGTGTTGATTTGGGGGAGGGGGAGTGGAAATGCTTTCTGATATTTAGTTGAAGAAGAGGGTAAGGAATACAGATAGGACGGTATGAAGTCATGTTTATGTGTCTAGTTGTGGTGTGTGATTAAGGGGAGTTTATGGCTGTCAATCTTTAACTGAAAAGATTAACGCTAGTTTACCTTCTTAAAGAGATTACACTATAGGTGTAGACCATTTTTCGAAATTCTCTACGGATACTAGTTCGAGAATGATGATTGGTATGATGTGGTGGTTTGAGCCGCAGATTTCTGAATATTGTCCGTAGAATAGACCAGGTCGTGTAGGATAGAACAGACGCTGTTGAATATTGTCCGTAGAATAGACCAGTTCGTGTAGGATAGAACAGACGCTGTTTTTATGCCTTGGGAAGGAATAGCTCATGAGTGTAGTTTATCTTCGGAGGAGACTCATATTCCGATTGTTATTTGTTTGGGGAAGCACCATTTGATTGTGTACTTCTAGTAGTTGTAATTCTCCTGGTTTTAGGTTCAAGGTTGGAATTATGTAGGAGTCGAAGTTTAGGTCCTTGTAGTCAGTGGACTCATAGCTTTAGTATCATTGGTGTTATATTGCTTTTATGGTAAGAGAGCGGTTATTAATTTCGTGTATCATGTACAGCATTCGTAGGGAGGGTGGGGCGATTAGGATTAAGATTTTGGTTGGGAGAATGTTTCACATGGTTTCTACTTCTTGAGCATGTATTGTATTGGTGTGTGTTAGCTTGGTTGTAAGTATTAGGGTAATAATATAGAGGACTAGAGCTAATTAGGAAGACGATTATTAATGTGTGGTCATGAAAGTGTAGGAGTTTTTCCATCACAAGTGATGTTGCATCTTGTAAGTGTAGGTGGAAGTGGTTTGTCATGTATATATACTGGATTTTTACTTGTGATGTGATGTAACTTTGACAAAGTTATGTAAGGCTGTACTAATATCTCATTTATAAAGAAAGACATAGTGGTTATGATACTGGCTTGAAACCGATTAGAGGGGGATCGTTTCCTTCCTTTCGTGATCATTTTGGGTTGATGTATGGTATGGTGGATGACATCCATTTAGTCCTTCAAGATTTGTGGAAGTGAGGGCTACTGTTAATATTTCTCGTTTAGATGTGAATGCGTCTCAGATGATGTAAATTATTAGTATAAGTGCTGTTAGTGAGGTGAAAGAGCCTCTTGAAGAAATAGTAGTTTAGCCGTGTGGGTAGTCAGAGTATTGTCGAGGCATTTTTCCAAGAGGTGTAGGAAGTGTTGTGGCAAAAATGTTATGTTTATACCTACGCATATTATTATGAAGTGAATTTTTGTTTTTGTTGAGTCTATAGCGTGAAAATAATGGGAATAAGTAAACACAACCTCCTATGATTGTGAAGAGATCCTATTGAAAGTACGTACTGAAAGTGGGCTTCTATGTAATAGGTGTCGTGGAGGACAATATCTAGGGATGAGTTAGTTAGGAAAATGTCAGTTAGACTTCCTCCTGTAGATAGATAGGAAAATAAAGCCTAGGTGTCATATTAATTAGAGTAGGCGATCATTTAATATTATCCCTGTGAAGTGTTGCTAGTCAACTAAAGACTTTTATTCCTGTGGGGATAGAAATAATTATGGTCGTTGATGTAAAATATGCTTGTGTGTCCAGGTCTATTTCAATTGTGAATATATGATGAGCTCATATGATAAAGCATAGGAACCCAGTGGATAGTATAGGTCACACTCTTCCCATATACATGGAAGGTTTTTTTTTTTTTTCTCTAATAGGTTATGATATGCAAAATTAAGTTGGGTAGGATTAGAATATATATTTTGGGGTGACCAAAAAATGAAAATAAGTGTTGATGTATGATTGGGTTGCCCCTTCATGTGGGGTCGATAAAGGTTGTGTTTAGGTTTTGTTTGGTCAGTAGTATGGTAATTCCGGCTGTTAGGACAGGTAGTGATAATGAGAGTAATACTGCTGTGATTAGGACTGATCATATATAGAGGGGTGTTTGTTTGGTATTGGGTTATAGCGGGTGGTTTTATGTTAATAATTGTTGTAATGAAGTTTATGGCTCCAAGGATTCAGAATATGCCAGGTAAATGTGAGTAGATAAATGTGAGTAGAAAATAGTAAGGTTTATTGTGGTTCCTCCATGTTTTCGATTTCCAAGTAGAGGAGGGTATACAGTTCAACCTGTGCCTGCACAGCTTCAACTATTGAGGATGCATTGAGGATGCTATTAGTAGTAGAAAGGATGCAGGGAGTAGTCACAAGCTTATATAGTTTAAGCGAGGAAAGGCTATGTCTGGTGCTGCAATTAGTAAACAAGGGAATAGTTAGTTTCCAAAGCCACCAATTATGATAGTGTGGATGCGGTAGTCTGTGTTTAGAAATATTTATAGAATTCTTTTTTATTTTGATGGGTATTGTAAATATTAGCTCTCATTGATTACTCAGGTGAATTGGACTAGAAAATAATACGATTATTGTGCCTAGAATGTTGAATAGTTATTATTTTAGAAATAAGGTTTGAACGTATATCATTTACTCCATCAAATTGAGAGACATATTTGTTGTATTTATTTATATTTGTTTGAGGGGGGATGCTTGTTTTTATAAGGGGTAATGGCATGTGTCACATGTAGAGGGTTAATGTTTGTTAGGGGAAGAAAGTTTTTTCACAGTAGATGTATTAATTGCTCATATCGGAATTGGGGGTAGGATGCTCGAATTCATAGGAAGGATATTGTGAGTAGGGGTCGTGGAATGCTTTTAGAATAGAGGATAGTTGTAAACCTATTTAGTAGCATATTCTGTGAGGAATAATAGTGTGAAAGGACCTGCTGGATATAAGTTCTGATTCTCCTTCTGTTAGGTGAAAGTGGGCCTGATTAGTTTCTGCTAGGGTGGAAATGAATCATATTACGGCTAATGGTCGTGAAGGAAGAAGTAGTTATACTTGTAAAAAGTAGTCATACTTGTTCTTGTGTGACGGTTACTGTAGATAGGGTAAAGGAGCCATTTATTAGGAGTACTGATACGAGGATAACAACAGCTAATGTTAGTTTATATGAGATTGTTTGTGTTACTACTCGGAGATTTCCAATGAATGCATATTTTGAGTTGGAATCTCAACCAGATCATGGCTAGGCTGGATATTGCTAATATGAATAAATTGCTAATATGATATGAATAAATTGCTAATATGAATAATATTGTTTGTTAGGTTGATAGTGGTAGAAGGTTTGTTAGGTTGATTGATAGTGGTAGAAGATGTGCCTGGTTGTAAGGGCTCTTTGGTCAATAGTTTGAGAGCATCAATAAAAGGTTATAGTAGGGGTGCTTTTTGGAGTTGTATGTAGCTGAGGATTTTACGGTCCAATAGTGTAATAATGTTACAAGTAGAAGTAAGTATCAGAAGAAGTAGTGTTTGTTTGTTAGGAGGTTTGTTAATTATAAACAAACATTTGTTGAGCAGAGGATTTGAACTTCTGGTTGTAAAAACTTAAGTTTTCTGCAATTGACGTACTCTGCCAGCTGAAGATACCCCTGATCTTGAGTGGAGTATATTTTTTGGTCGTTCATTAGGTTAACATCCATTAATTATTTGAAGGGGTATTTTTCAAGTAGGTCTTATTTTCTTTGTTCTTTCTTTCGTACTGGGAGAAATGTATAATACATAGAAAGAAAGTGACCTAGATTATTCTGGTCTGATTGATTTCAGCTCACACAGGCGTTTAATCGTTGAACAAACGAATCCTTAATAGTGGCTCCAGCATTAGGATGTTCTGATCCAACACTGAGGAGATTGATAAACCCTATTGTGACTATGGACTGTAGAAGAGGATTGTGCTGTTATCCCTAGGGTAACTTGTTTTGTTTTTCTGTTGATTAAAATTTTCGATCAATAATTCATATTACGATTTGGCTCGTAGGATTGGGCTTTCATCATTTGGAGAGTTTGTTTTACTCTGAGGTCTCAGCTACCGAAATTGTCAACTTGCTGAGTTCTTTTTAATTTTTTTCAATATTTCATTAGTGGACGGCTGTGTAATTTAGGGTTACAGTTATTAACTGTCAGTATAGTTAGTATTTAGTTAGTATTAGTTGCTAATGAAAGTTTGTGTACTATTACTTGTATAGTAAAATAGTTTATTTACTGTTGAAGTTAAAAGTTAGTTAGTTTGAACGTTTTCTTAATTAATCGTGGCTTTGAGGCTAACTATGATTTATATTAATATTACTGTCGTCTAGTAAAGGCTGTAGACATTTTGAAAAACACGTATCATTTAATGAATTACATAAGTTTAAAGTTGATGTGGTTTAGCAGTATTATTTAATGTTGAACTGAAATGCCGTCCTGGGACAACCAGCTATCAATCAGCAGTCTTGTTAGGCTTTTCACGTCTGTTTAGTATACTGCTGCGTAAATGACTTTGTTCCAGTTATGGCTTGAAGTAACTAACTATCTTGCATGGCTTTACTAGTTATGTCATTAAGTTTTAGAAATTCTTTCATCTTTGATTTACAGTACGTTCCCTATAGTGCCATTGGTAATTAAATGTCTCTCTCTTCTACTTTAGATGTATGGAAAATGTTTTGTTTGCTTAATTTAATTTATGGTAGTAGTGCTGGAGGGGGTATAGGCTAGCTGTACTACAAGACAGAAAACAAACATGGATTGGGGAATCTTGTAGGTGTAAAGAATCTGCTTTGTTTAATATATTTCTTGTTTTTTGCAAGCATACCTTGCAATTGTGTCTTCTCATGTAGTTGCTTAGCATGGGTTAGTGAGTTACGGTCGGGCGGAAACAAAGAAATGAGGAGGGTGACGGTGCGCTTCACGGCGTTATATAAACTTCTGAACGAACCCTAAACCGTTGTCCTACCCTAACCTGCACCCTACACCGTACCCGTTCCTAACCCTAC
>NW_006779635.1:0-692 GCF_000442215.2 Lipotes vexillifer
GAGCGGCTGGGCCCGTGAGCCATGGCCGCTGAGCCTGTGCGTCCGGAGCCTGTGCTCCGTAACAGGAGAGCCCACAACAGTGAAAGGCCCGTGTACCGCAAAAAAAAAAAAAAAAATAGAACTACCACATGACACAGCAATCCCACTACTGGGCATGTATTCGGAAAAGATGAAAACTCTAATCCGAAAAGATACATGTGCCCCAATGTTCACTGCAGCACTGTTTACAACAGCCAAGGCATGGAAGCAACCTAAATGTCCATCAACAGAGGTATAGATAAAGAACATGTGGTACATACGTGCAATGGAAAATTACTCAATCATAAAAAAAGAATGAACAGCAACATGGATGGACCTAGAGATTATCATACTAAGTGAAGTAACTCAGATAGAGAAAGACAAATATCATATGATATCACTTATATGTGGAATCTAAACTAATGATAAAAATGAACTTATTTACAAAACAGAAACAGAGTCACAGACATAGAAAACAATCTTATGGTTACCAAAGGAGAAAGGTAGGGAGGGAGAGATAAATTAGGAGTTTGGGATTAACATACAAGCACTACTATATATAAGATAGATAAAAAACAAGGACCTACTGTATAGCACTGGAAACTCTACTCAATATTCTGTAATAACCTATATGGGAAAAGAATCTGAAAAAGAATAGATACATGTGTATGTAT
>NW_006779636.1:0-1603 GCF_000442215.2 Lipotes vexillifer
ATGCCGCGGAGCGGCTGGGCCCGTGAGCCATGGCTGCTGAGCCTGCGCTCCACAACGGGAGAGACCACAACAGTGAGAGGCCCGCGTATCACACACACACGCAAAAAAGTCATCCTGAGAGCCCTTAGGGACAACTATCCTTGTCCAATTTGTCACGTGCCCCTACTTTATATTCTTTAAAAATATGTTGTATGTTCTTAAGGGGAATAACTCTCTTTTCATTGGCAAAAATGGAATATCACATAGGAGGTGCCCAATCCTTTATTGATACAAGTTCACTGATGTCCACTGCACTCAGCTGACAAGTTAAGTTTCAAGGCTGCTGGTTACTGTGGGATCATAACTTCTAGTCATTGCATAAAATGAGATGGTAGTGATCTCAGTTTGTCTAACTTCAAAGGGAAGCCAGGCAGTTTGTGTGTCCCGTGTCACTCGGCCAGTTCCTGTGAAACTGGACATTTCCAAAAGAACAGTCTGACTTGCAGCCAAAAAGAGAGTAACATATTTCACCAAGTCTTGGCGAATTGAGAATCATCTGATTTTTTAAATTTCCTTCCCATCTCCCTTGCCTCTCTCTTTTTTTTTCCTCTCACAGCTTTATTGAGATATAATTGACATATAACATTGTGTAAGTTGAAGGTGTACAATGTGTTGATTTGATACATTCATATATTGCAAAATAATTACCACCTTAGCATTAGCTGGCACTCCCATCCTGTCACGTAATTACCATTTCTTTTTTTGCAGTGGGAACATTTAAGACATACCCTCTAACAATATTCAAGAATCTAATATGCTATTAGCTATAATCACCGTGCTGTACATTAAATGTCCAGAACCTGTTAATCCTATAACTGAAAGTTTGTACCCTTTGACCAATATCTCCCCCTTTCTTCCATCCCCCAGCCCCTGGCTCTACTCCCTGTTTCTTGAATGTGGCTTTTTTAGATTTCACATGTAAGTGAGATCATGCAGTGTTTGTCTCTCTCTATCTGATTTATTTCACTTAGCATAATGCCCTCAAGTTTCATCCATGTTGTCACGATTGGCAGGGTTTCTTTCTTTCCCATGGCTGAATAATATTCCATTGTATACATCCCATATCTTCTTTATCCATTCATCCACTGACAGACACTTAGGCTGTTTCCAAGTCTTGGCTGTTGTGAGTAATGTTGCAATGAACCAGAAGGTGCAGATATCTCTTCCAGAGAGTGATTTCATTTTCTTCATATAGATAACCAGAAGTGGAATTGCTGCATCATATGGTACTTCTATTTTTAGTTTTTTAAGGAACCTCCACACAGTTTTCCACAGTGGCTACACAAACGTACATTCCCACCAGCAGTGCGCCAGGGTTCCCTTTTCTCCACACCCTCACCAACACTTGTTATCTCTTCCCTGCTTCTCTTTGAACCCTGTATAGATGTCCCTAGATTACCTGAAGGTCAGGTGTCATTTCCTGAATCACCTAGCAAGATGAAAGTTGACACTATGCACCCTGACCAACATCTAATGAACAATCTAATGTTTTACAGTCATGCCTTTTCTCTGAGAAAAGTTTCAGTTAATCATTGCTCAGAATAATAACCTTGGCTGGAAAGAG
>NW_006779638.1:0-2633 GCF_000442215.2 Lipotes vexillifer
ACATATACATATGTTCCCATATCTCTTCCCTCTTGCGTCTCCCTCCCTCCCACCCTCCCTTATTGAAAGTCTTTTGGTGGTGTTTAGCTGCTGATCTTGATGTTGATGTAGATATAGCCTTCCACATAATTTATTTTACACACTCCTCACCACAGAAGTCCCTGGATTAGCTTGATTTCAAAGTGTGGTTTTAAGCAGAAGAAGATTGAATGGTGTGTGCTTACTCTATGATTGAAGACTTCAGTCTGTGGTCACTTTAACTAGCATGGGTCTTTAACTATTTGTCATTTTCCTTCTCTTTCATAGCGGGTGATGCTGAATGAGAGGTGTGGGGAAGGAAGGGCGGAGCTTGTAGATTATGAATGCTGAAGGTAGTTTAGTGTTCGTTTGCTTTGGGATAAAGGGATCCAGGAGTCCCTGAATGGCTAAGTGTTTTGGGAAAAGAAGAAGATAGGTTGGCTTTATCTGTGATTAATATCTTTTTCTCTAGTCTTGGACAGTGATGTCGCATCTGCTAAAGCACTATATGAAAATTTGACTGCGAAGGATGTAAAATTGAATGATCTGTTTCTAAAGCGTTATGCAGTTTTGCTGAAGAATGCTGGAGAGTCTGTCCCTTTCACTGAACCCCCTGTGAGTATTTCTTAATTAAGAGGGAAAAAACATACCTCTAAAGATTTGTGTGTGCTTCATAATAATGTGTAAAAAATAAGTTGAATACTTAATTACATGAGGATTAGATCTCTGTGAGGGATCCTCCAGAGAGGGCTTTGGGAACTGAACAGTCATGCCATGGGTTTGGCTGCAGGATAACATAGCCCTCTGGGGCTGAGGTTTAAAATACAAGGTCAGTCTGAGACCTTCAACTGTAGGTATGAATTTATCAAATGTCCTTGGGGCAGTTCCCTCCTCATTTCAACTTGAAATAGGGTTTAATGGCCTGTATTTCAATAGCTAAGCATATTATGTCACTGTTAATTACTTGTTCATTTCCATTTAAAGTAAGTTGGGTTTTCTTTCTTTAGGATTTTTTTAAATTGAAGTATAATCGACAACATTATATTAGTTACACCTATACAACATAATAACTCAATATTTGTATATATAGCAGAATGATCACCACAATAAGCCCAGTTAACATCTGCCACCATACATAGTCACAAAAGAAAAATTTTTTTCTTGTGATGAAAACTTTCAAGATCTGCTCTCCCAGCTGTTTTCAAATATGCAGTCCAGTATTAACCATAGTCACCGTGCTGTACATTGTATCCCCTTGACCCCATTTTATAACTGGAAATTTGTGCGGTTTGAACCTGTTTACCCATCTTCCTCCCCCTCAAACCTGCCCCCACCGGCCTCAGGCAACCACTGATCTGTTCTCTGTATCCATGAGCTCCGTTCTGTTTGTTTGTGTTTTTCAGATTTCAGATATAAGTGAAATCATACAGTGTTTATCTTTTTCTGTCTGACATATTTCACTTAGCATAATACCATCAAGGTCCATCCATGTTGCAGATGACAAGATTTCGTTCTTTTTACAGCTGGATAATATTCCTGTGTGTGTGTGTGTGTGTGTGTGTGTGTGTGTGTGTGTGTGACATTTTCTTTATCCTTCATCCATCGATGGACATTTAGATTGTTTCCATGTCTTGGCTATTGTAAATGCTGCAGTGAACCTGAGGGAGCATATATCTTTTTTGAATTAGTGTTTTCATTTTCTTTGGATGAATATCCAAAAGTGGAATTGCTAGATCGTATGTTAGTTTTATTTTTAATTTTTCGAGGAACCTCCATACTGTTCTCTGTAGTGGCTGCACCATTTACATTCCCACCAACAGTACACAAGGGCTCCTTTTTCTCCATATCTTCGCTAACATTTGTTATTCCTAGTCTTTTTGATAATAGATATTCTAACAGGTGTGAAGTGATATCTCACTGTGTTTAATTGTATTTCCTTGATTATCAGTGATGTTGAGCAACTTTTCGTGTACCAGTTGGCCATCTGTAGTTCTTCTTTGGCCACATGTCTGTTCAGTTCCCCTGTTGCTATTGAGTTATATAAATTCTTTGTATATTTTGACTATTAACCCCATATTAGCTATATATGTTTACAAATATTTTCACCCATTCAGTAGGTTTCCTAGGAAATTTTGTTTTATTTACTTTGCTTTGTTTAATAAGAGAAATCATGAGTGCAAAATTCCTTTTTATTGTTGTATTGAACTGAAAGTCACCTAAAACATGTTTATTTCAAACCCCTCGACCTTCCATACCCAGGTGTAAATACCTGCATGCACTTGCCCATGCACACACACAGCAGAGGCTCCTGGTGCCTTAATTCTCAGTTGGGGACCCTTGAACTGGTGATTTCATGAAATAGAGAAGAATGCTGAAGCTTCAGGAGACTGCAGCCACTGTGGGCCCAGCAGTCTTTGCTACCAGTTTGCAGTACTTTATGTTTTTAAGTTTTGTACCATCACCTCTTGCTGGTAACTTTTTTTTTTTTGCGGTACGGGGGCCTCTCACTGCTGTGGCCTCTCCCATAGCAGAGCACAGGCTCCGGATGCGCAGGCCATGGCCCACGGGCCCAGCCGCTCTGCGGCATGTGGGATCCTCCCGGACCGGGGCACAAA
>NW_006779639.1:0-748 GCF_000442215.2 Lipotes vexillifer
GAAGGAATCAATAGCAGAATAACTGAGGCAGAAGAACAGATAAGTGACCTAGAAGATAAAATATTAGAGATAACTTCTGCAGAACAGAATAAAGAGAAAAGAATTGAGAACAGTCTTAGAGACTTCTGGGACCACATTAAGTGTACCAACATTCGAATTATAGGGGCCCCAGAAGTTGAAGAGAAAAGGAAAGGGTCTGAGAAAATATTTGAAGAGATTATAATTGAAAACATCCAAAACATGGGGAAGGAAATAGTCAATAAAGTCCACGAGGCTCAGAGAATTCCATATAGGATAAATCCAAGAAGAAACACACTAAGAAACATATTAACCAAACTATCAAAAATTAAATACAAAGAAAAAATAGTAAAAGCAGCAGGCAAAAGCAACAAATACAGAATACACTTTCTTCTCAAGTGCGCATGGAACATTCTCCAGGATAGATCATGTCTGGGTCACAAATCAAGCCTCAGTAAATTTAAGAAAATTGAAATTGTATCAAGTATCTTTTTTGACCACAATGCTATGAGACTAGATATCAATTACAGGAAAAAAAAAAAAAAAACTGGAAACACATGGGAGCTAAGCAGTATGCTATTAAATAACCACCACCCTGATACCAAAACCAGACAAAGATACTACCAAAAAAAAAAAAAAAAGAAAGAAAAAGAAAATTTCAGACCAATGATGAATATAGGTGTAAAAATCCTCAACAAAATACTAGCAAACAGAATCCAACAACACATTA
>NW_006779640.1:0-3919 GCF_000442215.2 Lipotes vexillifer
GAGGCCACAGCAGTGAGAGGCCCGCGTACCGTAAAAAAAAAAAAAAAAAAAACAGTGAGTTTTCTCTGGCGGGTAAAAGAGGAGGAAATCCAAGAGGTTCTGAAGTGTAAGAAAGGTTCGGCAAGCTGTTGTGACTTGAAGATGGGGTGAGGTTACGTGATAAGGAATTCAGTCAGCCCTGGAAGCTAAACGTGGCCCCGCCTGACAGCCAGCAACGAAACAGGGACCAGAGTCCTATCAACGCAGGGAATTGGATTCTTCCAGCAACCTGGATGTACGTGGAAGAGATTCTTGTGCAGAGCCTCTGGAAAGGAGCCCTGCCTGGACAACCCTTGATTTGGGCCACTTGAGACCCTGTAGGTAACCCAACCAAGCCCACTCAGACCTCTGACCTACAGACCTTGAAGTAGGTGTTGTTTCAGCCAATAAGTTTGTGGTAATTTTTTAAGCACCAGTGGAAAATAAGTCCGGATTCTGGCTCCTGGAAGTGGGGTGCTGTCAAAACCATCACCTATTCTAAGTTCACGCTGAAGTTCACCCATGATAGCATTTGGGACTCAGTGATTGCCCTAAGGTGGGAACATTCCTTTTGTTTATATTATTTTCCTAAAATAGTATTGAATAGAGAGTGTATCCCTTAATTCTCTGGGAAATTTGTTTCTTCTATTTTTTAGAACTACAGCCAAATTAAGTGCATTTGCTTGAAAAAGGGGCCCAATCAGCAAATTCTAACTACTATGTAAATAAACATGAACTTTTAAATATCATCCACCGTACACTTTGAGTTTGGTGCACTGTCCCGGCTTCAAGTCTCCCAGAAGCTGCAGTATGGTGTCCAAGAGCACCCGACTTGAGTTAACCAGGAATTCACGACCACTTGCTATGGCAGCTACATCTGCAACATAAAGATGAAACGAAGAGTCAAAAGTCTGTCCAGGATAGAGGACGTGCTGCTGTCTGTCTCCTAGCAGACTTAATGAACACACAGAATAGTTACCCACAGAGCTGACAGCCCAGATAGGGTAACTGACAACTACAGCAGTTACTAAAACGGTGAGTGACGTCCGTTGTGATTAGCAAATGCCTCAGTAGTGGAACAGAGCACTGGGTCTAAATATGTCTGCAGCCTGACCACAGCACAGCAAGTGGACACCAGGCTTCAGAATACTGGATTAAACAGCTATGGGCAGTCAGGGTCCAAACAGAAGGTAGGGGCTGATTACTTTATCTGGGACCAAGGACACTAAAATCCACTTTCAACCCTGGGAGTGAAATCCTAATGACTCTAAACCAGAACACCAAACTGAAATCATGAGGTCAAGAGAGAATACAAAAACTGATTCCAAAAAGAAATTTTTCTAAATTGTACATCCTGCTGTGGGTCAGCAAGTATCACGTTTCTTCACGCTTGAGGCCCTGCAGAACCAGCATGGGGACCAGACCAATTCACTACACGGGCTCCCATGGACACCGCGGCAGATAACACTGGCTCCATCACATTCCCAAATACCTGTGAGGACACGTCAGTGATCCAGAATATTTATGTATGTGTCGGTAAGATTTTTCTTTAGCTAGGTCTAACAATAAAGCATGATTCAAAGTGACTAAAATTTCTAACCCAAATGAGCCGGCCAGGGTGGAGACAAGAAGGGCAGCAGCATCCTCGTCCTCCTGACGTCAGTGGAGATGCTTCTAGTAATTCACAAGCAAGTGTGGTGTCTACCAGATGACCCCAGCAGGGATCCTCTACCAGTGTAAGGAAGTGTTCTTCTATTTGTAGTTTGCTAACAACTATCGAGAATGGAAGATGAATTTTATCACTGATTTGCTCTGCTTTGATTAACGGTAACCTAATGGCAGAATATAAAATTTCATCTATGCTACCAGAACAACTTTATGGAATCAGATCCTGGACGTTCCTATTTATTTTTGTTTATCTGAGCTGAGGAGGATCAAAAGAGATATATGAAAGTTTCCTAAACCTAACCGATTTTTCCCCATTTCTGCTTGTCCTTCCAGCACTTTTTGCCTCTTCCCTTGCATTGCTGCTATCTGGTATATAATTTCATGACAGCTATAACTTTACTGAAGACAGGACCCTTAACTGATAAAAATGTAACCTTCTGTGTTCAATGAATTTGAACCTGATGACTCTATTTTCTACCATATGAAACACTCTAGTTTTACTAAAGAAATACTTGGGGGGATTGAAGCATTTGGCATCATAAACTCAAAGTCATTTTAAGGTAGTTTTTTGGGGAAGACATTCTTCATGTTCTGACTACATATGGGAACCCCCCAGGAAAACATACATTCTAGCTACATACTTTAGTAGTTTCCAGAGACGATATCCCAGCAAACCACGGCTCTGGTCTGCAGACCTTGGGTTGTTCCTGCCCTAAGACTCCAGTGTGACCAGCAGAATGCAGCACAGCTGCTGCATGACTTTCAAGGCAAGACAGAAAGAGCCTGGCAGCTTCCACCTCCGTCTCTCGCCACTTGCTCTAAGAGCCCTGGGTCGCTAGGAAAGAAATCTGACTCTCCTGAGGCTGCCGTGATGCAGACTACAGAAAAAGCACACAGTTGGAGAAGCCTGGGACTACACTAGGATAGGAAGATGTCCCACTAGCCCCCAGCTGTTCCATCCCTCAGCAATTTGAGTCACCCCAGCTGAGGCCCCAGACAGCAGAGTAGCAGCAAATCCCCCCTGCCAAGCCCTGAGAAAGTTGCAGGTTCCCGAGCAAAACAAATGACTACCGTTGTTTAAAGACAAAGTTTGGGGGCAGTTTGTTACCCAGCAACAGATAACAGGAACATCACTAATATATCACTGAAGAAAAATAGTACACTGTATCAGAGCAGGCGACGACACCCAACAAAACAGAACAAATTTACTGGTAAATGAAGTCCCCTGTCATGTATCCAGTATTATAATAGCAAATGCCAATGTTGCATTCCAAGCAAACTATGAAGTAAAATAAACGGGAATAAATTCCTGCTCATATAGCTCCAGTATTTGTCAGTCTGTCTGGGATGCTTATGAGTCAACCATAGGACTACAAAGGATTGCTGGTTTAATTTTCTGTTAAAATGTACTTTTTTTTCCCTAGGTTCATTTTTCTTTAAAGTTTATAAATATTTCTAGAGGTTACCATAGTAATTATATAATTTAAGAAATGAAACTAGTGTGAATTATGTATGCTGATAAAAAATATAAAGAGTTGAGGCATATTATGTCTGATATTTTTGCTTTAGGTTGTAACAATTCTGTCCTATTTTCAACAATAGAAATAACAATAAAGTACTGGCATAATGACAGTCATACAGATCAATGGTAGAATTGAGAGACCAGAAATAAACACTCAAATTTATGATCAACTGATTTTCAAGAAGGGGATCAGGACAATTGAATGGAGAAAGGATAAAAGAATAATCTTTTTAACAAATGGTGCTGGGACAACTGAATATTCACATGCAAAGAAATAAAAACTGGACCCCTACCTCACACCATACATAAAAATTAACTCAAAATAGATCAAACCCCTAAATGTATGAGCTAAAATTATAAAACTCTTAGAAGAAAACACAGGAGTAAATCTTCATGTCCTTGAATTAGACAATGGTTTCTTAGATATAACAACAAAAACACAAGCAACTAAAGAAAAAACACACTGGATATCATCAAAAATTAAAACTTTTTTGCTTCAAAAGACACTATCAAGAAAGTGAAAAGACAACTACAGAATGAGAAAAGTTTTGCAAATCATATGCCTGATAAGAGACTGGTATCTAGAATATACAAAGAACTCTTATAACTCAATAATAAAAAGACAAATGACAATTTTTTTTAACATCTTTATGGAAGTATAATTGCTTTACAATGGTGTGTTAGTTTCTGCTGTATAACAAAGTGAATCAG
>NW_006779641.1:0-4786 GCF_000442215.2 Lipotes vexillifer
AGAGAGGCCGCGATAGTGAGAGGCCCGCGCACCGCGATGAAGAGTGGCCCCCACTCGCCGCAATTAGAGAAAGCCCTCGCACAGAAACGAAGACCCAACACAGCCAAAAATAAGTAAATAAATATAAAATATCTGACTTAAAAAAAAAAAGGCTGACTATAAGTAACTCACTTCTTCCGATGAAGCAGGCTCAAGTGATTAAGAATTCTCTGTGACCTGATGCCCACTGGCTGGCCCAATTGTGTCCACTGCCCGGGCCCTATGGGTTTCAGGGCTCTTGGCTATATAGATCAAGTGCTAAAGATTTGGGTCGTGATACTGTGTAACTGAGAAGGAACGGAGAGAGAGAGAGGAAAAAAAGCAACAAACCTAGACTTTCACGATAACACCACCTGAGTTTCATCCAAAGGGAATGAACTCAGGATATAGACAGCTTATATAAGTCTGAGTGAGTCAGATCCAAGCAGCAGCTTTCTCTACACATGCACATGTGGGCACTGGACAGCCCAGACTGACATCTTTTCGTGGAAAACCTGAGTCCCAGGGCTGAGGAGCTTCCCAAGAAACCGAGTGTCATGGGGTTAGTAAGAGTCATCCCAGTTGGGCTAGAAAAGTCAGTGTTTTGTAGTTTCGTGACCGAAATCTAATGCAGTCTTCCCTGGAGGAGCCAAGCTAAAAATAAAGAATTGGCAGGAAGTGTAATTTACACTCAAGGTTAACCAAGGCTCCTTAGGCTGAGACAGGTGCACTGTAACAGCCTCTGACTGGCTTGCTCAGTTTCTCCTGAGCAAGCAGCAGACTGTAATAGACAGTAAAGAAAGGTGACACACTGCAGCTGTGCACGTTCAATTTACTGGAGATGAGGTTGCAATCCTGGCCAAATGGTCTCATAAAATCGACCTAACCCCAACAGACCTTCCTAATGGGAAAATACAAAGGACCTATGGCCCTGTAAAGTGCATCGATCATTCTCTCATTTCAAAGTCCATGTATATATCCATCCATCCAACTTAATGCAAGCACCTTCCTTCCATCAGGCACTGCGGTGAACATCAGGGACAGAGAGCTAAATCAGCCACCCGTGTCTGCTGGGGAGAGCTCTTGGTAAAATAATGAGAATAGCTAAGTAAACACATAAATTTCAAGAGAGCCCAAAAAGAGCTGGAGGAAAGAACAACGATTTGGAAAAGTGTCAGTTCCTCCGGGGACTCCAAGTTGCCTGCCCAAGATCTGTTCTCCCCTACTCCCATGCTAAGAGAATCTTTATTTTGTGGGTGATATGTGGCAATGTGCCCAGCTGAAAATTTACACATCCAGCTTCCTATGCATAGAACAGTGGCCACAGGACAGTTCTGGCCAATGAGATGTATGTAAACATTGTTGGGCGAGACTTCTGGGAAAGCTGGCATATGCCCTCGGCCTTTCCCTTCTTCCTGCCTGGTACAGGGACCTGGTGCTAGAGAGATGTATTAGCTTCCAACTGCTGCTGTAACAAATGACCACAAACATAGTAGCTTACAACAATATCAACTTACTATATTATACTTCTCCGGGTCAGAAGTTTGACATGGGTATCAACAGGCTATAATCAAGAGGTGGCTGAGTTGTGTTCCCTTCTGGAGGCTTTAGGGAGGAATCGTTTCCTTGCTTTTTCCAGCTCCCTGAGGCCACCCACAGTCCTTGCCTCATGGCTCCCTCCTCCATCGTCAAAGTCAGCAATGCTGTAGCTCTCTGACCATTCTTCCCCAGTCACATCTCCCTCTGACTCTCCTGCCTCCTCTCCACTTTTAGGGATCCTTATGATTAGATTGAGCCCACCCAGATAATCCAGGGTAATCTCCCTATGTTAAAGTCAGCTGTTTGGAGAACTTAATTCCGTCTATAACTTTAATTCCCCTTTGCCATGTAACCTAACATACTCACAGGTTCTGAAGGTTAGGACGGAGACATCTTTGGGGGGGGTGGTGGTCCATTACTCTGCCTACCATAAGGCATATGATGCTGTAGGTGGAGTAGTCATCTTGTGTCCAGAAGGGCAAGAGTCTGCTAAGGATGGCTGAGTGTGCAGAAAGAGAGAAATTGCCTGGGTTCTAGTTAGCACCCTGGAGTGACTACACCAGCTCTGGACAGTTCACTCCAGATTTCTTGCTGTGAGTTTAAGCCACGATTGCGATTACAGCTGAAAGCAATTTCCAACGGATACCAAGTGGTGAGAAAAACTTGACGAGTAGGTGTTATGTTAGCCAGGCCTTGAAGGATGCCTTCATCGGGTGGAAAAGAGAAGAAAACGTGCCAGGCAGAAGAGACAGCACAGACCAAGGCCCAGAATATAATACATCCCTCCCTCACCCAGGAACATGTGTCCTTGCATGGCCTTTTCAATCACTGCACACTCTGCCCTCCAACGGACACCGCTCAGCAAGATGCCTCTCTTCAAAGAGGTCCCCAATATTCCTGTCCCTCGTCCCCATTGCTCACTTTGTGCTCCCATTCTGCTGGGTCTGGACTGGGTCAGAAATACCTGGCCTTCCAGGCCCTACTGGGCCCCTACCTTCCCTCATCTGCAGTGGGAGAAAACAAGGCTCAAGCAAAGAGAGACGAGAACAAGAGAGGCTGAGTGAGAGGGACCCTGGCCCATTGATTCTCTAGCTCCTGCTTCCCATGATTCTCTGCGGCACCTCTGCCCTTCTTACTTATAGGAGCCAATCAATCAATGTTCCCTTTGCATGGCATTTCTCAGTGGAATCCAAAAGAGTACAGACTAATACAAACTGGGTTTCCAACAGTCTTACTGTTTGGAAAAGGCTTTGCCTATAAACTCAGGTGTATTTCATTTTTTTCTTTCTCCATCAGTGATGGTTAGAATAATTGTTATGATACTAACAGTTCTAGTATTGTTTTTGTTATGTATATACTGCTTATATGTAACAACAGTAATAATGAGGAGGATTTTTGAGTGCTTACTATGTGCTAGGCACTGTTCTAAGTGCTCTACATGCATTATGATAGTTAACCTTCACAGTATCCTATGAAATTGGAATTCTTTCACTCCCATTACACAGATGAAAGACTGAGATACAGAAAGCTACTGACTTGCCCAGGGTCACAAAGATAATGGGGCCAGGATTTGGACCCTGGTACTGGAGAACCAGGACTCTTTGCCACTGCTTTCGACTATCTCCCTAGGACCAATTTCTCCTTTTCCCTCACTTCCTCAAGAATGCATAGGGCAACATAGTGGATTTTTCATGCTCACAGAACCACAGAAGGTCAGGCTGTAAGTGGAAGCCATTTAATCGCATTGATTTCCAGAAACATGAAGCCCCTGAACTGTTCTCCAACCAGCAGTTATCCTACCTCTGCTTGAAGTCCTCTGCACACAGGGAATTCACCACCTCCCAAGGCAGCCCTTCCCTCTCGGAACATGCTCACTGTCAGCACTGGTCAGTGACAGCTAGCCAGCTTTCACTCATGGTCTGAGTTCCATCCCTTGGAAGTGCAGAGGTCAAGTTCAGCTAACACCCTGACTTGTGGGCACTCCATTTGGGAAACGGGAGGACCCAAGGCAAATGGAACTCACTACTCAGTGGGGAGCATGGGTGATACGAACTGGGGCCCAGAAGTGGGTGGGGGGTGGTGGGAAGAGCAGAAGAGGAAAGGGGAGAGTGACCAAGAGGAAGGGGGACTTCTGGGCTTCTTCACGGAGCCAACTCAGCACCAACGCAAAGCTGAGGCAAGGGGAGCGGTAAAGGAACTTCACAAAATCCTGGGGACCCTAAGGACATTTCTGAACAAGCCCTGAGCAAGACCAGTCTATTCCTCACAATGGACCCATTACAGCTTTCCTCACTGTTGAGGGACATGGGCCCAGGTCACACACACATAAACTGTGAACAGGTCAACCATGGCCGCTCAGGCGACATGCATTAGAGTCTTAGTAAATACTTCCAGAATGAAAAGGAGATGCTGACAGACCGGCCCAAGGTGCTGAATTCAGGCCTGTTCTCTCCCCTAGAACTGCAATTTCATAGTTGAGCAGTCAGGTGGGGTGCCTGTCTGACCAACCTGCCAAAACAAGAACCTCAGGGAGAATGTTTGCTCCTCAGAGGATAGGAAAGCTGCCCATCTCTTATGCATCCAGCCCAAGGCAAAATGTAAAAGAGGCTGTGAGTTGTTCACCAATTCCCATCCTCCCCTTCTTTCAGTGCGACGTAACCCCTACAGTTAAGCTGGGCACAGGGCACACAGAATAATGTGCACACTCCCTAGCATCTTTTGTAACCATGGGTAGCATATTCTGGCCAAAGGGATGTAAGTCAAAGTGTTGTCGGGCAGCTTCTAGAACCTTCTTTAGCCCTTTTTTCTTTCAGCCCTTCCTTCATCCTCCTGCCTGAAATGCACAGATGTGCAGGTGAAGCTCTCACTGCCATCGTGGACTCTGAGAACAAAGATAGGAGAGGGCTAAGCTGGAAGAAGGCTGGGTCCCTGCGGGATTCCCAGCACACAGCCACCAGACAGCTCTTGACTGCCTACCTGTGGATTTTTCCTGGAGGGAGAAATAAACATCTTGTTTAAGCCACTGTTACTGTGGGTCTCTGTTACTCGCATCAACCTTTAATCCTAAGTGATGCAAGACATTTACCACGTATTGTTGACTTTTGAAGGAATGCTCCTTGAAGCACGCTGCGGATGTGGGGCCATAGATAATCAGAGCCTAGAGCCTCATTAATGTCTCAGCAGCAAAAGAAGGGGGAAATGAGCAATCGCGAGGTATGCGATTCATTCC
>NW_006779642.1:0-1729 GCF_000442215.2 Lipotes vexillifer
CCTTTTTTTTTTTTTTTTTTTTTTTTTTTTTTTTTGCCATACGCAGGCCTCTCACTGCCGTGGCCTCTCCCGTCGCGGAGCGCAGGCTCCAGACGCGCAGGCCCAGTGGCCATGGCTCACGGGCCCAGCCACCCCACAGCACGCGGGATCCCCCCAGACCGGGGCACGAACCCGCGCCTCCCGCATCGGCAGGCGGACTCCCAACCACTGCGCCACCAGGGAAGCCCTGTATTTCTTTTTTAATGAATAACTTCACATTTTTATTCATTAAAAATTGTTGGTTCCATTTCTTTTTGTTTATTTATTATAGCTTTTATAAGTTTATTATCCCTTTGTGGACCATATGTTTTTTCTAGTTTGTCATTTTGTTTTTGCTTGCTTTTCCTACTTTAAATGTTTAACTATTAATTTCCAATTTTGTTGCATGTTGATCATTGCATAAAATATTATACAAGTGATAATTGCTAATATTGTTGTACACATGAGTATGACTGTCTCCTAGTTTTAATACATCTTATCTTTGTGTGGTTATCTCCCCATTGCCTTGAGAAAGGCATTCTCTGCTTACTTCTCTGGTAATATTCTTCTCTGTTCCTTGTTACTTCTATAAGAGCCCTCAAATTTAATTAATTTTCTGACTCTCTTGCTCTCTTACCTGTTCTCAAGTAAATAGTTTGATGACAGTTTGATGTTTCTTCATGCAATATTCAGTCTCTTACAGAATAATAAGACATTGTAGTGACCTAAAAGGTCATGGTCTTTCCAGTTGAGGACATTTTAATTTTAATTTTGTGAGGATGTGTTATTTGGTGTCTGATACTCATATAATAGTCATATATGTAATATATGTATATACCATATATACCAGAATGATTATGCCAGAATATAAACTATGACTGTCCCAACAAGTAAAATCAAAGTGGTGTTTATAGAATGAATACCCCAGGAGGACCTGGGATTCCAGTTTCCTGGTAGATGAGCGATGAAGGGATTCTTGGTGTGATACTTTTATTTACAAGTAAATGGTTGGCAATCAATAAATCAAAGGGAAAAATAAGTATTTTTCAATAACCTCAAATTGTTGCAATTCCATTCCATTTTCTCCTTCAATTGTTCTCTCTCCTGAGTAATCTACTTCTTTTTCTCTCTCTCTTTACCACCTCATCCCAATCTACAGGATGCTATCTCCAATCCTAGAATGAACAAACAGAACATAGCAAATAACAAAGAAGTTCACCTCCCTTGATTCCATATCACCTTCTGCTCCATTTTCTGCAATACTTCAAAAGCAGACGCCTTGCTCACATCCAAGAGAACTGGCGTTTCCATTTCCTCTGCCCAAGGTCCCCATGGCAGCAGCTCTTGCCAGGTCACCAGTGCACCCCACTTGGTCCTGTCCTGTTTCCCTGCTGGCTCAGCAGCAGTGCAGACAGATGACATTGCCTCCTCCTCAAAACGCCCTCTCTGCTGGTCTCCTCCTAGTCCTCTGGCTGCTCCCTCTCAGACTCCTGTTTTGGATCCTTTTCTCCTTGGTTTGAAAGCACAGGGGGAATCTAGACTCTGGACCTAATATCGGGCTCACTCTCTTCTCTGTCCATGTAATCTCCCTTCAAGGCTTGATCCTGTCCTGTGGACTAAAGGCTTTTTTTATGTCTGACTTCTTTTACTCAGCAAACTATTTTTGAAATTTATCCATGGAATTGCATGTATTGATAGGGTTTTTTTTTTT
>NW_006779643.1:0-308 GCF_000442215.2 Lipotes vexillifer
GTAGTATAGTCTGAAGTCAGGGAGCCTGATTCCTCCAGCTCCGTTTTTCATTCTCAAGATTGCCTTGGCTATTTGGGGTTTCTTGTGGTTACATACAAATAGTGAAATTTTTTGTTCTACTACTGTGAAAAATGCCAGTGGTTGTTTGATAGGGATTGCATTGAATCTGTAGGTTGCTTTGGATAGTAGAGTCATTTTCACAATGTTGATTCTTCCAAAATAAGAACATGGTATATCTCTCCGTTTATTTGTATCATCTTTAATTTCTTTCATCAGTGTCTTATAATTTTCTGCATACAAGTCTTTTG
>NW_006779644.1:0-522 GCF_000442215.2 Lipotes vexillifer
ACCAGCAAGAAGAATGAACCGAAGCCTCAGCATGCCATGCCTGAAGCAGACTAGGGTCTGAAGTAATCCTGCAGGATGCCGGCCAGCTTACAAGAAAGAGAGGGGAGAAAAGGAGCTCAGAGCCACTGTAATTCACAAACCTTCAGAGTTATAGATGACAGCTTTCTTCCAAAAATATATTGAAGTAAGGCTTCGAAGAGAAGTTGAAAGTGAGGCAGAATTGCAGGAAACCGATTGCAGGAGGTGGTTTGGAATTGCATTTAAAGCCTATGAAAATAGGCAGAACGCCGACAAGGATGCCCTTGGCCAAAAAGGGCAATATATTCAGGAAAAAACGCATACGCCCCCTTTGGCCAACCAAGCAAGCTTGCAACGGAAATCTAAGCTACAATGAACTCTCACTTCGCCCCGGTCAGTCAAAAAGGCCATCTGAAAAAAGTGTAAAATCCAGAAAGACATGCCAGGCCAGGGAGAACAGGGAGCATTGTTATGCTGATGGGCGGGATGTAAAATGCCAACAGC
>NW_006779645.1:0-219 GCF_000442215.2 Lipotes vexillifer
CTGTCCATGTGTTAAAAACTCATGGTACTGAAAACAAAAAAGTTAATTTTACTATGTAATAAACCAAAATATATATAACTAAAATAATTAAATGTGTCATACATAAAGGATTGGGAATCATAATGGCATGCAAAATAGTACCGGCATTCTCAAGAGTGACATTGAAAGTCAGAAAAATTTTCAGCCTGAAATTATATATCAGCTATCAAATAAGCATGA
>NW_006779646.1:0-962 GCF_000442215.2 Lipotes vexillifer
GATCTTCCCGGACCGGGCACGAACCCGTGTCCCCTGCATCGGCAGGCGGACTCTTAACCACTGAACCACCAGGGAAGCCCAAAAGAAACATTTTTAAACAGAGAAAGTATATAAAGATGAGACCACTGATGCACAATAAATACCCCTATTGTAAAATAACAATAGATTTTCTGGTCAACTTTTTCAGGTGATTTTTCTGCTTATATCAGTGCACATCTGGGGATGATTCATATGTCTTTAGTTAAACACTTTAAAAATAAAAGTATATATATGTATACAAGTATATATAAAGTATATATATATGTCTAAGAGTACACAAAAGTACATAAAAGAAACCTGGTGGTTATGTTCACCAAGTACTTTATTTTATACAAACAAATTTGAACTATACTAGAGAATACCTAATCAGATATTAATATTTAGCTGTAATAATATTTATGACTGTTTTAAAGAACATTCAGCATCAGAATAAAGTTAAGGTACATCTCCAAATAGATTAAGACTTTTCCCCAAAAGTAGCATCACTTCAAAAACAAAAATTTCCAAAATAGTATATAAAGAAAAAGAAGTTTTGAATACCTTATATCTACTACACAGATTGAATTGCTAGTTAAAACTTGCCAACAACCACCATACATGCACTACAAGTGCTAAAATCCAAAAACAGACAATAGCTAGGCTAATAATACATATGGAAATGGATTAGAGTTAAGAGACATTAGTATGAACTCCTTCTTAGCTTAATATAGATACACAAAGTTACATGTAGAAATATTTATAGATAATATATTGTGGTAGCAAAGGGATACAGATATCTGTATAAAAATAAAGATCATCTCTTACATCGTAACAGAAAAAATTAACTTAAAATAGATCACAGACCTAAAGTTAAAACTTACCTATAGGGGCTTCCCTGGTGACGCAGTGGTTGAGAGTCCGCCTGCCGATGCAGGGGACACGGG
>NW_006779648.1:0-3767 GCF_000442215.2 Lipotes vexillifer
CCGCAGAGCAACTAGACCCATGAGCCACAACTACTGAGCCTGCGCATCTGGAGCTTGTGCTCCACAACGAGAGGCCACGACAGTGAGAGGCCCGTGCACCGTGAAGAGTGGCCCCCGCTCGCCGCAACTAGAGAAAGCCCATGCACAGAAATGAAGACCCAACACAGCCAAAAATAAATAAATAAAATTTTTTAAAAAATTAGATCATATATTTAAAAAAAAGAAACAAGAAAAATCTCCAACAACATAACTGATTATCTGAATGAATTAGGAAAAAAGAACAAAGGCCAAAGTCAGCAGAAGGAAGGAAATAATAAAAGTTAGAGAGGAAATAAATAAAATACAGATCAAAAAAATAGAAAAAAACCCAATGAAACCAAGAGCTGTTTTTTTAAAAAAGATAAACAAAATTGATAAACTCTTAGCCAGGCTCATCAAGAAGAAAGAGAACTAAGAAAAGAAATAACAAATGAAAGAGGAGAAACAACTGATACCACAGAGATACAAAAAAATCCTAAGAGAATACCATGAACTGTTATATGCCAACAAATTGGACAACCTAGAAAAAAATGGGCAAATTTCTAGAAACATACAACTTGACAAGACTTGAATTAGGAAAAAAAAGACAATCTGAACAGACTGATCACTGGTAGCGAAAGTGAATATGTAATAAATAAAACTCCCAGCAAACAAATTCTCCATTGTGACCACTGTAATTCAAGATTATCTTTGGTAAGGTTATCCTACTTGTTCAGCTTTAAAACAAAATTTTATTCACCTAAGGCCTCACACTGGACCCAGTTCAAGTCAGATGCAGTCTGACCCTGCACCCAGTCCAGTTTCTAAGATGCAACCAGTCCAATCCAGAGCCAGTCTGACTCCAGACTCAGTGCAGAAAGAAAATGCTCAAACACTCTGAAAGCTCATAATGCAAAAACTGTAGAGCTAGGATCCAGGATCCGAGAGGGACTTACCCATGACCTCCAGAGGCAGCAAGCATGCATCAAGCTCAAGGGACTAAGCAGGTACCCACACCTGTTGCTTGTCACTCCTGGGGGCCAACTGGGGTCTCCTCTGATTCTTCTTCTGACACCAGAACCACTCAAAGATAAACTGAGGCATATTAAGAGTTTTAAGAGTTTATTTAAGCAAAATTTGATTCCAGTCAGTCAGGACCAAGCTAGAAGTGGTTAGAAGCACTTCTTAACATAAAGTCTTAAACCTACTTTACAGGACCTAATTCAAGTGGGTCTCTGCAACCAAAGAACCTTATAAATACTTTCTGGTTAACCTTCACACTTGGCTTAGCAAAAGGACTTTACTCACATGTTAGAGTAACACTTGATTTGACTTCCCAGACTTGTGTAATTTTCTTCTCCCTTACAAGCAACACACTCACACGGACACACATACAGACACACACACACATGCCCCTATACTATTGCCTGGAGTTTCCAGCACTAATATAGCTTATGCTAGACAAGGAATTTTTTTTTCCCATTTAGGAAGGTAACACACTAACTGGAGAATTCATTAAAAGGGATTTGCTTACATAATTAAACCTTTTCCTATCTGTTAATACAATAGAACACAGAATAGCAACTTATGGATGGCAGAGTGGTTTAGTGAGGTTAAAGGGAGTTTCAAGACCGGCTGAACTGCCAAACAACCAAAGAAAGGTCCAAGACAGAGGGAGCCTGGTTTTTATTTGTGAATCAGGTATTCCCCCAATCCTCAGAAAAGGCACAGAAGAAAGCATCATTGAACATGAGAACCAGAGGAGACCTCCGAGGTCATCTATTCCACCTCACGCCATGATCACAAAATGGACACGAGAGGCAGGTCACATGAATTGTCTGAAACATACCGTCATAAGAAGAAGCCTCATGAGCAGAATTCAGGTCCATCTGCTTCCCCATCTGAGACCCTCCCCATCGTTCCTCACAATCCTTGTCAAAACCCAGCTCCATTTCACCATCTCATTTAGCCACTGACAAAATTTTATCAAGATCCCAAAGACCAACATTTTAGAAACAGGGCTTGCTGAAATTAACTGTGAGTACCTCATCTATATGAGCACACTGGTATTTCAAAAGCAAAAGCATGTGGCTTCAGAGACTTATCAAGACTGACAGAGCTTTCGTAATGCCACGTTCCCCAGCCTGACCTATCACAACTGGGAACACCATCCAGGGTCATCTGCAGGGATTGACTTACGTTTACATTTAGATAAAGGACAGTGAACAAAATCAGCCCTTTCTTTTATAGAGTTTTCACTTCTCTAGCTCTGAGCAGAGGTGCTTCTGTCATATCTTACTTTTAGCTAGAGAGAAAAGGAGATAATGACTGTGAACTTCCTGATTTTCTGATCTGAATCTCCCACTCAGTCTCTGCTGATACAATGAGAGTTCTTGGCTTTTTTTGCCACTTTCATTTTTTTCTCCTTCATTACTCACAGGATGGTGACTTTCTCCCATGGCTGCTTCCATTTTCCTGCTTCTCTATCTCACTTGTACAGCATACAAAGAGACACCCTCACTCCTCTCTGCAATCACAGGTCTTCCAGCAGAGAGGTCCCTAAAAAGTTTTCTGAGTGTTTCAGGACACTTTCCAGATGACTCTGTGTGATTCATACTGTTAACTATTTCATATTTCTCATTGTGCCAAGCTTCTCTACCGAAAGAATTGTAAGAATAATCCTCCAAACTCTGAGTTTTAACAGCATCATGATAACGCTCATGGTGGATAAACTGCAAAATGTCCGAGGCAAATCCCTTTGAGGAGTCCTAAATATCATTCAAGAATATTTTCAAGTCTCCTGAAAAACTTTAGTTGAATTTGCAAAGTTGTTCAATAACTGTCCAAAACCCTGCAAATATTGGCTAACTGCCTTCGTTTGGTAAATCTGTACTAGGTATGCCGCACTTCAGTCTGTTTCTGTGGAAGCTGGCACTTGACAGAACACAAAGTCTCAGTTAACTACAACGCTCAGTCTTCATGAAGAGCACCAAACCAAGAGCCTGGAAACCAAGCTCCCAATGTCAGCTGTGTGATCTGGGGGAAGATATTTAACTGCTCTGGGTCTCGATTTTGTCATTTTCCAAATCATGGGGAATTTTTAAAGTCTCTGAAGTTCCTTCCAGCTGATGAGACTCAGAAAAGATTTTAGGATCGTATAGGGCATACGAATCAATTATTCCATGCAATAAATGCTTATTGAGGACTCTGTAAAGAAGATTATTAGAAAAGAAACTATGAGAGAACAAATGCCAGGGCAGGACATGTTCCCTGCTCCCCAGTGTTCCTCAGTCTAGTGTAGAGGAGGATGGCATAGGAATCATCAGCCGCAATGCTTTGTGTTCCCACTCAACAGAGCGTCATGGGCAGGCAGCACTTGCCCATATCGGTGTCAGCCTGCTGCCTCCACTGCTGTGTGCCAGCCTAACCCCCTGATCTGGCCCGTGTGGGCTCAGAAGCCAAGGGGTTGAGGCTCCAGTTGGAAATCGTATAGCATAGAGTGACAGAGTGTCATCTCCCTGACAGATACTCAAGGACTGCAGAAGACAGAATGATTAATGCATTTGAAAAATTGGCAAAATTGGGAGGGGTGGGGAGAAGAAACTGCATTCCTGATCTGAAATTTAGCTGGTCCGTAACTTGTCCAGGAACATGAATAGCCAGGGATATGACAGCAATGAAGAGGACTCTGACCCAAATTGAGAGGAGGAGGGGGGAGGAGGGAGGAGAGGGGGAGGGGAGGAGAGAGG
>NW_006779649.1:0-254 GCF_000442215.2 Lipotes vexillifer
CTTTACTATCATTATTCTGAATTCTTTTTCAGGTAGACTGCCTATTTCCTCTTTATTTGTTAGACCTGGTGGGTTCTTATCTTGCTCCTTCATCTGTGATGTGTTTTTCTGTCTTCTCATTTTGCTTATCTTACTGTGTTTGAGGTCTCTTTTTTGCAGGCTGCAGGTTCGTAGTTCCCGTTGTTTTTGGCGTCTGTCCCCAGTGGCTAAGGTTGGTTCAGTGGGCTGTGTAGGCTTCCTGGTGGAGGGGACTA
>NW_006779650.1:0-201 GCF_000442215.2 Lipotes vexillifer
TAACCCTAATCCTGACCCTAACCCTTACCCGAAGCCTTACCCTAACCCGTGCCATAAACCTAACCCGGACCCTAACATTAACCCGTCTCCTAACACGTACGCTGACCCTCAAAAATTTTCGTACCCTAAACTGTACCCTAAACCGTTTCCATTCGCTAACCCTAAACCTAACCCTAACCCTAACCCTAACCGTTACCTGAA
>NW_006779651.1:0-203 GCF_000442215.2 Lipotes vexillifer
TTTATTTTTTAAAAAAATTTATTTATTTTTGGCTGCGTTGGGTCTTCGTTGCTGCACGTGGGCGTTCTCTAGATGCGGTGAGCGGAGGCCACTCCTTGTGGGCTTCTCATCGTGGTAGTTTCTTTTGTTGTGGAGCACGTGCTCTAGGCGTAGGGGCTTCAGTAGTTGTGGTGCACGGGCTTAGTTGCTCCGTGGCATGTGGG
>NW_006779652.1:0-510 GCF_000442215.2 Lipotes vexillifer
CCCTAACCTGTACCCTAAACCGTCCCTGTTCCCTAACCCTAACCCTAACCCTAAACATTACCCGAAGCCTTACCCTAACCCGTGCCCTAATCCTAATCAGAACGCTAACACTAAGCCGTGCCCTAACACGTATGCTAACCCTAAACCGTTGTCATACCCTAACCTGTATCCTAAATGATTCCCATTCCCTAACCCTACCCCTGACCCTAACACTAACCCTAACCCTTACCCGAAGCCTTACACTAAACTGTGCCCTAATCCTAACCCGTATGCTAACACTAACATGTACCGTAACACGTACGCTAACCCTAAACCGTTGTCATACCCTAACCTGCACCCTAAACAGTCCCTGTTCCCTAACCCTAACCCTAACCCCAACCCTTACCCGAATCCCTAACCTAACCCGTGGCCTAATCCTAATCCAAAAGCTAACACTAGCCCATGCCCTAACACGTATGCTAACCCTAAACCATTGTCGTATCCTAACCTGTACCCTAAACCGTCCCCGTT
>NW_006779653.1:0-267 GCF_000442215.2 Lipotes vexillifer
GTATAGTCTGAAGTCAGGGAGCCTGATTCCTCCAGCTCCGTTTTTCTTTCTCAAAATTGCTTTCGGTCTTTGGGGTCTTTTGTGTTTCCATACAAATTGTAAATTTTTTTTTTTTTTGGCGGTACGCGGGCCTCTCACTCTTGTGGCCTCTCCCGTTGCAGAACACAGGCTCCGGATGCACAGGCTCAGCAGCCATGGCTCTCATGCCCAGCCGCTCCGCGGCATGTGGGATCTTCCCAGACCAGGGCACGAACCCGTGTCCCCTGC
>NW_006779654.1:0-2730 GCF_000442215.2 Lipotes vexillifer
CGAACCCGTATCCCCTGCATCGGCAGGCAGACTCCCAACCACTGCGCCACCAGGGAGGCCCAAATAGTTCACTTCTAAACACATATCACACTCCTGTACTCATAAAATTTCATATAAATTAATGAAAATAATCTCAGGATAATTGAGAACCAAATGAAAACTGACTATGTTATTTTCAAGCCTCTTCTATGGTCATCTTTAGTAGGATCAATTCTGACTCCCTTTAGGTTCTATGATTCCAGGAAATCCTTCCATGGCATCTCTGAGAGCTCCCATACCATAGGTCTCCCTGTGTCCAGCCTCAAATCTCATATCAGTGTTCAGTGAAACAAACTAAAGCAAAATAAAACAAATTAAAAAGTTCCCCCCCCATTACTTCTACAGTTTTCCTTAGACACACTTCTAGAGCACCACACTTCAGATCTTTTTTTCTCAATTTAAACACTAGCTCAGAGCCTACAGAAAAGTCTTGGAGGTAGGAGATAATTTGGGGGCAACTTTTCAATACTGGTGTCATGACCCCAGTGGGAGCCTCAGACACCCCTCTGATTAAACTCTATTTTGTCTGTAGAATTGGAATAACCACATAGGCACCCCGCCAAAGAGATTTTAAAGAGGGACAATTAAAGATGGCACACATTGAACCATCTTCACGCTGTAGACAGAGAACACCTAGTTTTCCCCCTCGAGCTCCTGGACACAAGTACTTACCGATTTATGTAAGACCCTCACCCCACAATTCTTCCACGACCTCCTGCTGAGCACATGGCAGCCAGTCTCTAACACGTCCAGTGTGAAATAGAACAGAGACCCCAGACCAGCCTGTGGGAAGGGGAGGAGAAATGCACAACCCACATGAAGCAGAAACCCCTAAAGACCAGCAAAAAAGGTCCCTGTTTTATGGCAAAGCCAAAGGCTATGACGTTTGTGAAGATTTCTTATAAACGGTGAGACACACGTTTCTGAGCAGATGCCGTTAGCACTTGTTTTTAATAACAATAAGAACTTGTAGCACCCTGGCAGAGGAGCGCAACATGTACTCAACAGGGTTTCTGATTTGGAAAACACCCACCAACAGGTGTCTCTGGGTTCCCGTCCCCTGGCCAGCCTCCCCAAATTGTGCAAACACCTGCCCCAGAGGGTACTGCCACTTACCTCTTGTCTGTGTTCACGGGCATCGCTCACTCGGTTGAGGCTCAGCACGTAGCCGTCCTTTTGGTCCCTGTTGATGTCCTGCAGGATGAAGTTCGCAATATCCAGCACATATGAGCTGTTGCAGGCAAGGGAGAGGAGAGGCGAGGGGTTGGGGACTGGCTGGGGTGGAGATGTAGCCCCGCAGCAGGCGGCCAGGGTGCAGAGCGCCAGGGGTAGGAACAGACTCATCCTGTAGCGGGGCAAGGCCCAGGAGGGGTCAGTAGGCAGAGCTGCAGGCACCGGGCTGTTTATAGGGCTCTGAAGCCAACTTGAGCAGCTTTGTGATTGCAAGCTAAACCAGTGATCAGGTTTTGAAGCACAATGTCCTGTTTTATCTCTGAATTCTAAATGTGGATTCCCCTGGGTCAGTACTTTGGATGGGATTTGCCGCTATCTGTAACCTTAGACCCCTGAGTAATCTCACATTCATGTGTACATGTAAACAGATGTCAGTTTCCTAACTGTTTCCCAAGGAATCAAAATAAACCCTTGGGTCAAGGCTCCCAGGAGGTCATGACTGAGTTCTGGTTTGTGTCCAGGGCTCCAGCTGAGTCAGAATATGCAGACTATCAAGTTCTCTCATGCCCCTAGCACCTTGCCTCTAGCTGATGTCCTGGCCACACTGATCTTTATCTCCATCTTGGAGCCCAGAATCGCGGTGCTAATGGGGCTCAGTGATTTCATGCTCCACCTCCCAGGATCACCATTCTTGTTATATCTGAAAAAGGGCTTTAACCCCATATCATCTACATAAAGGCCCCGTGAGATTCCTAAAGCACTTTGGGATCTGGCTAGAAACAGTTTTGTTTAGCATACATACAGATGGCCAATAGGCACATGAAAAAATGCTCAACATTGCTAATTATTAGAGAAATACAAATCAAAACTACAATGAGGTATCACGTCACACCAGTCAGAATGGCCATCGTCAAAAAGTCTACAAATAATAAATGCTCGAGAGGGTGTGTTGCACTGTTGGTGGGAATGTAAATTGGGGCAGCGACTATGGAGAACAGTATGGAGCTTCCTTAAAATACTAAAAATAGAGTTGTCATATGATCCAGCAATCTCACTCCTGGGCATATATCCAGAGGAAACTCAATTCAAAAAGACACATGCACCCCAATGTTCTTAACAGCACTATTTACAATAGCCAAGTCATGGAAGCAATCTAAGTGTCCATTGACAGATGAATGGATAAAGAAGATGTGAGATATATATATCATGGAATGTTACTCAGCCATAAAAAAGAATGAAATAATGCCATTTGCGGCAACATGGACGGACCTAAAGATTATCATACTAAGTGAAGTAGGACAAAGACAAATATCATATGAAATTGCTTATATGTGAAATCTAAAATATGACACAAATGAACTTATTTACAAAACAGAAACAAACTCACAGACATAGAAAACAAGCTTATGGTTAACAAAGGAGAAAGGGGTGAGGGAGGGATAAATTAGGAGTTTTGGATTAGCAGATACAAACTACTACATATAAAATAGATAAACAACAAGGTCCTACTGTATAGCA
>NW_006779655.1:0-201 GCF_000442215.2 Lipotes vexillifer
CCTAATTGTTCTGGTAAGGCCTTCCAATACTATCTTGAAGAAAAGTGACAACAGTCGACATTCTTATTCTGTTTCTGATCTTAGAGGAAAAGCTTTCAGCTTTTTACTGTTGAGTATGTTGTTAGCTATGGGCTTGGCATATATGGCCTTTATTGTTTTGAGGTATATGCTTTGTTGAGAGTTTTTACCATAAATGGATGT
>NW_006779656.1:0-202 GCF_000442215.2 Lipotes vexillifer
AGTCAGAAAGAGAAAAACAAATACCGTATGCTAACACATATATATGGAATCTAAAAAAACAAATGGTTCTGATGAAACTAGGGGCAGGACAGGAATAATGACACAGATGTAGAGAATGGACTCGAGGACACAGGGAGGAAGAAGGGTAAGCTGGGACGAAGTGAGAGAGTGGCATGGACATATATACACTACCAAATGTAAA
>NW_006779657.1:0-563 GCF_000442215.2 Lipotes vexillifer
CAGATGGCCTTTTTGACCGGGGGGAAGTGAGAGTTCATTGTAGCGTAGATTTCCGTTGCAAGTGTGCCTGGATGGCCAAAAGGGGCGTATGCGTTTTTTCCTGAATATATTCAGGAAAAAACGCATACGCCCCTTTTGGCCAAGGGCATCCTTGTCGGCGTTCTGCCTATATTCATAGGCTTTAAATGCAAATCCAAACCACCTCCTGAAATCGGTTTCCTGCAATTCTGCCTCAATTTCAAGTTCTCTTCGCAGCCTTACTTCAATATATTTTTGGACGAAAGTTGTCATTTATAACTCTGCAGGTTTGTGAATTACAGTGTGCCTGAGCTCCTTTTCTCCCCTTGCTTTCTTGTGAGCTGGCCGCCTACCCGCAGGATTGCTTCAGACCCTAGTCTGGTTCAGGCACTGCATGCTGAGGCTTTGGTTCAATTTTCTTGCTGTTGGGAAAATAGAGTTCAATGTGCCTGCCCAAACTCCTACAGCTAGTCTCTCGTTGTTTCTCCCCATTCCTGTCCATCTTACGCAGAAGTTGCAAAATGTGCCAAAGGGGGCGTTAAAAG
>NW_006779658.1:0-4470 GCF_000442215.2 Lipotes vexillifer
GACTGAGTGAACTGATGAGGATGATTACAATTTTTGTGACTTTCTGTTTGAATAAAAAAAAATATCTCCTCAAAAAAAGATTATTGGTGAAGAATTAAATTTTGTAATATTTTAAGCATTTTATTTGATACAAAAACTTAGAGGAGGTTAGAGAAGTTAGTAAAACATATTTAAGAGTTTTTTGTTTTATGGGTAAGAGGGAATCACTGAAGATATTTGAGAAAGAAAACTGTTATATTGATGAAAGGTATACTTAGTGAAGTTATTCTGGCAAGGATATTAGGATACAATTTCACAACAGCAACAGTTTGGAGAAAGTGGTAATAGTTTGTGGGTGAGACAAGCCAAGACTAACATTTTAACAAGATTAAAAGTCAAAACCTATATCAGAGAGGCAATTTAAGTAACAGATCAGGATGACCAATTGAATGAAAATAAAAGATCATTCTGAATTATTAAATATGAGTGAATTCAGAAAATGTTAGTGTTATTCCCTAGTGCTCAATAATATTTGGTTTGTGAATTAGAACATCTAGTTATGATATGAACTCAAATACAAACTTTAAAATGCACACAGTGGCCTCACCAACCAAATTGAAAAACCAAATTTATAAATGGAGAAGGGGTGTCCTGAAACTGTCTTGGGAATATGGGAAAGATGCTTTCCACATAACGTTTTTGAAACATTTTCTGTTAAATATAATATTAATGGGATACTGTTGAAAGAAGATACCAAGAGTTCACATTGACATAAAATATGACCAGGACTTAAAGGGAAGTGTCCATTTTGGTGCACTCCTCTTCAAAATTTGGGGAAGAAATAGAAATATGAGCAGGAAAGAGCAACGACAGTTCCTAGCCCTTGGACATGTCTATGTGACAACAACTTAGCAACATTAGAAAGTAATAGCATTGGAAAAACTGAGATTTCAGTTGGTGAGTGAAAGAAGTAAAGACCAGTCAGTGTACCTGGAAATATTCACTAAACAGGTAGGCAGCATCAGTGGGAATTTCATGGCATTGCCAAAATGTGTCTAAGAGATAGATTGTAGGGGATTGTTCCATTCCTCTGGCATGGAACAGAGGCCAAATTAAAAGGATATTTGGCCTCTAGTGAAGTTCTTTTATCAAAAACGGGTAAGACACTACAGTGGAAAGAGTATTTAGAATTTACCAAGAACCTGGCTCTCTCCTAACTTCCCTTAGGCTACTGGATCACTGAATTGTTTATTTAAATTTCTAACAGCCTGCCCACCTATTTGAGATATGAGTGTTTTTATAGCAACAAAATGGAAAGGGAGGGGATCCCAGGAGAATACAACCACCTTATTTTCTTAGCAAAAGTTTAACCCAGTTAAGGATGATTTGACACAGTAGAGAGAACAGGAGAGTAAGAGGAGAATAGAAGCAGTTTATGAATTAAAAAGAAGAATCTGGGGTTTCCCTGGTGGCACAGTGGTTGACAGTCTGCCTGCCGATGCAGGGAACACGGGTTCGTGCCCCGGTTCTGGAAGATCCCTACATGCCGTGGAGCAGCTGGGCCCATGAGCCATGGCCACTGAGCCTGCGCGTCTCGAGCCTGTGAAAGAATCTACATTCAAAAAAAGCAGAATATGGATTCTAAAAATGAAGAAAAATACACATCTATTTTTAAAAATAATCTCTATAAAAGAAATACTATTAGAACCATATTCTAGGTATATTCAAAATGATTGAAAAATATGCAGTATATGACATAAGAAATAAAGATGAGGTAACATTGTTGGTTGTATTTTAATGTTATCCATTACAAAAGAGCTTAAACTAAGTAGAAAATTTATTGCCTAGCTCTACTTTTAACTCCAGAGAAGACTAAATGCAGTCATAGCTGGTTCTAGATGCTCAAATAATGCCCTAAGAATAGAAGGCATTCTCAACTCTCCTTCTCTAGACTTTACCTTGCTGGTTTTCATCCTTTTGCAGATTCTCCTCAAATGACGTTCCTCAGCAACCACAGTTAAAAGATATTTCTGTAATAATCCAGTAAAAACCATCCTTGACTGAGATTTTATATTTCCACTGGATCATGTGAATATACATGGGAAGAACAGTCAAGTCTCTATCACACCCAGCTCTATGAATGGGGATAGGATCTGCCCCATCCATAAGCCCAGAAATAAAACTGAAGTAATGGTCATTCTACAATGGAAGATCAAGGCACTGTTATGAGAAGAAGGTAGAAAGCATACCAGACAGAAGACAATACCAGTTTTCAGTGTATTCCATGTCTTCCTCAGTAACACAAAGATTAAATGCCCTTGTTTCCATAAGACTCATTTAAAAATAACATCTAAAATGATATAACTACTTCACATACCACTAAAGCTCTACTCATCTTATCTTCTCAAAGAGACAATACTATTTTTTGTACAAATCCAAGTCCAAGATCTTTGAGTGATGTGCTTTGTTCATTTTCCTATGTCTAGACCAGATGGGGAGTAAAAACAATCATAATTTAAAAGAAAAAAGAAAACTCATTTAGAAAAAATGTGAAGAGTGTAAGAGTTCAATGATCTATAATATTCACCAGCTTCTTTAGCCAAGTTTGGACTTCTTTCAAGATGCAATGATCTGAATTGTCAGAGATTTTGTAGTGACGATTAAGAATGCCATCTGACTTCCATTATCATGGAGATATCTTATCTCCATTGCCATCAATGAACCCATTTCTGTAACTGCATCTCCTGACATCAGCCCTGGTTTACAGAGGGCCACCACTACTGAGATGGGATTTTGGCACCCTCAACAGTGTAAGCTTGCCAGCTTAGTAAATGGAGTATCTTCAGTGTCTTTTCAAGTGAGTGGGTTTTCTGGAGACATGCAGTGTTGTCACTCTAGCATGTCACTTCTCTAAGCCTCTTAATCTCCTTCTTCATCTTCTATCACAGCTGCCCTGGAATTACCGCTTCACTGAGAATGGGTTTTCAAAAACTGTTCTAGCAGCACTTTAACCACCAACTCTCAGAGTCCTTATCTGGATGTTAAATGTAGATCATAATATAATGTTAGCATATCAACGATTTCTTACTAAGTCTAGTCTTTGACAGGGATAAATGAGATACTGCAGACGTATCACAGAGGGTTCAGGTGAATCTCATTGTTCTTGAGTGCATCAACCCAGATGTTTGCATCCAGCCCTAGTCTCAGGGTTCCACTCCTAACCAGCCATGGTCCTGACCTTGGCATATCAGACATGCTGGAGTGGATAATTCAATCTTCTCTAAGGTATTGCCCTTATAATTCAGTTCAAGGTCTCAGTTTTTTCTGGCCCATAAGTTCAGAATATGAGGTTCTTGATGTGCTGCCTAGGAGTCCCTCTGATTTTCACATCTAACCTTAAATCTGTGATTCATCACCCTCAGCTTTTCGTTGTCTTTTTCCAGTGCATCAGTTGCAGGCTGCAATAGACAACTTCTTTTTAAATCTCCCAGTAGCCTGTGACATTACAGCAATTCCTACGAGCCATAGGTTACCTGTAGTGGACTTAATATTAGTAGTAGGGTTTTCTTGTCCCCTAGACAGCTCTGAAGTCCTCTTTTAAGACTCTTTTCTTAGGCCATTCCTAACTACAATTGCTAGCACACAGATTTCTTCTATTTAGTTTAGTTTGTAACAAAACAACAAAAAAGTTTGTGTGGGTGCATGGCTTCACTCATCAATTCAACAAATATTATCCTGCTTCCACTATAACCCAGCACCCACAGATGCCAGCAATACATAGATTTATAAAGCCATTCTTCTTACTACTGTGAGTCCCCAGTTTAATGTGAGAGATATCATGAAAAAAGATAATGATAGCACAATGTGAAAATGAAGAACCATAAAATTTTACCTGAAGAAAGTAGGTTAGTGTTGTTACAAGTACATGTAAGACATTGTGGAGCTGGATAGTAGAGAAAACATGTGTTCCAGGCATACCTGGCAGGTAAGACATTGCAGAGACAGGAAACAAGAGTACAAAATATGGTTACATGAAACAGTCTTATTTTAATTAACTAAACATAATTAAAGTAACTCTGATGTGAGAACACTTAGCGGCCATGTAAAGAGTATATTATTTAGAATTCATTCTTTTTTTTTTTAATTGAGGTAAAATTCATACTACATTAAATTAATGTGGTATTTTAGAGTGGTTAATTTAAATGAATTAAAGTTGATTTTAAAGTTTTTAAAGTTAATTTAATTTAATTTATTTATTTATTTATACATCTTTATTGGAATATAATTGCTTCACAACGCTGTGTTAGTTTCTGTTGTACGACAAAGTGAAGCAGCCATATGCATACATATATCCCCATATTCTCTCCCTCTTGATCCTCCCTCCCACCCTCCGTATCCCACCCCTCTAAGTCGTCACAAAATATTGATCTGATCTCCCTGTGCTATGCAGCTGCTTCCCACTAGCTATCTATTTTACATTTGGTGGTGTAT
>NW_006779660.1:0-223 GCF_000442215.2 Lipotes vexillifer
CGCTGGAGGGCGTCTGTTTTTTGCTCAGACAGGATGGGGTTAAAGGAGCCGCTGACTCGGGGGGCTCTGGCTCACTCAGGCCGGGGGGAGGAAGGGGCACAGTGCGGGGCGGGCCTGCGGCGGCAGAAGTCAGCATGACGTTGCACCAGCCTGAGGCCCACCGTGTGTTCTCCCTGGGAAGTTGTCCCTGGATCCCGGGAACCTGGCAGTGGCGGGGGGGGCA
>NW_006779662.1:0-321 GCF_000442215.2 Lipotes vexillifer
CAAGATCCAGCCTCATCCACCAGAACACAGGCACCAGTCCCTTCCACCAGGAAGCCTACACAAACCACTGAACCAACCTTACCCACCGGGGGCAGACACCAGAAACAATGGGAACTATGAACCTGCAGCCTGTGTAAAGGAGACCCCAAACACAGTCAGTTAAGCAAAACGAGAAGACATAGAAACACACAGCAGATGAAGGAGCAAGGTAAAAACCCATGAGACCAAACACATGAAGAGAAAATAGGCAGTGTACCCGAAAAAGAATTCAGAGTAATGATAGTAAAGATGATCCAAAATCTTGGAAACAGAATGGAGAAA
>NW_006779663.1:0-2895 GCF_000442215.2 Lipotes vexillifer
CCCCGAACCCAGGGCAGCTGCTGCCACAGAAGATGACACAACACCCAGGTCCTCCTTTGTCACCACCCCATTCAGGCCTGAGTGCAGTGCTGACCCCTAGCAGGCTTCCCCAGCCCCTCCTGCAACACTAGAGCTAAATCATGGAGTAGAATTGCAGGAACCAACAGCCCTAGGGTTTCCTCCTAAATCATAGGCTAAATACGGTTCTCCCAAGAAGAGAGGTTACTGAGCAAATTCTAATAGAACTAAGCACCACAGTTTCTAAAACTTGTAAGATACTCCCTAACCCTGTCTGGGAACGGAGGTTTCAGCCAGGACCTTGCCGCAAACTCAGTGTGTGCTCCCCAGCCCTGTACCTGGTCACTCTGGGCCTTGGCGTCCTGCTCTGCAGAAGGTGCCCACGGTGTGGCTTCCGTGCCTTCCAGCCCAACTGGGCCCATTCTGCAGGCCTGTGGTTTTGACCAACCTGGGGAAGGAGTGACAGCCCGTTTATTGAAGATGCCCCCTGCCCACGGTGCTCCTCCCCACGCCTGCTCTGGCGTCCTTGCTCACACCTTGAAGTCCTCCCCACCTGGGAGAAGTTACAGGGGGATTTCAGGGAAGCCCTTGATAATAGCTTTTATGAACTCTTCACCTTCCATTTTAAAGATGAGGAAACTTGAGTCCCAGAGTTATAAGTTGTTTGGCAAAAGGGCTCTCCTGCCATGGGCTCTGGCCGTGCAGCCACACCACCAGGCAGTTGGCTGGGTTGTAGAGCACTTCTGGAGTTCTGCCTCACCCCCAGCAACCCAACAGACACCATGGAGAACCCTCCAAGGTGATGGGTTTACCGGGAGTCTACCGTTGAGAGTGATGCTGGTATCCCAGGCGTTATGTTAAGTGCTTAGCTTTCATTCTCTTGCATAACAGCCTGCACAGGTGGATGCAGGTGAGAAAAGTGTGGCCCAGAGAAGGTCAAGTGACTTCCTCTTGGAGCCGGTATTTCAAGCTGGGTTTGCCTGATTCCAAACCTGTGGGCCCACTTACCATAAGAGTCTCTGAGATCTTTGGGGGTACTTCCTGTGGCTGGGAGAGAGGCATCTTGTGCTGTTATCCTCCCAGTAACCCGACCCTGAAGAGAGGGGACTGGCAGCAGGGACCCCAGGGAGCTGAGCGGCCCTTCATTCCAGTGGTCCTCACTCTGTGGCAGATCACTTTCCTGGGCAGCTCAATCGTGAAACAAATACCAAATGCCTTCCTTAAAATAGATCCTGGGAGAAGGGATCTCTGACAAGCAAAGCCCTCGGGCTGTGGGAATCCAGCAGGTTCTTACCGTCGGGAGAGAAAGGCCTCTCCATCCCACCAGCTCCGAGTCTTGGGGGGCCCTGAGCTCCTCTGGGCCGCGGTGTGTGTCACAGGAAGAAGGAAATGGAGATTGAGGGTGGTGGCTGCTATAGCTGCTTTGTCCAAAAAACTGGGGCCTTACAGTGTTGTTCCAGGCATTTTATTTTTAAAAAGAAGAGGGGAGTTGGCAGTGTGGACTTTTTTCTTTAATAAGAGGGAAGGAGCACAAGGGTTAGGACATTCCTGGAGGTAACGTCTAGAACGTTGGATGGAAAAGCTGTAAAGTACCTAGGCATAGAAATCACATGTGGATTTTAGCATTGAAGGGTTGGGGGGATTGTAATGGGACTTCAGTAGTGAGAGGCGGCAGAGGATGGGGAGGGCACTTATGGTCAGGCCTGCCACCCACTCAGGCAGCTTGCTTTATCTCCTGGAGCTGTGGGTCTTCGCATCTGTAAAATGGGGAAGACTGCATCTCACAGGATGGCTGTGAATATTACCTACGACGTAAATGGAAGGTGGCTGTAAATGCCAACGTACAGTGGAGCGTCCTGTAAGGCAGCACTGCCCACTAGGGTGGTCTGTCAGGCATTGAAGTCCCAGCAGAGCCATGGTGTGGAGCATCGGTTTTGCTCGGAGGGGGAGAAATGTTTTGTTAAAACATACCATTGTGTAAAAAACAAAACAAAACAAAACAAAACATACCATTGTGGAGTAGAGTGTAAACTTCGCATCGATCATAAGATAAAACAGGATGCCTCGTAAAATTTTTATGTTGACCCTAAGTACCCTTCCAGACCCTGGAGGTGTGTCCTCTCTATCCTAGTGTCTGGGGTGCTTCTGAGGATGAGTTTGAGAGGCCATGCTGTGTCATGCTGGTAATGGGGGTGGAGGGGGAAAGAATCTCCACTCTCCTGCTGAGTCTAGAGGGTTATGAGGGATGTCTGTAGCTGTGGCCTACTGCTCTGAGTGGAATAATGGGGCCCTGGACCCCAAATTAGAATTGACTGATAACAGACTTCTGTAAACATCAGTTCAAATACAGTGTAATTCAGGCCATCTGCACTGTAGTGAACTGACCAGTTCCTGCCCCATTCATAGTGGTCCTGGGGGACCCTGGGGCTGGGGTGTCCTCCAGGACTGCCATCCAGGTCCTGGAGTAGCCCTCAGGCTTGCTGCCCACAAGAGGTTTAGGACCGTGCCAGGTGGTTCCATTTGCCTTCGCTCTGTCCAAAGGTCTCTGTACTTTAACAAGCAAACAGCACTCAAGGAGATCAGAGGATGGTAGGAGGATTGGAGCAAACAGCCATGTGGTTTAGGGGGGGCCAGAGATATGTGTCCTCAGCTCCATCTCTCCATTCACTGGGTGGCTTTGGACAAGTGATGTTACCTCTCACCATGATCAGGTGGGATTTATTCCAGAGATGCAAGGATGTTTCCACATCTGCAAATCAGTCAGTGTGATACACCACATTTACAAAATAAAGGATAAAAACATATGATCATCTCATAGATGCAGAAAAAGCATTTGACAAAATTCAACATCCATTTATGATAAAAACTCTCAACAAA
>NW_006779664.1:0-323 GCF_000442215.2 Lipotes vexillifer
AACCCATGTCCCCTGCATTGGCAGGCAGATTCTTAACCACTGCACCACCAGGGAAGTCCCTTGTATACTTTTTAATGATGGCCATTCTTACCAGTGTGAGGTGGTACCTCATTGTAGTTTTGATTTGTATTTCTCTGATAATTAGCAATGATGAGCATCTTTTCATGTGCCCATTGGCCATCTGTATGTCTGTTTTTGAGAAATGTCTATTTAGGTCTTTTGCCCATTTTTCGATTGGGCTGTTTTTTTTTTTATTATTTAATTGTATGAGCTGTTTGTCTATTTTGGAAGTTAAGCTCTTGTGTGTTGCATCATTTGTGAAT
>NW_006779665.1:0-1326 GCF_000442215.2 Lipotes vexillifer
GGGCCTCTGAGCCGTCTCTGTTGAGAAGAGACCCAGATTCACATGGCCTCCTCCAGACCCTCGAGACCGTCGGCAAGGGAGACTGGGCTACGGTGAAGCTGGCCGGCACATCCTGGCTGGGAAAGCGAGAGCCGTGAAGATCGCTGATGAGACTCAGCAGAACTCCTCCAGCCTCCGGAGACCGTCCCGCAAAGCAGGAATCACGAAGGTTTGGATCATCTCAACATAGTGAAGTACTTGAAGTGACGGAGGCTGAGGAAACTGTCCGCCGTTGCGGAGAGGACGCCGCTGGTGGAGGAGACGCGTTTGAGTGCCTCGTGGCTCATGGCAGTAGGAAAGCAAAGCATGAGCGCGGACTCCACCAGGAGGGTGCTGTCCACAGAGATTTAAAGGCAGAAAACCTGCTCTTGGATGCGAACATCACACTTTGGCTTCAGCGACAAATGCACCTTTTACAACAGGCTGGACACCTTCTGGGGTGGTCTTCCTCAGGCTGCCCGGAACTCTTCCAGGGAAGAACCACAGGAAGTCACCCTGTCTACACTGGGCGATGGATTCCTGCCTTTTGAAGGACAGAAACTCAAGGAGCTGTGGGAGCGGGTTCTGAGCAGAATATATAACATTTGATTCTTGTCAATGGAATGTGAATATCTGCTAGAGAAATTTCTCATTCTTTATCCCAACAAGAGAGGCCCTTTAGAGCAAATCATGAAGGATCCGTGGATTACTGTGGGTCGTGGGTATGAGGAACTAAAGCTCTACATGGAGCCACCCTCTGACTACCAGAAACCCCCAGCAGACTGAATTCATGGCGTCCATGGTTACACGTGGAGACAGAGATCCAGGACTCACTGACAGGCCGTAAAGACAAGGTAATGTTCCAATATCTGCTCCTGGGTTATAAGAGATCTGAGCCAGAGGGCTACCGGGTCACCCTGAAGCCTCAGCCTTCAGCGGATCTAACAGCAGCGCTCCTTCCCCGCCCCCAGGAACGGCACAGGGTCGCCGCCAGCTGCAAGCAGCACATTCCCACCTCCAGCTGCTGCTCTGAGAACACTCCGCCGGGGGAGGAACGCACATGCGGAGGAGGGTCAGGGCGCAGGGCGGGGCCGCAGCACAGCCGGAGGGCGGGGCCGCAGCACAGCCGGCGAGCGGCAGGGGAAGAAGGCCGCCGCCGCCGCCCACCCCCAGCGCCCTCTCCTCCGGCACAAATCAGAGCAGGACCCCCCCGCGCCGGGGGAGGGCCAGCCTCGGCCAGGCCTCCGTGCCGAGCGGCCCAGGCAGCCTAGCCGTGCGGGTCCGGGGCCCCCTTGGCTGCGGCTGCGG
>NW_006779667.1:0-4360 GCF_000442215.2 Lipotes vexillifer
CAAAAAAAAAAAAAAAAAAAAAAAAAAAAAAAGAATAAAATTTAGTAAGTACCACCAATTTTCATAAGAGATTTAAATCTAAAAACCAAAGTAAAAGACAAGGAGCACAGGGGTTTTTTTTCTTTACTATTTATTTATTTATTTTGGCTGCATTGGGTCTTCGTTGCTGCGCACAGGCTTTCTCTAGTTATGGCGAGCGGGGGCTACTCTTCCTTGCGGTGTGTGGGTTTCTCATTGCGGTGGCTTCTCTTGTTGCGAGCATGGGTTCTAGGCATGTGGGCTTCAGTAGTCGTGGCACAAGGGCTCAGTAGTTGCGGCTCACGGGCTCTAGAGTTGCAGGCTCAGTAGTTGTGGTGCAGGTTGTTGAAATAATCCAAGTGAAGGATGAGATGGGGACCTCCCTGGCAGTCTAGTGGTTAAGACTCCGCGCTTCCACTTCAGGGGGCACAGGTTCGACCCCTGGAAGGGGAACTAAGATCCCACATCCCTCATGCCTCATGGCGCGGCCACCAAAAATATAAATAAATAAAATAAAATTTTATAAGATGTGACTTCCATGACCTCCTGACTCCACAGCCAGATCTAATCCCCTTAGTACTTCATTATTAATCTTGTTATTTGATTAATACATACCTTCCCCTGAAGAGAGTAAAATCCACAAAGGACATTATTCCATGTCCATTTTTGCTCAATGTAGTTCTCCCAGAGCCTAGCACAGTGGCCTGGCATATAATAGGCACTCAAATACTTGTTGAATGACTGACTCTAACTATTTTGTCTTTCAAATTTTGAAATGCAATACCTGTCTCATTATCCTGTCACAAAAATTTTAAAAAAAAGTCTACTTTTTTATACCTAGGTTTATTTAAACTGATAATCTGTAGATGCTGGTAAAAAGAAGCATCGTTTCAATGAGGGAAATAAATCTTGCCAGGACAATATATTAAAACATATTATTTCTTTTTTTGGCCGCACCGCATGGCATGCGGAACTTCCCTGACCAGGGATCGAACCCATGCCCCCTGCAGTGGAAGCGCAGAGTCTTAACCACTGGACCATCAGGGAAGTCCCTAAAACATATTATTTCTTAAAACCATTCTCCCTGCTTCCTCAAGTCCATATTCTGCCAGAATTTTCTAAAACTCAGACGGGATTATGCCTTTCATCAAAAACTTCCAACAGCCTGAGATAAAGTCCAAAGGATACAGGGTACTTACAGTCTCCCCTATTATAGCTTTCTTATCTCCTACTATCTTGATGCACTCTTTACTCCAGCCACAAAGAAATAAAAGGGAGAAGGTAGCCAGTACTTATTGGATACCTACTGTTAGGAAAACTGCTAAATATTTTTAATATATTTATTTACATATTTCTACATCTATTTCTATATGTCTATCTATGTCCTTGGAATGCCCCTTTCATCTCTTTGTCTACAGACAAACTCCCAATTCAACCTTCAGGACACACATCAGCCAAGTTTGGAAATAACTGAACCAGATTACATCAAGGATCCCTTCCATTGCTAAGATTCTGAGAACCTTGATCCTTCTAGTAATAAAGCAGTCTCCAAGAGCGATATGAACTAGAAAGTTCAAAAGATTTCATCATTAATTTCATCTACGTCAAAACATACAATTAACAAACCAAGTGAAATGTGTAAACCTTTATTGATCCTGGTTTCCAAAAAAAATTTTTTTTAAGGCAGTCTGGGCCAACTCGGGAAATCTGAATACAGGTCAGACAGAGAATATTACAGAATTATTTTCCCAGATGTGATAATGATAGTATTGTGGTTACGTAAAGAGAATGACCTTGTTAGGAGATGCATTCTTACATATTTAGGGGTGAGGTGTCAATGTCAGCAACATAGGATCAAATGGTTAAGCAAAGAAAAAAACAAAGCAAATATGGCAAAATGTTAAAATGTTGAATGTACTGTTCAATTTTTCTGTATGTTTAAAGTTTTTTTATAATAAAAAGTTGAAAAAATAGAAAGCCATACTATCATGAATTGCCACCTAAAAAAGATGACTGCTACACAATCCCAGAGCTGATCCAGCCATGGCAAAACTTCACTCACTCTCTGAGGCCATCTTTACCTAGGTTTCTCAGCAGAAGCCATGCTTAGGCATCTTTGCATCCTCTGGGATTGCTCAGAAAATGCCCTACTCCCCAGTTCAGAGACATTGGCTCCAGGGTCACAGCTTTGAAACACACAGGTGAAAGGGAACCCACCTGGCAAGCAGTACTGCGATGGCAAAGGCCTAGAGTAAGAACATTTCTAAGGGGCTCAAAGGAAGTGGATGCCTTGAAGTACCAATTATCCTCCTCCAGCATTAGCCACCATGCAGGCAGCTAACAGTACAGGCTTTGGAGTTAGCACTGGCCTGGGCCCTCTCCTACCTTCAGCCTCTTCCCAGCTGTGCCTTCTTGGCCATGTTCATTTATCCATTCCACTTTTAATGGCATAGTTGCTGTGTGACAGGCACTGTTCAAGCGTTAAATGTCCTTGGGCTATGGTCCTCTGAGGTGTAAACTGGGGATATGACAGCACATCCCTCAGTGAGAATTAATAAGAAAAGCAGTGTCCAGCACATGTGATCACTCAATGCTATCAACCACTACCTACCAAGAAGATGGTTCACATACATACGACTGCTTTTGCAGAGGGCACTCTGCTCCTGGCAGTACTGCCATTACTATTTGGAAGAGAAAAACGATTACTATCTCTGGGTGATGATGGCAGATGTACATAGCACCTCATTCTGCTCCCTCTTGAAACTTCACAAAAACTGCAATCAAAAAAAAGGAGTTTTTAAAAAGTCATAAACTCCTAACGATAGGGAGAACAGAAGATGAAACAATAGCAATAAAATTTTGCAAGCTGGAAAGCAGATGGACATGGTAACTGACTTAGCACACCCAAGAAAGCCGAATTCCCAAGCCAGTAGTGGGGAAAGCTGAGAACCAACAGTGACAACTTGGGAGGAAGCAGGAAGAAAAGTCAGATCCCAGAACCTGTGCCTTTTCTCGTCATGGTACTGGCAACTGCTTCTTCCATATCCTGGCAGAAATCTGAGGCTTTCTCCCCACTATGTCTTGTGTTCTGGACTGGGGGATACCAGGCACAACAGAAGATGCAGGTATCATACTGAAAACTGGACAGAAGGGACCTCTGTTTCTCTGTTCTGGTGCAGAAGTCTAGCAGCCAGATCCTTTCCTTCCAGATAAGAATCTGGAAAGCTATGCAGAGAAAGCAAACTTAAAACAAAATCACTATAACCTCAGAGATAAGAGAACGTATTGCATTTTAAAGCAAGAATAGGATGCTATCATAAGAAACATTCAGAGACTAAAAAATAGCTTTGAAAAATAAAAACAAAACCATGGAATTTTTTTTTTATTCCAAATACAAAGGTTGAGAAATAAAAGTTAAGAAAATCTAGCAGTGCGAATTCCCCGGTGGTCCAGTGGTTAAGACTCCGCTCCTTTATTGCCGAGGGCGTGGGTTTGATCCCTGGTCGGGGAACTAAGATCTCACAAGCTGCGTGGTGCCCCCAACCCCCAGCCCCCCAAAATCTAGCAGTAAGTAGGTGGAAAGCAGAAGAAAACAGGCAAGAAAATTAGAAGACCTTTAAAAGGTTCACATCTAAATAAGAGGTGTTTCAGGAGACACTATAGAGAATACAAGGGAGAAAAATAACAAAATATTCAGGAAAATCTCTCCAGAATAGAAGGTACTGTATTTCCAGATTTAAAGGGGCCATCAGATACTCAACCTAGTGGATGAAAATAGACCCACGCTAAGACAGGCTATTTTAAATTTCAAACCACTGGAGTCAAAGCAGAAATTAGTCTGCAGAAATTAAAAACAAAACAAAAACAAATAGCAGAAACTAACACAACATTGTAAAGCAATTATACTCCAATAAAAATTAATTTTAAAAAACAGGTCAAATACAAAGGATCAGGAATCATAATACTTTGGAATTCTCAGCAGCAACACGAGAAGCAAGATGACAATGGACCAATTACTTCAAAATTCTGAAAGAAAATTACTTCCAACTAAAATTCTATTACCAGCCAAAATATCAGTCAAGTATGAGGATAGAATCAAAACATATTCAGACAGGCAACGTCTCCAAAAAAACGTAACTCTTCTTGCCAAGAAGCTACTGGAGTCTGAGTGCCACCGGAGAGAGTAAATCAACGAAAGAGAATACAGGAAAGATCCCCACACAGGAGAGCTAAAGAGGATCCAGCTATGCCCCAGACGAGGAGGACAGCCAGGCCAGGCTAAAACAGTGTTATCAGGTACTATGCCAGCTTTTTTTTTTTTTTTTTTTGTTTTTTTTTTTTT
>NW_006779668.1:0-245 GCF_000442215.2 Lipotes vexillifer
TAACCCTGTACCAGTGTCGTACACAAACTTGTACCTTAAACTGTCCCCATTCCCTAACCCTAAACCTAACCGTTACACGAAGCCTTACCCTAACCCGTGCCCTAATCCTCACCCATACACTAACACTAACCCATGCCCTATCACGTACACTAACCCTGAACCGTTGTCGTACCCTAACCTGTACCCTAAACCATCCGTGTTCCCTAACACTAACCCTAATCTTAACCTTAACCCAACCCTTACCC
>NW_006779668.1:19944-20152 GCF_000442215.2 Lipotes vexillifer
CTAACACTAACCCATGCCCTAACATGTATGCTAAACCTAAATCGTTGTCATAACCTAACCTGTAACCTGAACCATCCCCGTTCCCTGACCCTAACCCTAACCCTTACCCAAAACCTTACACTAAACTGTGCCCTAATCCTAAACTGTACGCTAACACTAACACATGCCCTAACACGTACGTTAACTCTAAACCATTGTCCTACCCTAA
>NW_006779669.1:0-1038 GCF_000442215.2 Lipotes vexillifer
CAGCAGGAGACTGACATCATCTGAATTTCATTTTAGAAGGTTCTCTGGTCTTCTAAAGAATGGACTCAGGAGAGGCAAGACCAGAGGCAGGGAGACCAGGTTGATGACAGGTGCATTGGTTTAGGCAGGAGATAATGAGAGCTGGACCCCAAGAAGAGAGAAGAAAGAACCAAGAGCTACAACTGACGTTTCAGAGGTAGAACTCGTCAGGGCTGTCATTGGAGTGACACAGGTTGTGCCCTGCTCAGGGACTCCTGGCCAAGGTGGTCCATGGGCATGAATCTGCCCTGCACTCTTTGTCACCAAGCTGTGCCTCCAGATGCAGGGCTGCATCCATCCTGAGGAAGGACACCTGTTTCTATTTCACAGCTTCAGGATCCCTAATTAATGACTGGTGAGATGTGGGAGGAAAGCAAGAGAAGTGTTCAAGATGACTCATGTTTCTTGTTTAAAGGATTGCATGGCCAAAGATGCCTTAATTTTTTTTTTGCAAACTTTTAATTATTCTAAAACCATAGTATCTGCAATCATAATACCTGGAGAAGGAATGATGATGAAGGTCCATCTATATTGCTCTTAACAGACTCTGCCAAGAGCTATGTTTTTCTCTCTACCACACATGACAATATAAATACATCCTATCATTAGGGAGAGATTTTTACCAAGACCTTGAACCAAGGGTTACAAACTCAAACGTCTACAGAGCCCACTCGGGCATCATAAATGAGTGAAGTATGTAGCAGGCTGAGTGTTTGCATATTAAACTTATGAGAATGTACTTAACTTACCAAAAGAAATATGCTCTATTCCATTTTTGCCTTCGAATATACAGTCTTCTCCATCTATCTTTTATAGCCATTTTTTTGGGGGGGGGGTATGCAGGCCTCTCACTGTTGTGGCCTTTCCCGTTACGGAGCACAGGCTCCAGACGCGCAGGCTCAGCAGCCATGGCTCGTGGGCCCAGCCGCTCTGCGACATGTGGGATCTTCCCGGACCGGGGCACGAACTGGTGTCCCCTGCATCGGCAGGGGGGGGGGG
>NW_006779670.1:0-32242 GCF_000442215.2 Lipotes vexillifer
GGGCACGGTTTAGGGTAAGGCTAACAGTAAGGGTTAGTGTTATGATTAGAGTTAGGGTTAGGGTTAGGGAACTGGGACGTTTTAGGGTACAGGTAAGAGTACGTCAATAGTTTAGGATTAGCGTACTTGTTAGGGCACGAGTTAGTGATAGCGTACGGGTTAGGATTAGGGCACACTTTAGGGTAGGGTAAGGGTAAGGTTTAGGGTTAGCGTTAGTGTTAGGGTTAGGGAACGTGGATTGTTTAGGGTACAGGTTAGTGTACGCCAATGGTTTAGGGTTAGCGTACGTGTTAGGGCACGTGTCAGTGTGAGCATACTGGTTAGCATTAGGGCACGGTTTAGGGTAAGGCTAAGGGTAAGCATAAGGTTTAGGGTTAGGGTTAGGGAACGGGGACGTTTTAGGGTACAGGTTAGGGTACAACGATGGTTTAGGGTTAGCGTATGTGTTAGGACACCGGTTAGTGTTAACGTACATGTTAGGATTAGGGAATGGGTTAGGGTGAGGGTTCAGGTAAGGGTTAAGTTTAGGGTTGGGGTTAGGGTTAGGCTTAGGGAAAGGGGATAGTTTAGGGTACAGGTTAGGGTACGACACTGGTTTATATTTAGCATACGTGTTAGGGGACGGGTTAGTGTTAACGTACGGTTTAGGATTAGGGCACGGTTTAGGGTAAGGCTAAGGGTACGTGTTAGGCTTAGGGTTAGGGTTAGGATTAGGGTTAGGTAACGGGGATGGTTTAGGGTACAGGTTAGGGTACGACAATGGTTTTGGGTTAGCGTACGTGTTAGGGCTCGGCTTAGTGTTAGCGTACGGGTTAGGTTTAGGGCACGGTTTAGGGTAAGGCCACGGGTAAGTATTAAGGTTAGGGTTTTGGTTAGGGTTAGGCTTAGGTAACGGGGACGTTTTAGGGTACAGGTTAGGGTATGACAACAGTTTTGGGTTAGCATACATGTTAGGGCTCAGGATAGTGTTAGCATACGGGTTAGGATTAGAGCATGGTTTAGGGTAAGGCTAAGGGTAAGGATTAGGCTTAGGGTTAGGGTTAGGGTTAGGTTTAGGTAACGGGGATGGTTTAGGTTACAGGTTAGGTTACGACAACGGTTTTGGGTTAGCGTACATGTTAGGGCATGGTTTAGTGTTAGTGTACGAGTTAGGATTAGAGCATGGTTTAGGGTAAGGCTAACGGTAAGTGTTAGTGTTACAATTAGGGTTAGGGATCGTGTTAGGTAATGGGGACGGTTTAGGGTACAGATTAGTTTAGGACAACGCTTTAGAGTTAGCGTACATATTAGGGCCAATGTTAGTGTTAGCGTACGGGTTTGGATTAGGCCACGGTTTAGGGTAAGGCTATCGGTAAGTGTTAGGCTTACGATAAGGTTTAGAGTTAGGGTTAGGGAACGGGGACGGTTTAGGGTACAGACTAGGGTTAGACTACGGTTTACAGTGTGCGTACGTGTTAGAGCACAGTTTAGTGTTAGCGTATGGCTTAGGAATAGGGCACGGTTTGGGGTAAGGCTAACGCTAAGGGTTAAGGTCAGGGTTAGGTTTCGGGTTAGGGTTAGGGAACTGGGACGTTTTAGGGTACAGGTTAGGCTACGACAACGGTTTAGGGTTAGCGTACGTGTTAGGGGACGGGTTAGTGTTAGCATGCGGGTTAGGTTTAGGCCACAGTTTAGGGTAAGGCTCAGGGTAAGTGTTAGGGTAAGGGTTAGGGTTAGGGTTATGGTTCGGTAATGGGGACGGTTCAGGGTACAGGATATGGTACGACAAATGTTTAGGGTTAGCATACATGATACGGCACGGGTTAGTGTTAGCCTACAGGTTAGGATTAGGGCACGGGTTAGGGTAAGGCTTCGGGTAAGTGTTAGGGTTAGGGTTAGGGTTAGGGAACGGGGATGGTTTAGGGTACAGTTTAGGATAAGACAGTGCTTTAGATTTAGCATACATGTTAGGGCTTGGGTTAGTGTTTTCTTACAGGTTAGGATTTGGGCACAGTTTAGGGTAAGCGCAACGGTAAGTCTTAGTGTTACGATTAGGGTTAGGGTTAGGGTTAGGGACTGGGTACGGTTTAGGGAACAGGTTACGGTACGACAGCGGTTTAGGTTTAGCATACGTCTTAGGGCACGGGTTAGTGTGAGCGTACGGTTTAGGATTAAGGCACGGTTTAGTGTAAAGCTAAGGATAAGGGTTAGGGTTAGGGTTAGGGAACGGGGACCGTTTAGGGTACAGGTTAGTGTATGACAATGGTTTAGCATTAGCGTACATATTAGGGCCCATGTTAGTGTTAGCGTACGGGTTATTATTAGGGCACGGCTTAGGGTAAGGCTAAGGTTAAGGGTTAGGGTTAGGGATAGGGTTAGGGTTAGGGTTACAGAACGGGGACGGTTTAGGGTACAGGTTAGGGTACGACAACGGTTTAGGGTTAGCGTACATGTTAGGGTACGGGTTAGTGTTAGACTACGGTTAAGGAATAGGACATGGGTTAGGGTAAGGCTTAGGGTAAGGTTTAGGGTTAGGGTTAGGGTTCGAAAACCGGGACAGTTTAGGGTACTGGTTAGGGTACGACAACACTTTAGTGTTAGCATACGTATTAGGCCATAGGTTAGTGTTAGCGTATGGTTTACGATTAGGGCACGGTTTAGGGTAAGGCTAACGGTAAGTGTTGGGGTACGATTAGGGTTAGGGTTAGGGTTAGGCAACGGGTACAGGTTAGGTTACGACAAGGCTTTAGGGTTAGTGTACGTAGTAGGGCACAGGTTAGTGTTAGCGTGCAGGTTAGGATTAGTGCACGGTTTGGGTAAGGCTAACGGTAAGTGCTAGGGTTAGGGTTAGTGTTAGGGAATGGGGACACTTTAGGGTACAGTTTAGGGTACATCAAAGTTTTAGAGTTAGCGTACGTGTTAGGGCATGTGTTACTGTTAGCGTACGGGTTAGCATTAGGGCACAGTTTAGGGTAAAGCTAAGGGTAAGGGTTAGGGTTAGGGTTAGGGTTAGGGAACGGGGACGGTTTAGGATACAGATTAGGGTACGACAGCGGTTTAGGGTTAACGTACGTGTTAGGGCACAGGTTAGTTTTAGCGTACGGGTTAGAAACAGGGCATGGGTCAGGGTAAGCCTTCGGGTAACTCTTAGGGTTATGGTTAGGGTTAGGTTTAGGGAAAGGGGATGGTTCAGGGTACAGAATAGGGTAAGACAATGGTTTATGGTTAGCGTACGTGTTAGGGCACAGGTTAGTGTTAGCGTATGGTTTAGGATTAGGGCACGGTTTAGGGTAAGGCTAACGGTAAGGGTTAAGGTTAGGGTTAGGGTTAGGGAACCAGGACATTGTAGGGTACAGGTTAGGGTACGACAATGGTTTAGGTTTAGTGTACTTGTTAGGGCGCAGGTTAGTGTTAACGTACGGGTTAGGATTATGGAACGGGTTAGGGTAAGGCTTCGGGTAAGGGTTAAGTTTAGGGTCAGGGTTAGGGTGAGGGTTAGGGAACGGGGACAGTTTAGGGTACAGGTTAGTGTACGACAACGGTTTAGGTTTAGCGTACGTGTTAGGCCAAGGGTTAGTGTTAGTGTATGGGTTAGGATTGGAGCACAGTTTAGGGTAAGGCTGATGGTAAGGGTTAAGGTTAAGTTTAGGATTAGTGTTATGGAACAGGGACGGTTTAGGGTACAGGTTAGGGTACGACAACGGTATTGGGTTAGCGTACGTGTTAGGGCACAGGTTAGTGTTAAAGCAAGGGTTAGGAATCGGGAATAAGTTAGGGTAAGGCTTCGGGTAAGGTTTAGGGTTAGCGTGAGGGAACGAGGACAGTTTAAGATAAAGGTTAGGGTATCACAACGCTTTAGGGTTAGCGTACGCATTAGGGCACAGGTTAGTGTTAGCATACGAATTAGGATTAGGGCACTGTTTAGGGTAAGGCTAACGGTAATTGTTAGGTTTACGATTAGGGTTAGGTTTAGGGTTAGGGAACGGGTATGGTTTAGGGTACAGGTTAAGGTACGACAACGGTTTTGTGTTAGCGTACGTGTTAAGGCACAGGTTAGTGTTAGCATATGGCTTAGGATTAGGGCACGGTTTAGGGTAAGGCTAACGGTAAGTGTTAAGTTTAGTGTTAGTGTTAGGGTTAGGGAACCGGGACCTTTTAGGATTAGGGTTAAGGTTAGCGTTAGTGTTAGGGTTAGGGTTGGGGAATGGGGACGGTTTAGGGTACAGTTTAGGGTAGGACAACGCTTTAGGTTTAGCGTACGTGTTAGGGTACGGGTTAGAGTTAGCATACGGGTTAGGATTAGGGAATGGGTTAGGTTAAGTCTTGGGGTAAGGTTAAGTTTAGGTTTAGGGTTAGGGTTAGGTTTAACATAAGGGGATGGTTTCGTGTACAGGTTAGGGTATGATAACGGTTTAGGTTTAGCGTTCGTGTTAGGGCACGGTTTAGTGTTAGCGTACGGGTTAGGATTAGGGCACGGTTTAGGGTAAGACTAATGGTAAGGGTTAAGGTTAGGGTTAGGTTTAGGGTTAGGGAATGGGGACAGTTTTGGGTACAGGTTAAGGTACAACAATGGTTTAGGGTTAGTGTACGTTTTAGGGCATGGGTTAGTGTTAGCGTATGGGTTAGGATTAGGGCACGGTTTATGGTAAGGCTAAGGGTAAGGGTTAGGATTAGGGTTAGGGTTAGGCTTACAGTTAGGGTTAGGGAAAGGGGACGGTTTAGGGTAAAGGTTAGGGTACGACAAATGGTTTAGGTTTAGCGTACGTGTTAGGCCAAGCATTAGTGTTAGCATACGGGTTAGGATTAGGGCACGGTTTAGGGTAAGGTTAACGGTAAGGGTTACAGTTAGGATTAGTGTTAGGGTTAGGGTTAGGCAACAAGGATTGTTTAGGGTACAGATTAGAGAACGGCAATGGTTTAGGGTTAGCATACATGTTAGGGCACAGGTTAGTGTTAGCGTACAGTTTACGAATAGGGCACGGGTTATGGTAAGGCTTCGGGTAAGAGTTAGGGTTAGGTTTACGGTTATGTTTAGGGAATGGAGACAGGTTAGGGTACAGGTTAGTGTACGACAATGCTTTAGGTTTAGCCTATGTATTAGGGCACACGTTCGTGTTAGCGTACGGGTTAGGATTCGGGGACGGTTTAGGGTAAGGCTAACGGTAAGTGTTAGTGTTAGGATTAGGGTTTGGGTTAGGGTTAGGGAATGGGTACGTTTTAGGGTACAGGTTAGGGTATGACAACGGTTTAGTGTTAGCGTACGTGTTAGGGCATGGGTTAGTGTTAGTGTATGGGTTAGGATTAGGGCATGGTTTAGAGTAAGGCTAAGGGGAGAGGTTAGGTTTAGGGTTAGGGTTACAGAACGGGGACGGTTTAGGATATAGGTTAGGGTACGACAACAGTTTAGTGTTAGCATACGTGTTAGGGCACATGTTAGTGTGAGTGTACGGGTTAGGATTAGGGTACGGTTTATGGTCAGGCTAAGGGTAAGCGTTAGAGTTATGGTTAGGTTTAGGGTTAGGGTTAGGGAACGGGGAAGTTTTAGGGTACCCGTTAGTATATGACAACGGTTTAGGTTTGGCGTTCGCATTAGGGCATGGTTTAGTGTTGGTGTACGGGTTAGGATTAGGGCACGGCTTAGGGTAACGCTAAGGGTAAGTATTAGGATTAGGGTTAGGGTTAGGCTTAGGGTTAGGGTTAGGGAATGGAGACAGTTTAGGGTAGAGGTTAGGCTATGACAGTGGTTTAGGGTTATCGTAAGTGTTAGGGCATGGGTTAGTTTTAGCGTACTGGTTAGGAATAGGACACGGTTTAGGGTATGGCTAATGGTAAGTGTTAGGGTTAGGATTAGGGTTAGGGTTAGGGTTAGGGTTAGGGAATAGGGACAGTTTAGGATACAGGTTAGGGTAAGACAATGCCTTAGGGTTAGTTTAGGTATTAGGGCATGGGTTATTGTTAGTATACGGGTTAGGATTCAGGCACGGGTTAGTGTTAACGTACGGATTAGGATTAGGGCACGCTTTAAGGTAAGGCAAAGGCTGAGGGTTAGGTGTAGGCTTAGGCTTAGAGTTAGGGTTAGGGAACAGGGACGGTTTAGGGTACAGGTTAGGGTACGACAACGGTTTAGTGTTAGCGTACGTGTTAGTGCACGTGTTAGCGTACGGGTTAGGATTAGGGCATGGTTTAGGATAAGGCTTCGTGTAAGCATTAGTGTTAGGGTTAAGGTTAGGGAATGGGGAGAGTATAGGGTACAGATTAGGGTACGACAACGCTTTAGGGTTAGCGTACGTGTTAGGGCACAGGTTAGTGTTAGCGTTCGTGTTAGGAAAATGGAATGGGATAGGGTAAGGCTTCGGGTAAGGGTTAGGGTTAGGGTTATGTTTAGGATTAGGGAATGGGAACTGTTTAGGATACAGGTTAGGGTACAACAACGGTTTAGGGTTAGCGTATGTTTTAGGGGACGGGTTAGTGTTAGCAGACGGGTTAAGATTAAGGCATGGGTTAGGGTAAGGCTTCGGGTAAGTTTTAGGTTTAGGGTTATGTTTAGGGTTAGGGAACGGGAATGGTTTAAGGTACAGGTTAGGGTATGACAACGGTTTAGGGTTAGCGTACGTGTTAGGGGACAGGTTAGTGTTAGCTTACGGGTTAGGTTTAGGGCACGGTTTAGGGTAAGGCTCAGGGTAAGGGTTCGGTTTAGGGTTAGGGTTAGGTAACGGGGACGCTTTAGGGTACAGGTAGGGGTACGACAGTGGTTTAGGGTTAGCATATGTATTAGGGCATGGGTTAGTGTTAGCCTACGGGTTAGGGATAGGGCATGGTTTAGTGTAAGCCTAAGGGGAAGTGATAGGTTTAGGGTTAGTTTTATGGAACGGAGATGGTTTAGGGTACAGGTTAGGGTACGACAATGTTTTTGGGTTAGCGTACGTGTTAGGGCATGGGTTAGTGTTAGCGTATGGGTTAGTATTAGGGCACAGTTTAGGGTAAGGCTAAGGGTAAGTGTTAGGGTTAGGGTTAGGTTTAGGTTTAGGTTTAGGGAACGAGGACGGTTTAGGGTACAAGTTTGGGTACGACAACGCTTTAGTGTTAGCGTACGTAGTAGGGCACAGGTTAGTGTTAGGGTACGGGTTAGGATTACTGCAGGGTTTAGGGTAAGGTTAATGGTAAGTGTTAGTGTTAGGATTAGGGTTAGGGTTAGGGTTAGGGAATGGGGACAGTTTATGGTACAGGTTAGGATACGTTAAAGGTTTAGGGTTAGCGTACGTGTTAGGGCACGGGTTACTGTTAACATACGGGTTAGCATTAGGGCAAGGTTTAGGGTAAGGCTAAGGGTAAGGGTTAGAGTTAGGGTTAGGTTTAGGGAACGGGGACAGTTTAGGGTACAAGTTAGCATACGACAATGCTTTAGGGTTAGCGTACGTATTATGGCACAGGTTAGTGTTAGCGTGCCGGTTAGTATTAGGGCACGGTTTAGGGTAAGGCTAAGGGTAAGCGTTAGGGTTACAGTTAGGGTTAGGGAATGGGGACGGTTTAGGGTACAGGTTAGGGTACGAGAGCAGTTTAGGGTAAGCAGACGCGTTAGGGCACGGGTTAGTGTGAGCTTATGGGTTAGGAGTAGGGCACGGTTTACTGTAAGGCTAAGGGTAAGGGTTAGTGTTAGGGTTAGGGAATGGGGATGGTTTAAGGTACAAGTTAGGGTACGACAATGGTTTAGGGTTAGCTTACGTGTTATGGCCTGAGTTAGTGTGAGCGTACAGTTTAGGATTAGGGCACAGTCTAGGGTAAGGCTAAGGGTAAGCATTATGGTTAGGGTTAGGGTTAGGGTTAGGTTCAGTGAATGGGGACGGTTTAGGGTATAGGTTGGTGTACAACAATGGTTTAGGTTTAGCGTACGTGTTAGGGGACAGGTTAGTGTTAGCGGACAGGGTAGGTTTAGTGCATGGTTTAGGGTAAGGCTCAGGATAAGGTTTAGGGTAAGGGTTAGGGTTAGGGTTATGTAACGGGGATGGTTTAGGGTACAGGTTAGTGTACGACAACGGTTTAGGGTTAGCGTACGTGTTAGGGCATGGGTACGTGTTAGGGTAAGGCTTCGGGTAAGTGTTAGGGTTAGGGTTAGGGTTAGGGAATGGGGATGGTTTAAGGTATAGTTTAGGGTAAGACAACGCTTTAGGGTTAGCATATGTTTTAGGGCACAGGTTAGTGTTAGCATGCGGGTTAGGATTAGGGAACGGGTTAGGGTAATGCTTCGGGTAATGTTAAGTTTAGGGCTAGGGTTAGGGTTAGTATTAGGGAACAGGGACGGTTTAGGGTACAGGTTAGGGTACAACAACGGCTTATGGTTAGCGAACATGTTAGGGGATGGTTTAGTGTTAGTGTACGGGTTAGGTTTAGGGCACGTTTTAGGGTAAGGCTAAGGGTAAGGTTTAGGGTTAGTGTTAGGGTTAGTGAACAGGGACGGTTTAGGGTACAGGTTAGGGTATGACAATGCTTTAGTGTTAGCGTACGTAGTAGGGCACAGGTTAGTGTTAGGGTACAGTTTAGGATTAGTGCAAGGTTTAGGGTAAGGCTAACGGTAAGTGTTAGGGTTACGATTAGGTTTAGGGTTGGGGTTAGGGAATGGGGACTGTTTAGGGTACAGGTTAGGGTACGTCAAATGTTTAGGGTTAGCGTATGTGTTAGGGCACGGGTTACTGTTTGCGTACGGGTTAGCATTAGGGCACGGTTTAGGGTAAGGCTAAGTGTAAGGGTTAGGGATAGGGTTAGCGTTAGGGTTAGGGAATGGGGACAGTTTAGTGTACAGGTGAGGGTACGACAATGCTTCAGGTTTAGCATACCTATTAGGGCACAGGTTAGTGTTAGTGTACGGGTTAGTATTAGGGCATGGTTTAGGGTGAGCCTAATGGTAAGGGTTAGGGTTACGATTAGGGTTAGGGTTAGGGAACGGGTACAGTTTAGGGTACAGGTTAGTGTATGTCAGCGGTTTAGGGTTAGCGTACTTGTTAGGGAATGGGCTTGTGTTAGCGTACGGATTAGTATTAGGGCACGGTTTAGGGTAAGGCTAAGGGTAAGGGTTAGTGTTAGTGTTAGGTTTAGGGTTATGGTTAGGGAAAGGGGCGGTTTAGGGTACAGGTTAGGATACAACAATGGTTTACGGTTAGCGTACGTGTTAGGGCACTGGATAGTGTTAGTCTATCAGTTAGGATCATGGCATGGGTTAGGGTAAGGCTTCGGGTAAGTGTTAGGTTTAGGGTTAGGGAACGGGGACATTTTAGGTTACAGGTTAGAGTACAACAATGCTTTAGAGTTAGCGTATGTATTAGGGCACAGGGTAGTGTTAGCCTTTGGTTAGGATTAGGGCACGGTTTAGGGTAAGGCTAATGGTAAGGGTTGGTATAAGATTAGGTTTAGTAGTAGGGTTAGGGAATGGGTATGGTTTATGGTACAGGTTAGGGTACGTCGACGCTTTAGGGTTAGCGTATGTAGTAGGGCACAGGTTAGTGTTAGCGTACGGGTTAGGTTTAGTGCACGGTTTAGGGTAAGGCTAATGGTAAGTGTTAATGTTAGGATTAGGTTTAGGGTTAGGGTTAGGGAATAGGGACAGTTTAGGGTACAGTTTAGGGTATGTCAAAGGTTTAGGGTTAGCGTACGTGTTAGGGCACCGGTCACAGCATACGGGTTAGCATTAGGTCACGGTTTAGGGTAAGCCTAAGGGTAAGGGTTAGGGTTAGGGTTAGAGTTAGGGTTAGGGAATGGGGACGGTTTAGGGTACTGGTGAGTGTACGACAATGGTTTAGGGTTGGCGTACGTGTTGGGGCACGTGTTAGTGTGAGCGTAAGGCTTAGGATTAGGGCACGGTTTAGTGTAAGGCTAAGGGTAAGCGTTAGGGTTATGGTTATGGTTAGGTTTAGGGTTAGGGAATGGGGACGGTTTAGGGTACAGGTTAGGGTACGACAACGGTTTAGGGTTAGCATACGTGTTAGGACACGGTTTGGTGTTAGCCTACGGGTTAGGATTAGGACATGGGTTAGGGTAAGGCTTTGGGTAAGTGTTAGGGTAAGAGTTAGTGTTAGCATACGGGTTAGGTTTAGGGCATGGGTTAGGGTAAGGCTTCGGGTAAGTGTTAGGGTTAGGGTTAGGGTTAGGATTAGGGATTGGGGATGGTTTAGGGTAGAGTTTAGTGTAAGACAACGCTTTAGGGTTAATGTACGTGTTAGGGCACGGGTTCATGTTAGCGTATGGGTTAGGATTAGGTCACTGTTTAGTGTAAGGCTAATGGTAAGAGTTAAGGTTAGGGTTAGGCTTAGGGAACCGGGACAGTTTAGGGTACAGGTTAGTGTACGACAACGGTTTAGGTTTAGCGTACGTGATAGGGAATGGGTTAGTGTTAGCGTACGCGCTAGGTTTAGGGCACGGTTTAGGGTAAGGCTCAGGGTAAGTGTTAGGGTAAGGGTTAGGGTTCGGGTTAGGTAACGGGGACAGTTTAGGGTACATGTTAGGGTACAAAACCGGTTTAGGGTTAGCGTACGTGTTAGGACATGGGTTAGTGTTAGCCTACGGATTAGGATTAGGGCATGGGTTAGGGTAAATCTTGGGGAAAGTGTTAGGGTTAGGGTTAGGGAATGGGGATGGTTTAGGGTACAGTTTAGGGTAAGGCAAACATTTAGGGTTATAGTACGTGTTAGGGCATGGGTTAGTGTTAGCATACGGGTTAGGAATAGGGCATGTGTTAGGGTAAGGCTAAGGGTAAAGATTCAGTTTAGGGTTAGGTTTAGGATTAGGGAAAGGGGATGGTTTAGGGTACAGGTTAGCATATGACAACGGTTTAGGTTTAGCATACTTGTTAGGGGACGGGTTAGTGTTAGCGTATGGGTTAGGTTTAGGACACGGTTAGGGTAAGGCTAAGGGTAAGGTTTAGGGTTAGGGAACAGGGACGGTTGAGGGTACTGGTTAGGGTACGGTAACGGTTTAGTGTTAGCGTACGTGTTAGGGCACGGGTTAGTGTTAGCGTACGGGTCAGGATTAGGGCACAGTTTAGGGTAAGGTTTCTGATAAGGGTTAGGGTGAGGGTTATTGTTAGGGTTAGGGAACGAGGACAGATTAGGGTACAGGTTAGGGTACGACCACAGTTTAGGGTTAGCGTACGTGTTAGAGCATGGGTTAATGTTAGTGCACGGGTTAGGATTAGGGCACGGGTTAGGGTAAGCCTTCGGGTTAGGTTTACGGTTAGGGTTAGTGTTAGTGTTAGGGTTAGGGAACGGGGACGGTTTATGGTACAGGTGAGGGTTCGACAATGCTTTAGTGTTAGCGTATGTGTTGCGTCACGGGTTAGTGTTGTGTATGGGTTAGGTTTATGGCACGAGTTTTGGTAAGTCTTCGGGTAAGGTATAGATTTAGTGTTAGTGTTCGGGTTAGGGTTAGGGAATGGGGCCGGTTTAGGGAACAGGTTAGTGTACGACAATGTTTTAGGGTTAGTGTAACTGGTAGGGCATGGGTTAGTGTTAGTGTATGGCTTATGTTTAGGGCACGGGTTAGGGTAAGGCTTCAGGTAACGGTTAGGGTTTGGGTTAGTGTTAGGTTTAGGTTTTGGAATGGGGTCGGTTTAGGGTAAAAGTTAGGGTACGACAACGGTTTAGGGTTAGCGTACGTGTTAAGGCATGGGTTAGTGTTAGTGTACGGGTTAGGAGTAAGGAACCGGTTAGGGTAAGGCTTCGGGTAAGTGTTAAGATTAGGATTAGTGTTAGGGTTAGGGAACCAGGACGTTTTAGGTAACAGGTTATGGTACGACAATGGTTTAAGGTTAGCGTACGTTTGAGGGAATGGGTTAGTGTTACAGTACAGGTTATGATTAGGTCATGGGTTAGAGTAAGGCTTCAGGTAAGGGTTAAGTTCAGGGTTACGGTTAGGGTTAGTGTTAGGTAATAGGGACGGGTTAGGTTACAGTTTAGTGTACGACAATGGTTTAGGGTTAGCGTACGTGTTAGGGCACTTTTTAGTGTTAGTGTACATGTTAAGTTTAGGGCACGGGTTAGGGTAAGGCTTCGGGTCAGGGTTAGGTTTAGGTTTAGGGAATGGGGTCAGTTTAGGGTACATATTAGTGTACGACAATGGTTTAGGGTTACCATACGTGTTAAGGCATGGGTTAATGATAGTGTATGGTTTAGGATTAGGGCACGTGTTAGGGTAAGGCTTTGGGTAAGGCTTAGGGTTAGCATAAGTTTTAGGGTTAGGGAACAGGGACAGTTTAGGGTACAGGTTAGGATACGACAACAGTTTAGGTTTAGCATACTTGTTAGGGCACTGGTTAGTGTTAGCGTACATGTTAGGATTAGGGCACGGGTTAGGGTAAGGCTTCGGGTAAGGGTTAGGGTTAGGATTAGCGTTAGGGGACGATTTAGGGTACAGGTTAGGGTAGGAAAACAGTTTAGTGTTAGCGCATGTGTTTGGACATGGATTTGTGTTAGTATATGGTTTATGATTATGCCACGGTTTAGGGTAAGGCTTCGGTTATGGGTTAGGGTTACTGATAGGGTTAGAAAATGGGGATGGTTTAGGGTACAGGTTAGGGTACGCCAACGGTTTAGGTCTAGCGTACGTGTTAGGGCATGGATTAGTGCTAGTGTATGGGTTAGGATTAGGGCACATGTTAGGGTAAGGCTCTGGGTAAGGTTTAGGTTTAGGTTTAGGGTTAAGGTTAGGATTAGTGAACAGGGATGGTTTAGGATACAGGTTAGGGTACACCAACGGTTTAGTGTTAGCGTACATGATAGGTCATGGGTTAGTGTTAGTGTACTGGTTAGGAGTAGGGCACGGGTTAGGTTAAGGCTTCGGTTAAGGGTTAGTGTTAGGGGTAGGCTTAGTGTTAGGGAATATGGAAGGTTTAGTCTACAGGTTAGGGTATGACAATGCTTTATGTTTAGTGTATGTGTTAGGGCACTGGTAATTGTTAGTATATGGGTTAGGACTAGGGCACGGGTTAGGGTAAGGCTTCAGGAAAGAGTTAGGGTTAGGGTTAGATTAGGGTTATGGTTAGAGTATGGGGCCGATTTAGGGTACAGTTTATGGGACACCAACATTTTAGTGTTTGTGTATGTGTTAGGGCATGGGATAGTGTTAGTGTACTGGTTAGGATTAGGTTATGGTTCAGGGTAAGGCTTCGGATAAGGTTTAGTATTAGGGTTAAGGTTAGGGTTAGGGAACAGGGATGATTTATGGTGCAGGTTAGGATAGCACAACAGTTTAGGGTTAGAGTATGTGTTAGGGCACAGGTTAGTGTTCATGTACGGGTTAGGATTAGGGCATGGGTTAAGGTAAGGCTTCGGGTAAGGTTTAGGTTTATGTTTAGTGTTAGGGTTAGGGTTACAGAATGGGGACAGTTTAGAGTACAGGTTAGGGTACGACAACGGTTTAGGTTTACAATACATGATTACTCATGGATTAGTGTTTGTGTACGGGTTAGGATTAGGGCACGGGTTAGGGTAAGGCTTCAGGTAAGGGTTATGATTAGGGTTAGGTTAAGGGTTAGGGTTAGGGAACGGGGACTCTTTAAGTTACAGGTTAAGGTAAGACAACAGTTTAGGGTTAGCATACGTGTTAGGCCACGGGTTAGTTTTAGTGTATGGATTAGGATTAGGTCACGTGTTAGGTTTAGGCTTCGGGTAAAGGTTAGATTTAGGGTTAGGGATTGGGACCAGGGACAGTTTAGGGTACAGGTTAGTGTAGGACACCGTTTTAGGATTAGTGTACGTGTTAGCACACAGTTTAGTGTTAGTGTACGGGTTAGGATTAGGGCACGGGTTAGTGTAAGGCTTCGGGTAAGCATTAGGTTTAGGGTTAGAGTTAGGTATCTGGGATGTTTTAGGGTACAGTTTTGGGTATGGCAAAGGCTTAAGGTTAGTGTACCTGTTAGGGTACAGGTTCGTGTTAGTGTACGGTTTTCTATTAGGGCATGGGTTAGTGTAAGGCTTCGTGTATGGGTTAGGGTTAGGGTTATGGTTAGGGTTAGGGGTAGGGAACTGGGACGGTTTAGGGTACAGGTTAGGGTTCGACAACAGTTTCGGGTTAGCGTACTTGACAGGGTATGGGCTAGTGTTAGTTTACGGGTTAGGATTAGGCAACGGATCAGGGTAAGGCTTCAGGTAAGGGTTAAGATTAGGGTTAGGGTAAGGGTTTGTGTTAGGGTTAGGGAATGGGGACAGTTTAGTGTACAGTTTATGGTACGACAACGTTTTAGGCTTAGCATACGTGTTATGGTACGGGTTAGTGTTAGTGTATGGGTTAGGATTATGGCACGGGTTTGGGTAAGGCTTTATTTAAGGGTTAGGGTTAGGGTTTGGGTTAGGGAATGGGGATGGTTTAGGGTAAAGGTTAGGGTACGACAACTCTTTAGGGTTAGCGTACGTGTTATGGTACGGGTTAGGATTAGGGCATGGGTTAGGGTAAGGCTTCGGGTAAGTCTTAGGATTAGGGTTAGGGTTAGGGTTAGGAATTGGGGATGGTTTAGGATACAGGTTAGGGTGTGATTACGGTTCAGGTTTAGCGTACATGCTAGGGTACGATAATTTTCATGTATAACTCTGCAGGTCTGTGAATTGCAGTGCACCTCAGCTCCATTGTTCACCTCGATTTTTTGTGAGCTGACCACAAAACCTCAGGATTGCTTCAGGCCCTATTTTCTTTCCCAGGTGTCAGGCTGAGCATTTGGTTATTTCTTTCTCGTGTTGTGAAATTAGAGTGACTTGTGCCTGTCCAAAACCTTACAGCTAGTCTCTCGTTGGTTCCCTCTTTTCCCGTTTTTCCCGTTCATCCTCCACACAAATGGCAAACTGTCCGAAAGAGGAGGGTAAATGTATTCATTCTCCAAGTGGGTGATTCTTAGTAACGTGGCTGCAATGGCGAACTCGAGCACCAGAAGATTAAAAATGAGGTGCATTTTAAACACGTTTCCTGATCACATGCTGTAGCGTCCTGGGTTTCCCATGTATCTTTTAACTGTAGGAAGATTGCCTTGAACCTGCCGATTTGGGACCCATGAAATGGACACCATGCAGTATTACTTTACAGGGTGTCCATTTCCTCATTTAACCTCACTAAATCTCTTAGCGTAAAGTGTTCCCAGCCTTATGACTCATCCTGCTGTGGGTCTAGAAATGTTTTATCCATGTTACATCACAACCCCTGAGCAAAAGTTGTAAGAACTTTTCTCTTTCTCACTGTCTTTTTTTAAAATTTATTATGATATTGGTTACAGCTGATTTTCAAAGCTCTGTTTCTTGCTGCTGTACATCCACTTGATTCACGTACAGAGAGACATCAATAAATTCTGTTTCAGATTCTTACCAGTTGTATATATTCTTTTGCAGTGACTTGAGTGTGCTGAGCGCAGTTCTTTTAGCTACCATATAGGTCTTGTTGATTATCAATTTGGTATTTGGAATGGTATCTTTGCTAATTTCAACCTCCTGGATAATGCCTCACCACTCTGCACCCTTCGCAGTTAGCAGCCTTATGAGTGTTTTCTACATATTTGACTATTTGTTTTGTAATTTATTTCATGTGTAACCATTTTGGATTCCACCTTTAAGTGGTATCTTATGATATGTGTCTTTTTCTTTTTGAAGTATATCACTTAGAATGATCATACGTAACTCCTCTAGAGTTGTTGCAACTGGCCATATTTCATTGATTTCCAGGATGAGTAATATTCCACTCTACATAAGTACCACATCTGCATCCATTTCTTCCTTCCACAGACATTTAATTTATATCCTAGTCGAGGGTCTTTTAAACAGAGAGGCAGTAAACATTGTGGTGTCTGTTTCCTCTCGATTTTTGTTTTTCCCAAGATATACGTCCATGAGTGCCACTGGCCGATGCTCTGTAGCTCATTTTTTAGATGTTTTAGTAAACAAAATACACTTCTCCAGAGTGGCCGTTGGGAATATATATTTCCACTATAAGCCTCACAGGACTCCCTTTTCTCCTCGTCCAGTCCTGCATTCCTGGTGCAGGAATATTTTGTAGTATTGATTCCAGTGCCCACCTGTTTGGTTGGCTAAAAAGGGTGTATGCCCTTTTCTTGAATGTTTTCAGAAAAAAACCCATACACCCTTTTTGGCCAACTGCACTGTTGGCAATGTTCAGCCCCTTTTCTTGTGCTTAATGGCAAGTCCTTTCTAACTCTTTAAATCTCTTTCCTACCTTTGTGTCTTTCTTACAAGTCCTTTTCTGTGACTTTCCTCAAGACATTTTTCAGTGATAGATATTTTCAACTCTGCAGTTTCGTGAATTTTAGTGCCCCTGAGTTCCATTTTTCAATTTGTGTTTACGCGAACTGGCCACAAAGCAGTGGGATTTTCTCAAGTCCTATTCTGATTCCATGGGCAATTCTAGCTTTTGGACAATTCGTCTTCCTGATTGGAAATTAGACTGACATGTGCCTGTCCGAATACCTAGGACTTTTCTCTCATTGTTCCTCATCCTTCCGCTTCATCCTCTGGACAAATTGCAAACTGTACGCAACAGGATGTTGTCAGTGCTGACATCTCCATGTGGGGAGATTGTTCGTAAAGACGCTGGAGGGGGGAAACCAAGCACCAGGAGATGAGAATATGAGATGCCTTTTCCAAACTCTTCCCGATCAGACGGTGTACCATCCTCTGGGTGTGACACGCATGTTTTAGCAGTAGGAAGGGTCCCGTTCATGTAAGGAGAACACCAGGGCTTTTTCCAAATCAGTATCTGTCCGAAACCCTAACTGGAGAATTTTTTAAGCTACGGCTACACATATGTTCATTAAGGGCCTTAGGAAGTAGGCAGAGTCCGAAATTTAGATGACTGAAATCTTAAGGGTCAAAAGCACTCACCATCGTCTTCCCTTCGGTTACATTTTAACTGTCAATGATAGATGATGTCAATAAAAATATATATTATTTTTCAGATTATTTCCCGTTATAGGTTATTGCAAAATATTGAGAGTACTTCCCTGTGCTATACGGTAGTTCCTTGTTGATGATCTATTTTATACATAGCAGTGTGTATGTGCTAATCCCAAACTGTTAATTTATCCCTCCTCCCAGATTTCCCCTTTGGTAATTATAAATTATAAGATTTTATACTTCTCAGAAATGGGATAGCTGGAAGAGAGGTATCATTTTCAATGGAAAAGCATTTAAACAAGATTGAAGCTTTAACCAAGATTATTAGATACACATCCTTGGAAAGAAATCACTTCATTTCTCTAATATTGACATGGCAAGACAAACCTTTTCACTGAACTTGCTTATAATTAAGTGATGGAAATATCAACTTGAAGTGTAAGAAAAATCTTGCTTTACCCGAGCCTTATACACTGTTCTATGTTAATCACAGTTTGGCTCACACATCTGTTCACTGAAGTTACAATGGTACAATGTTACAATGTTCTCCATTTCTGTTACTGATCCTCCAGAGTGGACCCTAACAAGTGTTTCACTGCCCCGTGTCATTGCAGCCAACAGATCGAGACTGAGTTTGGTTCAGAAGTAAAGGAAACTATATTTTGATCAGAAAATGGAGAGGTGAGAGCATGCGCTACCCTGTGGGCTGTGGGCTGGGCTGCTGTGTAGAGATCCTGTCAGAGTCAGTGGGAGGGAGGGAGCGGAGCTATCAAGGGCAAGGTTGGCTGCAGCTCAGGCTCTATGTGGTGGAGTCTGCACTGGGCCTCGCGAGCTGAGGTGTCGACCCAGCCATTGTGCACTAGGAAATCTGGTCTGAAGTGCCGGGTGTGGGACCTCTGTATGCAGGACCCTAGGAGCATGTGAAATTAGACAAAGCACAGAGGATCAAAAAGGTTAGACTTTATTTTATTGCCCAGATTCTATTTTTATCTCCCAGGGATTTTTAATGGGCTTTGCCAGGGACAAACTCCTCCTCTGCCTTTTGTCCCGTTCCTCATTCTTGGAGGGCTGAGGGTGCAGACCCCTCTTTGGTAACGGCTGAGGGCTGAGTTGGGAGCCAGCATACCAGGGGGCGAGGGTCAGAACCTTTCTCCAGCAGCCTCCATGTGACGTTGATTGTCCCCAGGTCTCCTGCCTCCCTGCTCGTTCACCTGAGCACCAGCATTGGAAGTGGTATAGATTCTAAAGACCTTTAAGGGTTCAGGAAAGAGATGTGCAGAGACGCTGTGGGGGCCGGTTTTACCCCACCCCAGATTTGTTCGGCCACCTTAGGCTGCCTGTTTCTGCCAGCCTAGATGCTCTGACCAGTAGTCTGAGCTTTCCTCAATTAGGACCCTGAATTTATATAAAAACAGCACCAGGTGTCACAGCCCTGCCCGCTCCACTCCCACGCAGTCCAGGGTCGGTTGTGATCAAGGATCATGATGGCCACTGAGTCAACAGCCTTTTGAAGTAGCCAGGAGTCCAGCCGGTCTTATTAGCCACCATCATCGCGGTGTCTGTAGGCTTCTCTGTGGTGACAGCATGACATACGGTTCCCCTTCCAAGTTTTTTAGCTCCCCTCTGGGTACAGTAAGTCCTGCAAGCAATAGTCTAATCATTTGGGACACACTCTTGTTCTCTTCTGAGAGATACTCCAAGTCAAGTGATGGTCACATGAGTCATCATGGTGCCCCGATATCCCCAGTTGTCTCTCTGGAGGTGTGAGTTGGAGGACCTCCTCCCTTGAGGTCAGTGTGTCCATGGAGTGAACCCTGCAACTTCAGGGCATGGTTGGTGGTTAGGATCACCACGTGGGGTCCTTTTCCCTTAGGAGGGAGGTGGCCTTTCGCGCTGGTGATATCCAGGTTTTAGATACCGCTCGTATCTTGGCCAGATGTGGCGGTGGGCCAAGCCCCTTGGTGACGGTACTTTATCCTACCTGGATGGCATACTCGCATTGTTCCATTTCAGGTGGTCAAAGTATTTGCACTAATACTCCAATGGCAATTCACCTTTCACTGGGTATGTAAAGGTCAAAGGGTTTAGCTAAATGAGGGAATTCCAGGGCAAGGATCTGAATTAACTGCTCTTTCCATTCTTGAAAGGCCACCTCGGGATTCTATTCAAAAGGATCATCATCTTTTCCTTTCAGTGTTTCATGTAGAGGCCCCGGTATTAGACTGTAGTTAGCGATGCAGATGCAGCAAACCCTGGTCTCCCAAGGAACCCCCTAAGCTGTCTTCTAGTTTTAGAAATGGGTAAGGCTGCAAATGGTTTCTTGCCTTTCCTGGGATGGGCTTCCCTGACCTTCTGTGAGAATGAAGCCCAGGCAGGTCACCTTAGTCTGTGATATTTGAGCTTTTTCTTGACAACTTCTATCCTTTATTGGCTTGGTAGTTCAGAGGCCTCCTTAGTAGGGCTGCCAATCAGAATGTTGTCTGCATATTGAAGGAGGGTTTCCTTTACCAGAGGTAGAACTTTTAGGTGTTTAGCTAAGCTTTCCCCAAAGATGGTGTGGGAATTTTTGAACCCATGGGGCAGCACGGCCCGGAAGAATTGTTTTTGTTGTATGTTGAGTCCTGCCACTCACAAGCCAAAATTTCTTGTGACTCTGGGAATAATGGAATACAAAAGAAGGCATCATTGAAGACTAATACAGAATACCATGTCCTGGTGGTTGGTAGAATGACCAGCAGAGTGTAGGAATTAGGAACTACTGGAGGTATATCCTCGGTGGCTTCACTGACTGTCCTGACATCCTTCCCCAGGTCCCCAGCAGCCCATGGGTCTCTCCTGGTCAGGCCAATCCCAGGATATGGAGCTCACCTGGGCAGGTACCCCACCCCCACCCCAGCCCACGGGGCTCTCCTGGTCAGGCCCCTCCCACGATATGGGGTTCCCTGGGCAGGTCCCCTGCAGCCCATTGGGTTCTCGTGGTCAGGCCCCTCCCAGGATACAGGATACAGAGCTACACTTGCAGGTACAGTGGCAGTGCCGTGCACACAGGAACCATGCACAGAGCCCTCATTGCTGAGCTCCCCCAGCTCACATGTCACTCAGAGATGACACAGAGCATCTCAGAGCAGCACTTGAACTGACAAACAGCAGCTCTGACAGGTCTGTGACCCTGGGCATCATTCTGTGTGGCCTCCCTCCGCCTGGTGTTCCTGAGACTTCCACTGCACCCGGGGCACCAGGCCTCTGTCTCCACCCACAACCCATCCCTGCTCTCCCTGACTCCTGGGTTCCTCTCATTAGGAGAGGGTTTTCTTGAAGTTGTCTCTCATTCATGGGCCAGATAAAATGGTTAGAAAACAAGTCAGACCTGCAGCCCCTTTTCTATCCTGACTCTCAGGGGAACTCACCTGTTCCTTAGACTTGGCCAGTTCAGCAATTTCCATTTTCTGCAACTGTGAGACCCCGAGGGTTGATGATTGGATGACCTAGGCAGCCTAACCGTGCCAGTCAGCCCTCCACAGGTGTGCGTGGTTTCAGATCAATATAAACACCCAGTCAGCAAGAGCCACTTCAGCTGTGCCTGACACCATGTTCTCTGCCCTGTCAGCAGTCTCGGGGCTGGGCTGTGGGAGGTTGTGAGAGGCCACGGCTTTGTGGGTGGCCCAGTGTGAGTGGGGCTCTGCTGGACTTTCTGCAGCAGTTGCCAGACTGCCACCTGCTAAAGAAGAGGATGTGTCACCCATACCTGCCGCTGGAATTTCTCCCTGGGCAGAGGTGAGGAAGGACAAAAGCAGTGGGGGCCGGGACAGGAGGGGTATCTCAGGCAGGGAAATGGAAAGCTTCCAGAAGAGTGCCCAGGGCCAGGACCATCCTGGCTGGCCTGCGGGCACCAATTCGGCCGGCATGCTGTTCGTCATGTGGCTCCATGGCCCTTCCTCTAGGCTTTCAAGTCCTTGTACATATTCAGGTGTTTTACCTGGGATGTGTGGGAACAGTTCAGCAGCAGCTGGCCTGGGGCTCAGCTCACGTTTACTCACAGATGCCTCGGCCCGGCCCCCCAGCTTTGCAATGAGGACGCTTGTTGCCTGGGGGCTGCTGGCTGAATGGGAGATGATTCCCCACCACTGACCAACTTCAGAAGTGTTTACAACTGGAGCAAGTGCCCGGATACGGTTTTGCTCTGTGAAACTCAGATCTGTTTTTTTTTTTTAATTATTTTTATTGTTTTCGTTTTTGGTTCAAGGTAAATTTTATTCCTCTTTTTGTATTTACAGATATAAACATGGAAATAATTTATTCATATAAATACATGTATGTGAATGGAAGAATTTTTTGTATGTTACATTTTTAATTTTTTTATTCTTAAGTTTGAATTTTATTTAAATTTTTTCTACAGCAGGTTCTTATTAGTTATCTATTTTATACATATAAATGTATACATGCCAAACCCGATCTCGCAACTCCTCCCACCCCCACCCCTCACAGCTTCCCCCCTTGCTGTCCATAGGTTTGTTCTCTACATCTGTTGCTCTATTTCTGGCTTGCAAAAGGGTTCATCTGTACAATTTTTCTAGGTTCCACATATATGCGTTAATATAAAATATTTGTTTTTCTCTTTCTGACTTACTTCACTCTGTATGACAGTCTCCAGATACATCAACGTCTCTACAAGTGACCCAAATTCATTTCTATTTATGGCTGAGTAATATTCCATTTTATATATGTACCACATCTTTATGCATTCATCTGTCTGAGGGCATTTAGGTTGCTTCCATTACCTGGCGATTGTAAGTAGTGATGCAATGAACATTGCAGTGAATGTCTCTTTTTGATATATGCTTTTTACCTGGGTATATGTCCAGTAGTGGGATTGCTGGATCATATGGTAATTCTATTGTTAGTTTTTTAAAATACTAAATACAATTCTATATAGTGACTGTATCAATTTACATTCACAACAATAGTGGATGTAGGTTCCTTCTCTCCACACATTTTCCAGCATTTGTTGTTGTAGATATTCTGATGATGCACAATCTAACTGGTGTGAGGTGATACCTAATTGTTGTGTTTATTTCATTGAGGAAGAAGTAGATCTTATCTATTACATATTTTGCTTACGGAACGGTATCTGGGCTAATTTCAATCTCTGGTTTTATGCAGCCCCCCACTCACCTTTCCCCTTATGGAAGAATAAGTTTGTTTTCTAAATGAGAGACTCTCTTCTGATTTGTAATTCAGTCCATGTGTAGCCAAGTTTACATTCCCTGTATTAGTTATATCTTATGATGTTTCTTTTTCTCTGTGGCTTATTTCACTTACAATCGTCGTACCTAAATCCACTCACTAAGATGCTACGGGTCTGATGACATTGATTTCATTGCTGAGTGATATTCCATTGCACGTAAGTACCACAATTTGGTGGTCCATTTTTTGCTTTCTGGGATATTTAACTTGTATCGTGGATGAGGTTCTTGCAAAGAGAGCAGTCCCAAACTTTGGGGTGGCTCTGTCTTTTTGATTTCACTTTTCCAAAGCCTAGTGCTCTAGGCTATGTACCTTTGATTTTTCAATGTTTCAGGAAACACCATACATTTCTCAGGAGTGGCTGTTGGCATTTTACATCCCGCCCATCAGCATAACAACGCTCCCTGTTCTCCATGGCCTGTCCTGCCTTTCTGGATTTTACACTTTTTTCAGATGGCCTTTTTGACCGGGGGGAAGTGAGAGTTCATTGTAGCGTAGATTTCCGTTGCAAGCTTGCTTGGTTGGCCAAAAAGGGCGTGTGCGTTTTTTCCTGAATATATTCAGGAAAAAACGCATACGCCCTTTTTGGCCAACCAAGGGCAACCTGGTCGATGTTCTGCCTATTTTCATAGGCATTAACTGCAATTCCAAACTACCTCCTGAAATCGGTTTCCTACAATTCTGCCTCACATTAAAGTTCCCCTCACAAACTTACTTAAATATATTTTTGGACGAAAACTGTCATTTATAACTCTGCAGGTTTGTGAATTACAGTGCCCCTGAGCTGTTTTCTCCCCTCACTTTCTTGTGAGCTGGCCGCAATACCGCAGTATTGCTTCAAAACTTAGTCTGGTTCAGGCACGGCATGCTGAGGCTTTGGTTCATTCTTCTTGCTGGAGGGAAATTAGAGTTAAATGTGACCGTCCAAACACCTACAGTTAGTATCTCATTGGTTCTCCCCATTCCTGTCCATCTTCCGCAGGAATTGCAAAGTGTGCCAAACAGAAGGTTAAAGGCACTGACTCTGCAAGTGCGCATAGTGTCAGGAAAGCGTATTGAACGGCCAACACGAGTTCCACGGCACGTAAACTGAGATGCATTTTAGGAACGTTGTCCGATCCCATGCTGGACAATACTCTTGGATTCCCATGCATGTTTTAGCTGAAGGAAGAATCCCTTAAACCTGGGGAGTTGGGACCCATGGAATGGGTACCATGCAATATGACTTCAACGGGTCTGCCTTTGCTCTCAAACCTCACCAAACCTATCAGCCCCTAGTGTACAGCCTCATGTCTCACATAGCTGTGGGTGCAGATGTGGTAAATCCAGGTTTCATCACAAGCCCTGAATGAATTATGTAAGAATGTCTCTCTATTTCACTGTCATTGGGTTTTGGTTTTGAAATTTATTTTTATAATTGGATTTAGCTCTTTTTCACTGCTGCGTTTATGCCACTCTTCACACACTTGATTCTCTTACAGAGACATATAAATACATAGGTTTTAGGATTCCTACCAGTCAGGTCTATTCCTATGCGTTGAATATGGGCTGTTGAGTCCATTTCATTGAGCAAGGAGTAGGTCTTGTCTATTAAGTATTTGGCTTCTGGAATGGTATCTGTGTTGATTTCAATCTCTGGTTTTATGCAGCACCCCCACTCAGCTTTCCCCTTACGTAAGCATAAGTTTGTTTTCTAAATGAGAGACTCTCTTCTGTTTTGTAATTCATTCCATGTTTAGCCAAGTTTACATTCCCTGTATTAGTGATACCTTATGATGTTTCTTTTTCCGTGTGACTTATTTCACTTGGAATCATCGTACCTAAATCCACTCACTAAGATGCTACGGGCCTGATGACATTGATTTCATTGTTGAATGATATTCCATTGCACGTAAGTACACAACTTGGCGATCCATTTCCTTTCGTGGATATTTAACTTGTACCGTGGCGAAGGTTCCTGTAAAGAGGGAAGCCCCAAACTTTGGGGTGGCTCTGTCTTTTTGATTTCTGTTTCCCTAAGACTAGTGCCCTAGGCTATGTACCTTGTTTTTTCGATGTTTCAGGAAATACCACACATTTCTCCAGAGTGGCTGTTGGCAGTTTACATACTGCCCATCAGCATAACAAGGCTGCTCCCTATTCTCCCTGGCCTGTCCTGCCTTGCTGGATTTTACACTATTTTCAGATGGCCCTTTTGACCGGGGGTGGGGGGGGGTGGGGGGGAAGTGAGAGTTCATTGTAGCGCAGATTTCCATTGCAAGCTTGCTTTCTTGGCCAAAATGGGCGTATGCGTTTTTTCCTGAATATATTCAGGAAAAAACGCATACGCCCATTTTGGCCTAGGGCATCCTGGTCGGCGTCCTGCCTATTTTCATAGGCTTTAAATGCAATTCCAAACCACCTCCTGAAATCGGTTTCCTGCAGTTCTGCCTCACTTTCAAGTTCCCTTCGTAGTCTTACTTCAATATATTTTTGGACGAAAGCTGTCATTTATAACTCTGCAGGTTTGTGAATTACAGTGGCCCTGAGCTCCTTTTCTCCCCTCGCTTTCTTGTGAGCTGGCCGCCATACCGCAGGATTGCTTCAGACCCTAGTCTGGTTCAGGCACGGCATGCTGAGGCTTTGGTTCATTCTTCTTGCTGGTGGGAAATTAGAGTTAAATGTGCCTGTCCAAACACCTACAGCCAGTCTCTCGTTGGTTCTCCCCATTCCTGTCCATCTTTTGCAGAAATTGCAAAGTGTGCCAAACTGGAGGTTAGAGGCACTGACTCTGAAAGTGTGGAGAGTGTGAGGAAAGCATCTGGAATGGTCAACACGAGTACCAGGGCACGTAAACTGAGATGCCTTTTAGGAACTTTGCCGGATCCATGGTGGACCATACTCTGAGAGTCCCTTGCATCTTTTAGCTAAAGGAAGAATCCCTTAAACCTCGGAGTTGGGACCCATGGAATGGGTACCATGCAGTATGACTTCAAAGGGTCTGCATTTACTCTCCGAACGTCACCAATCCTATCAACCCCAAGTGTCCAGCCTTATGTCTCACACAGCTGTGGGTGTATATGTGGTAAATCCAGGTTTCATTACAAGCCCTGAATGAATTATGTAAGAATGTCTCTCTATTTCACTGTCATTGTGTTTTGTTTTTGAAATTTATTTTTTAGTGGGATTTAGCGGATTTTCACTGCTGCGTTTATGTCCCTGTACACACACTTGATTCTCTTATGGAGACATATAAATACATAGGTTTTACGATTCCTGTCAGTAAGGTATATTCCTATGCCTTGAATATGTGGTGCTGAGTCCTTTTCTTTGAGCAAGGAGTAGGTCTTGTCTATTAAATATTTGGCTTCTGAAACGGTATCTGTGCTAATTTCAATCTGTGGTTTTATGCAGCACCCCCACTCACCTTTCCACTTACGCAAGCATAAGTTTCTTTTCTAAATGAGAGACTCTCTTCTGTTTTTTAATTCAGTTCATGTGTAGCCAAGTTTACATTCCCTGTATTTCTGACATCTTATGATGTTTCTTTTTCTGTGTGACTTATTTCACTTAGAATCATCATACCTTAATCCACTCTTTATGCTCCTACGGGCCTGATGACATTTATTTCATTGTTCTGTGATATTCCATTGTACCTAAGAACCACAACTTCTTTATTCATTTTTCACTTTTTGAGATATTTAGCTTGTACCATGGATGAGCTTATTGTAAACAGAGCCGCCCCAAACTTTATGGTAGTCATGTCTTTGTGATTTGATGGGTTAGGGCAAGGCTTCTTGCATGGTTAGGTTTAGCGTTAGGTTTAGGTTTAGGGTTAGTGAAAGTGGATGGTTTAGGTACAGAAAAGAGTAGACAGTGGTTTACAGTTAGTGTACATGTTAGGGAATGGGTTAGTGTTACTGTACGGGTAGCTTTAGGATACGGATTTGGGTAAGGCTTCATGTAATCATTAGGTTTAGGGTTACGATTAGGGAACAGGGATGGATAGGGTACAGTTTATGGTGCAACAACTGTTTAGTCTTGGCGTATGTGTACGGGTACTGGTTAGTGTTAGTGTACGTGTTAGCATTAGGGGACCGGTTGGATAAGGTTTCGGGTAAGGGTTATTGTTAAGGTTAGGGAACGGGGAAAATTTAGGGTACAGGTCAGTGTACAACAATGATTTGGTGTTAGTATATGTGTTAGGAAATGGGTTAGTGTTAGTGTATGGTTTAGGATTAGGAGACGGGTTAGGGTAAGTCTTCGGATAAGTATTAGTGTTAGGTAGGTTGTGGGAACAGGGACGGTTTAGGGTACAGGTTAGTCTTCAACAAAGTTTTAGGGTTAGGGTATGTGTTACAATAGGGGTTAGCATTAGAGTACCGGTTAGGTTTAGACCACAGTTTAAGGTAAAGCTTCTGATAAGGTTTAGGGTTAGGGTTAAGGAATGGGGATGGTTTAGGGTAAAAGTTAGGATACGACAATGGTTTACTGGTAGCGTACGAGTTAGGGTACGGGTTACTGTTAGTGTACGGGTTAGGATTAGGACATGGGTTAGGGTAAGGCTTCGGGTAAGTGTTATGTTTAGGATTAGGTTTAGGTTTAGTGTTAGGGTTAGGGAACAGCCACGGTTTAGTGTACATGGTAGGTTACCACAACGGTTTAGGTTTAGCATACCTGTTGGGGCACGGCTTAGTGTTAGTGTACGGGTTAGGATTAAGGCATGGGATGGGGTGAGGATTCGGGTAAGGGTTAGTGTTAGTGTTAGAGTTAGAGTTAGGGAACTGGGACGGTTTAGGGTACACGTAAGTTTACAACAATGGTTTAGGTTTAGTGTATGTATTAGAGCATGAGTTAGTGTTAGTGTATGGGTTAGGATTAGGGCCCGGGTTAGTGTAAGGCTTCAGGTAAGGGTTACGTTTAGGGTTAAGGTTAGGGAATGGGGACGGTTTAAGGTACATGTTAGGGTACGACAAAGGTTTAGGGTTTGCGTATGTGTTAGGGTACGGATTAGTGTTAGTGTACGGATTAGGATTAGGGCACGGGTTAGGGTAAGGCTTCAGGTAAGGTTTAGGGTTCGGGTTATGGTTAGGGTTAGAAACGGGGACAGTTTAGGGTATAGGTAATAGTACGACAATGGTTTAGGATTAGTGTACATGTTAGGTCATGGGTTAGTGTTACTGTACGGGTTAGGATTAGGGCATGGTTTAGTGTAAGGCTTCGGGTAATGGTTAGGGTTAGAGTTAGGGTTAGTGAAAGGGGACGGTTTAGGGTACACGTTACGGTACGACAACTGTTTAGGATTAGCACACATGTTAGGGCATGGTTTAGTGTTAGTGTATGGGTTAGGATTACGGCACGGGTTAGGGCAAGGCTATGGGCTATGTTTCGTGTTACGCTTAGGCAATGGGCACCTTTTATGGTACAGGTTAGGGTATGACAACGGTTTAGGGTTAACGTACGTGTTAGTACATGGGTTAGTGTTAGTGTACGGGTTAGGATTAGGGCACAGGTTAGGATAAGGCTTCGTGTAACGGTTAGTGTTAGGGTTAGGGTTAGGGTTAGGGTTAGGGAACAGGGACGGTTTAAGGTACAGGTTAGGGTATGACAACAGTTTAAGGTTAGCGTACGTGTTAGGGCATGGTTTAATGTTGGTGTACAGGTTAGGATTAGTGCCCGGTTAGGGTAAGGCTTCGGGTCAGTTTTAGGGTTAGGGTTAGGGTTAGGGAACGGGGATGGTTTAGGGTACACCTTAGGGTACGACAATAGTTTAGGGTTTGTGTACCTGTTAGGGCATGGGTTAGTGTTAGTGTATGGATTAGGGTTAGGATTAGGGCATGGGTTATGGTAAGGCTTTGGGTAAGGGTTAGGGTTAGGCTTAGGGTTAGGGTTAGGGATTGGGGACAGTTTAGGTTACAGGTTAAGGTACAACAACGTTTTAGGGTTAGCGTAAGTGTTAGGGCACGGGTTAGTGTTAGCGTATGGGTTAGGATTAGGGCACGGTTTAGGGTAAGGCTAACGGTAAGGGTTAAGGTTACGGTTAGGGTTAGGGTTAGGGAACAGGCACGATTTAGGGTACAGGTTGGGGTACGACAATGATTTAGGGTTAGCCTACGTGTTAGAGCACGGTTTAGTGTTAGTGTACAGGTTAGGATTAGGGAACAGGTTAATGTAAGGCTTCGGGTAAGGCTTAGGGTTAGGGTTATGGTTAGAAAACGGGGATGGTTTAGGGTACAGTTTAGGGTACGACAACAGGTTATGGTTTGCGTACGTGTTAGGGCATGGGTTAGTGTTAGCATATGGGTTAGGATTAGGGCATGTTTTAGTATAAGGCTTTGGGTAATGGTTAGGTTTAGGGCTTGGGAACGGGTACGGTTTAGAGTACACGTTAGGGTACGAAAATGATTTAGGGTTAGCGTAGGTATAAGGGCATGGGTTAATTTAGTGTATGGGTAAGGTTTAGGGTATGAGTCAGGGTAAGGTTTCTGGTTAGAGTTAGGGTTAATGTTAGGCTTAGGGTTGGGATTGGGGAATGGGGACAGTTTAAGGTACAGGTTAGGGTACAACAACAGTTTAGGGTTAGCATACGTATTAGGGTACTCGTTAGTGTTAGTGTATGGGTTAGGATTAGGGCAAGGGTTAGTGTAAGGCTTCGGGTAATATTTAGCTTTAGGGTTATGGTTAGGGTTAGGGTTAGGGAACTGGGATGGTTTAGGGTACAGGTTAGAGAATGACAACATTTTAGGGTTAGCATATGTGTTAGGGCACAGGTTAGTGTTAGTGTAGGGGTTAGGGTTATGGTTAGGGTAAGGCTTCAGATAAGTGTTAGGGTTAGGGTTAAGGATAGGGAATCAAGACGGTTTAGGGTACAAGTTAGGGTATGACAACTGTTTAGCATTAGCGTACTTGTTAGGGATGGGTTAGTATTAGTGTACACGTTAGAATTAGGGCACGGTTTTGGGTAAGGCTTCGGGTAAATGATACGGTTAGGCTTAACGTTAGGTTTAGATTTAGGGTTAGGGATTGGGACAGTTTATGGTACAGGTTAGGGTAAAACAACGGTTTAAGGTTAGCATACGTATTAGGGCACGGGTTAGTGTTAGCATACGGGGTAGGTTTAGGGCACGGTTGAGGGTAAGGTTAAGGGTAAGGGTTAGGTTTAGGGTTAGGGTTAGGGAACATGGACAGTTTAGGGTATAGGATAGGGTACGACAACGGTTTAGGGTTAACGTACATGTTAGGGCACGGGTTAGTGTTGTGGTACGGGTTAGGATTAGGGCACGGGTTAGGGTAAGACTTCGGGTAAGTGTTACATTTAGGATTAGGGTTAGGGTTTGGAAAGGGTTAGGGTTAGGGTTAGGGTTAGGGTTAGGGAACGGGGACAGTTTAGGGTACAGGTTAGGGTACAACAAATGTTTAGGGTTAGCGTACGTGTTAGGGCACAGGTTAGTGTTAGTGTACGGGTTAGGATTAGGGCACGGGTAGGGTAAGTCTTCGGGTATGGGTTAGGGTTAGGGTTAGGGTTAGGGTTAGGTTTATGGAAGGTGGGTCATGTGGGTTACAGGATAGAGGGTAAGTCTTCGGGTATGGGTTAGGGTTAGGGTTAGGGTTAGGGTTAGGTTTATGGAAGGTGGGTCATGTGGGTTACAGGATAGGGTACGACAAAGGCTTAGTGTTAGCGTACATGTTAGCGCACGGCTTACTGTTAGTGTACGAGTTAGGATTAGGGCACGAGTTAGGATAAGGCTTCAGGTAAGAGTTAGGGTTAAGGTAAAGGTTAGGGTTAGGGTCAGGGAAACGGGACGAATTAGGGTACAGGTTAGGGTACAACGGTTTAGGGTTAGCTTATATGTTAGAGCATGAGTTATTGTTAGTGTACGGGTTAGGATTAGGGCAGGAGTTAGAGTAAGGCTTCGGGTAAGGCTTAGCATTAGGGTTAGGTTTAGGTTTAGTGTTAGGGCATGGTGACGGTTTAGGGTACATCTAAGGGTATGACAATGGTTTAGTGTTAGCGTACATGTTTGGGCACGGGTTAGTGTTAGTGTATCGGTTAGAATTATGACACGGGTTAGTGTAAGGCTTCGGGTAAGGGTTAGGGAACAGGGATGGTTTAGGGTACAGGTAAGGGTACGACAACTGTTTAGGGCTAGTGTACATGTTTGGGCACTTGTTAGTGTTAGTGTATGGGTTAGGATTACGACACGGGTTAGGGGAAGACTTCAAGTAAGGTTTAGGGTTAGGTTTAGGGTTAGGTTTAGGGTTAGGAAACTGGGACGGTTTAGGGTACAGGTTAGCGTACGACAACTCTTTAGGGTTAGCGTACATGTTCGGGCACTTGTTAGTGTTAGTGTACAGGATAGGATTAGGACAAGGGTTAGGGTAAGACTTCAGATAAGGATTAGGGATAGGGTTAGGTTTAGGGTTAGGGATAAGGAACGGGAACAGTTTAGGGTATAGATTATGGTACGACAATGGTTTAGGGTTAGTGTACATGTTAGGGCATGGTTTAGTGTTAGCATATGGGTTAGGATTATGGCACAGTTTAGGGTAAGGTTAAGGGTAAGGGTTAGGGTTAGGATTAGGGAACGGGGATGGTTTAGGGTACAGGTTAGGGTACGACAACCTTTTAGGGTTAGGGTACCTGCTAGGGCATGGGTAAGTGTGAGCATATGGGTTAGGATTAGGGCACGGTTTAGGGTAAGGCTAAGGGTAAGCGTTAGTTTTACGGTTTGATTTAGGGTTAGGATTAGGGGATGGGGAGAGTTAAGGGAACAGGTTAGGGTAAGACAACAGTTTTGGGTTAGCGTACGTGTTAGGGCACGGGTTAGTGTTATGGTACGGTTAGGATTATGTCACGGTTTAGGGTAAGGCTAACTGTAAGGGTTAAGGTTAGGTTTAGGGTTAGGGTTAGGGAACAGGGACAGTTTAGGGTACAGGTTAGGTTACAAAAGCGCTTTAGGGTTAATGTATGTGTTTGGGAACGGGTTAGTGTTAGGGTATGGGTTAGGATTAGGGCACGGTTTAGGGCAAGGTTAAGGGTAAGGGTAAGGGTTAGGTTTAGGGTTAGGGTTAGCGTTAGGGAACGGGGACGGTTTAGGGTACGGGTTAGGGTACGAAAACGGTTTAGGGTTAGCGTACGTGTTAGGGTATGGGTCAGTGTTAGTGTACTGGTTAGGATTAGAGCACTCATGAGGGTAAGGCTTCGGGTAAGGGTTAGGGAACGGGGACGGTTTAGGGTACGGGTTAGGGTACGACAACGGTTTAGGGTTAGCGTACGTGTTAGGGCACGGGTCAGTGTTAGCGTACGGGTTAGGATTAGGGCACGGGTTAGGGTAAGGGAACGGGGACGGTTTAGGGTACGGGTTAGGGTACGACAACGGTTTAGGGTTAGCGTACGTGTTAGGGCACGGGTCAGTGTTAGCGTACGGGTTAGGATTAGGGCACGGGTTAGGGTAAGGGAACGGGGACGGTTTAGGGTACGGGTTAGGGTACGACAACGGTTTAGGGTTAGCGTACGTGTTAGGGCACGGGTCAGTGTTAGCGTACGGGTTAGGATTAGGGCACGGGTTAGGGTAAGGGAACGGGGACGGTTTAGGGTACGGGTTAGGGTACGACAACGGTTTAGGGTTAGCGTACGTGTTAGGGCACGGGTCAGTGTTAGCGTACGGGTTAGGATTAGGGCACGGGTTAGGGTAAGGGAACGGGGACGGTTTAGGGTACGGGTTAGGGTACGACAACGGTTTAGGGTTAGCGTACGTGTTAGGGCACGGGTCAGTGTTAGCGTACGGGTTAGGATTAGGGCACGGGTTAGGGTAAGGGAACGGGGACGGTTTAGGGTACGGGTTAGGGTACGACAACGGTTTAGGGTTAGCGTACGTGTTAGGGCACGGGTCAGTGTTAGCGTACGGGTTAGGATTAGGGCACGGGTTAGGGTAAGGGAACGGGGACGGTTTAGGGTACGGGTTAGGGTACGACAACGGTTTAGGGTTAGCGTACGTGTTAGGGCACGGGTCAGTGTTAGCGTACGGGTTAGGATTAGGGCACGGGTTAGGGTAAGGCTTCAGGTAAGGGTTAGGGTTAGGGTTAGGTTAGGGAACGGGGACGATTTAGGGTACAGGTCAGGGTACGGCAACGCTTTAGGGTTAGCGTACGTGTTAGGTTACGGGTTA
>NW_006779671.1:0-316 GCF_000442215.2 Lipotes vexillifer
TAACCCGTACGCTAACACTAACCCATGCCCTAACACGTACGCTAACCCTCAACCCTTGTCGTAACAAAACCTTTAGCCTAAACTGTCCCCATTCCCTTACCCTAACCCTAGCCCTAACACTAAACCTTACCCAAAACATTACCCTAACCCGTGCCCGAATACTAAGATGTACGGTAATACTAACCCGTGCCCTAACACATATGCTAACCCTCTACTGTTATCGTACCATAACATGTCCCCTAAACCAAACCCATTCCCTAACCCTAAACCTAACCCTAACACTAACCCTTACCCCAAGCCTTACCCTAACACTTGC
>NW_006779672.1:0-1413 GCF_000442215.2 Lipotes vexillifer
AATATTCCTCCCCAAGAAAATACTGATCAACTACAGAGGGAAAAATTGATGATATCACAGTGGAAAAACTTGGCAGACACCAACTTCAGCAGGTGATCAAGGCTAACATCCTTGGAGTGGAAAGGGAGCATGATTTCTATGGGATCCTGCTAGGAATGCACTGCCTCAGCCTGGTGACCAGGAAACATTAGCAGACGCAGCTGAGGTTCAAACTACGGAACGGAAGACGGTCAAAAAGAGTAGAAACAGGCCAAGGCTGAGGAAGCATTCCAGGTTGAAGGAGGCCGGTAAGACATGACAAGTGATCCCAGAGGGGGTTCTTGGAGAGACTGTGTCATGTGGGAAAGTGTCCTGATTTTCTGGGTGGTACTCACCGGCTGTTTAGGGGTGACGGGGAACCACACCATCTGTAGTACACACTACAGATCAACAGAGAGGAAAGGTCGCAGAGAATCTGGGTGAGGGAGATGTGGGGATTCTTTGTATGGTTCTTGCAAATTTTCTATAGGTTTGAAATGTTACAATTTTAAAAAAGAAAGTGGGGGGTAGGAAGGAGCCGTGTGGGAGGGGTAGGAGCGGTTGTCAGAGACGCGGACGCAGAGCTCTGCGTTACTCTGGGCTCTGGCTCTGGCGGGAGAGGATGGGCAGCCCGTTGGGGTTCCCGCGGCGCGTGTAAGGATCAAAGCCAGAGTGAGAGGCTGAGCACGCACATCCCTCCTAATTTACAGGCCCCGCGAGGGGCGACCTTTACCGGAGTTGACAAGACCACTCTAGGCTGGAAACCCCGGAGAGCAGCCGGAGCCCCACGTGGGAACCAGCTGACAGGAGGGCAGGGCAGGGCCCCCACGCACCTCACCGCAGCCTCCTTCTGACCCGGCTATCACGTGGCTCCCTGGAGACCGCTTGGTGGGAAAGGTCTGTTAAAAATATATGACCCTGGATCTAACACATCGGAAGCCAGACAGAGCTGAAGCGATTGCTGTCACCCTGGCGGGAAATCAGCCCTCGTCTCCTTTGCCATCCAGTCTCCGGTCCAGGGCCGGGGAAGGCAGGAGAAGCTCAGAACCCGAGAGGAAGGTGTACAGTCAGGGGGAAAGGCACGGGGCCAGCTCTGCACGTGCCCCTGCTCTGCTTTATTACAATCGAAGTTTACCTCCTGACCCAGGCAGCGCTTATGATTTAGAGGTTACTGGATATTCACAAGGAGAAAAACACTTGAATGCTTTCATTATCTTAAGAAAAAAAGGAAAGAAAGAAAAAACCAGAAACCCACACCTCTTTGGGAGCTCCGGGAGGAGATGCCTCGACCTGGTCCCCTTCCCTCTCCTCTCCGTACACACCTGGGCAGCTTCAAAATAAGTCATGAGAGTATCAGATTACAACCCATCAAATAAAACAGGAACCCATGAGTCT
>NW_006779673.1:0-1437 GCF_000442215.2 Lipotes vexillifer
TCTTCCTGGACCAGGGCTCGAACCTGTGTCCCCTGCACTGGCAGGTGGATTCTTAACCACTGAGCCACCAGGGAAGTCCTAAGCCCCATAATTTTTAAGAACTGAATTGTGATCCACTCAAGACATTTATACTAATGTACCTCTTCCACATATGTAAGCTTGGGTGGGTGGGGGGGGATTAAAAATTCAACTGTGGTGATTATCAATTAAGAAACTAAAGGGCATATTTCACATTCATGCTAAAGGCAACCACTCACGAGTCCAACATCATGGAATACAATTCAACAGTTAAAAGATGCAGACTGGAGACAATGACTTCTTGACCAGGACCGCACTTGAGTTCAGAAAAACAGTTACAAAATTACTGTGCCACTCTCTATGAAACATTCATTGTGATATTTTTGAGAACATATCAACGTACTCCAACATGACACTTTTGAACTTCCAGCCTGGTTCCAAGTCCTTCTCAAGTTCATAGGTGACCACGTTTGTATTATCACCAGTCTGTTTTTCTATCTAACCTTGCAAAACAAGATTCCTCGCCAAAAAAAAAAATGTTATCTGCTGTATTTGCTGTTAAATTTAGTAACCTCAAACGAAGATCAAGAGCAGCTGCATGTAATTTTAAAACATTAACCCTATCCTCTGGTGTGGCCGCAAAATGTGGGTACATACCCCTACAAACAGCATCACAAACTATATACTTACCCTTATCACACCCCACACAAACAGAGTACAGTGACACTATCTGAATGTGCAGAAAGGGAAAGTTAAAATAACTGACAGCTCGATTAGCAGGCACTGAAGAACTTCTCTGGAAGGAAAATAACCGCTCAGTCTAACCGATGTCACAGCCCTTAGAAGCATATACAACTAGCACAGGAGAAGGATGATAATGCTCCCATATCAGCATGTTTCAATTTATCACAATCAAGTGAAGGACAGACTTGTAATAGGGTTGAATGCCTGGCAAGTCCGTTTAATCCCAGACACCAAACATCAGGCTGGTGCAACAGACAGGCAGTTGACAAAAACAAAACCAAAACAAAGAAGAGAGCCATTTACCTCTGGCTTTCCAACAAACCTAGTTAGATGTTATTTCTCCAGCTGAATTTCAAAATTCAGTTCAATAACCCAACATTAACTTCAGAGACTCCTGAAGCAACCTCAACTGGCATAAAACATTCAGACTAATACGCAGCATCAGGCCAGCAAAACAGGACGCAGCACTAGCAGGAACGTGTCCCCTCCTAAAATTTAGGGCCCCTGGGCTTCTGAAAACCAGTTCTGCTTATAACCTGACCCAGAGCGAGTATCAAAGCCTGCATCAAGAGCAGTTTGCCCACAGAAGCCCAAGCTTCTTAATGTTACAGAGGGGGAGCCATGGTGAGCTTAAATCAGAAAGAGCTTCCCAAACCTCAAGTAAACCAACCACAC
>NW_006779674.1:0-400 GCF_000442215.2 Lipotes vexillifer
CATAGCCTGAAGGGGTTAGTGCGCCACGGCTAGCCGGGAGGGAGTCCGGGGAAAAGTCTGCACATGCCGAAGAGGCAAGAGACTTTTTCTTCCCTCTGTTGTTTCCTGGTGCGCGAGGAGAGGGGTTTAAGAGCGCGGCTTCAAGGAACTCCAGAGACGGGCGCGAGCCGCGGCTAAAAGCGCAGATCCCAGAGACGGGTGGGAGATGCTAAGGCTGCTGCCGCCGCCGCCAAGGAGCCTGTGTGTGAGCACAGGTCACTATCCACACCCCTGTGCAGCCCACCCCGCACGCCGTGCCCCTCCCTCTCCCCGGCCTCAGTGAGCCAGAGCCCCTGAATCAGTGGCTCCTTTAACCCCGTCCTGTCTGAGCAAAAAACAGACGCCCTCCAGCAACCTACAC
>NW_006779676.1:0-227 GCF_000442215.2 Lipotes vexillifer
CCCCGCCCCGAGGCTGGCCGTTCCAGGGGATATTTGCAAATCTTACGGCCTTTTTACTTTGCTTCCTCATCTCCTCCCCCTCTCTGTGCTGTAAAAGAAACTGGCATCCAGACCCCGATAAGATGGTTATTTTGAGACTTTAGTCTGCCATCTTCTCCGTCTGCCGGCTTCCCGAATAAAGTCGTATTCCTTTGCCTCAGCACCTCGTCTCTGATTCGTTGGCCTGT
>NW_006779677.1:0-3835 GCF_000442215.2 Lipotes vexillifer
TAAAGCAGAAACTAACACACCATTGTAAAGCAATTATACTCCAATAAAGATGTTTAAAAATTATGTTTGGAAAGTCAGCAAGTGTTAGCAAGTGTGATGCCTCCAGCTTTGTTGTTCTTTCTCAAGATTGCTTTGGCTATTTGGGATCTTTTGTGATTCCATACAAATTTCTGTAAAATTGGTAGTAATAGCTCCACTTTCATTTCAGGTTTATTTATTTCAGTCTTTTCTCTTTTTTCTTAGTATAGCTAAAATTTCATCAATTTTGTTGATATTTGGACAGATCAACTATTGGTTTCATTAATTTTCTCTATTAGTCTTCTATTTCTATCTTATTTATCAATGTTCTAGTCTTTGTTATTTCCATCCTGTGCTAGCTTTGGATTTAATTTGTTCTTTTTAAATTCCTTATGGTGTAAAGTTAGGTTGTTGATTAGAGATCTTTCTTCTTTTTAAAGTAAGCATTTACAGTTATAAACTTCCCTGTTAGCACTGCTTTCACTGCATGCTATAAGTTTGGGGGTTGTGTTTTTATTTTCATTTGTCTCAAAATATTTTATAATTTCACTTGTGTTTTCCTCTTCAACCCATGGTTGTTTAAGAGTGTGGTGGTTAATTTCCTCATATATGTGAATTTTCCAGTTTTCCTTCTCCTTCTGATTTCTACTTTCATTCTATTGTGAACAGAAAAGGTACTTTGTATGATTTTAATCTTTTCAATTTATTAAGATTTGTTTTGTGTCCTAACATATGCATCTATTATGGAGAATGTTCCATATACACTTGATAAAAATGTTTATTATGCTGTTGTTGGGTGGTGTAGCCTTCATATGTCTGTAGGTTCAATTAATTTACAGTGTTGCTCAAGTCTTCTATTTCCTTGTTGATTTTCTGTCTGGGTGTTCTATCCATTATTGAAAGTGGGGTATTAAAGTCTTCTACTACTTTTGCAGAGCTCTCTATTTCTCTCTTCAATTCTGTCTATGTTTACTTTGTCTATTTTGTGACTCTGATGTTTGGTGCATATATGTTTATAATTGTTACATCTGGCAAAATTGACCCTTTTATCTATGCATAATGTCCCTCTTTGACTGTTGTAATAGTTTTAAATTTTTAACTAAGAGTCTATCTTGTCTAATATTAGTATAAAGTCTCTGCTCTCTTTTGTTTACTCTTTGTATGTAATATCTTTTTTCATCCTTTAATTTTCAACCGATAGGTGTCCTTATAGCTAAAGTGTCTTTGTGTGTATTGATCTAAGATATAAAAATGAGAACTCCTTTTGTCCCTCATTTCTTCCATTACTGTCTTCTTTTTTGTTTAGTTAATTTTTAGTAGTGACATATTTGATCCCTTCTCATTTATTTTTGTGTATTTCTATAGATATTTTCTCTGAGGTTCCCATGGGATTTCATATAACATCCCATCCTAAAATTATAAGTCTTTTAAAAATTAATATCAAAGCCTCTTCAATCACATACAAAAACGCTACTTTACAGCTCCACCTCCCCCACTTTATGTTATTGATATCACAAATTACATCATTATTTAGTGTGTAGCCATTAACATCAATTTACAATTATTTTATGCATTTCCCTTCTATATCCTAAAGGACATAAAAACTACAGAAAAAACAAATTACAATACTACTGTCTTTCATATTTGCTCATGTATTTACCTTTAATGAAGAACTTTATTTCTTCATAAATGGCTTTGAGTTACTATCTAGTGTCCTTTCATTTCAATTTGATAGACCCCCTTTTACATTTCTTGTAGGGCAGGTCTATACATAACGAACTCCTTCAGCACTTGTGTATCAGGGAGTGTCATAATTTCTCCTTCATGTTTGAAGTATAGTTTTGCTGGATGTAGAATTTTTGTCAGTTTCTTTCGTTTAGCATTTTAAGTCTCATCCCATTGCCTTCTGTCCTCCATGGCTTCTGATGAGAAATCATAAATTTATATTATTGAGAATATCCTTTATGTGAAGAGTCATATCTCTCTTGCTACACTCACAATTCTTTGTTCATATTTGTCTTTTGACAGTTTGCTTAAAATGTATTTCAGTGTGGATCTCTTTGAATATATCCTACTGGGAGTTTTTTGAGCTTTTTAATACATAGATACATGTATTCCATTAAACTTCTTAAGTTTTTGGCTAGTATTTTTTCAAATATTCTTTCTGTCCTTTTCTCTCTCTCTTCCTCCTTGGATTCCTATAATGTGTACGTTGCTCTGCTTGATAATACCCCACAGGTTCCTTAGGCTCTCTTCACTGTTCTTCATTATTTTTCACTCTTCTTTTAGACTGGATAATTTGAATTGTTCTGTCTTCAGATTTGCTGATTCTTTTTTCTGGCTGCTCAGATCTACTGTTGAATTGTTCTAGTGAATATTGTCATGAATCCACTGCTGTACCTTTCCGCTCCTGAATTTCTATTTGTTTCCTTTTTACAATTTCTATCTCTTCATAGATTTTCTCATTTTGTTCATATATTGTTTTCCTGATTTCCTTTAGTTCATTGTCTATGGTTTCCTTTAACTCTTTGATCATATTTAATACAGTTGATATGAAGTATTTTTTTTTAGTAATTCAAAAGTCTGGAATTTCTCAGGGACTGTTTCTTTCAGTTTAGTGGGTTTTTTTTTCCTGTGAATGGGCCATAGTTTTCTGGGATTTTTGTTTGTTTGTTTTTTTATACCTTGTGGGTTTTTGCTGAAAACTTAACATTTGAATAATATGATGTAGTAAGTGTTGAAGTCAGATTCTCCTCTTTCCCCAAGGTTTTCTATTTATGATTGTTGAAGGCTGAAATCATAAATAAACCTGAAATGAAAGTGGAGCTATTACTACCAATTTTACAGAAATAAAAATAATTATAACATAATAAAGGCCACATATGACAAGCCCACAAATACATCAGATTCAATGATGAAAAGCTGAAAGCTTTCCTCTAAGAGCAGGAAAAAGACAAGGATGCCCAACCTTGCCACTTTTACTAAACATAGTAGCAGAAGTCCTAGTCACAGAAATTAGGCAACAAAAAGAAAGAAAAGCCATCCAAATTGGAAAGGAAGAGGTAAAACTGTCACTATTTGCAGATGACATGATATTATATATAGAAAGCCCTAAAGACTCTACAAAAAACTGATATAACTAACAAATTATTTCAATGAAGCTACAGGATACAAAATCAATATAAAAGCATCACTTGCATTTCTATACACTAGTAGCAAACTATCAGAAAGAGAAATTAAGAAAACAATCCCATTTACAATGGCATCAAAGGGACTAAAATACTTGGGAAAAAATTTAAATAAAATACTTGGGAATAAATTTTTACACTGAATACTATAAGACTTTGATGCAAAAAACCGAAGACACAAATAAATTGAAATATATTCCATGCTCATGGACAGAAGAATTAATATCCATGACACACAAAGCAATCTACAGATTCAATGTGATCTCTATTAAACTTCCAATGGCATTTTTCACAAAAATAGAAAAAAATATTCTAAAATTTGTATGGAATCACAAAAGATCCCAAATAGCCAAAGCAATCTTGAGAAAGAACAACAAAGCTGGAGGCATCACACTTGCTAATTTGAAACTATATTAAAAAAGTATAGTATTCAAAACAGTATGGTATCATCTTAAAAACAGACATATAGATAAATGGAACAGAATAGAAAGCTCAGATATAAACCCATGTACACATGGTCAATTAATCTACAACAAAGGAACCTGGAATATGTAATGAAGCGAGGAAAGCATAGTTTCTTTAAAAAACAGTGCTGGGGGCTTCCCTGGTGGCACAGTGGTTGAGAGTCC
>NW_006779678.1:0-215 GCF_000442215.2 Lipotes vexillifer
AAAAAACCCCAAAGTTAGCAGAAGGAAAGAAATCATAAAGATCAGATCAGAAATAAAAAAAAAACGAAATGAAGGAAACGGTAGTACAGATCATTAAAACTAAAAGCTGGTTCTTTGAGAACATAAACAATATTGATAAACTATTAGCCGGCCTCATCAAGAAAAAAAGGGAAAAGACTCAAATCAATAGAATTAGAAATGAAAAAGAAGTAACA
>NW_006779680.1:0-367 GCF_000442215.2 Lipotes vexillifer
CCCCCGTCTTCCCCCGCCCCCTCACTGCCGCCAGTGCCCTCCTCGCTTCCTTCCTCACTTCCTATCCAGCCGCTGCCATCGTCCAGGGGGGCCCCAGCCCGGGGTTCCCCCATCTGGGCCTCCCGGCCTGGGTCTGGGGAGCTCACTTACTTTCTTAACTTTAGTCACCTAGCTCAAGTAGTGTTTGTCAAGTTTTCCCACACACTGAGGTTAATTTTTTCCCATGTCCATCCTGTGTGTCTTATTTAGGAGGAAGTCATAATGCAGAACCCAACTTAAGGAGAGAGGGGTTAGCTAACATCCTGATGGACAGCTGAGTGGCTATATACGTTGTTTAGAAGCTTTCTGCATAGGACATTTCTATTTA
>NW_006779681.1:0-1431 GCF_000442215.2 Lipotes vexillifer
GGGGTTGTCAGTTTTTATAGGGGTGGGTAATTTCATAGGCTAATGAGTGGGAGGAGTATTCCAACTATTTTGAGAAGGGGCGGGGATTTCCAGGAATTGGGCCACTGCCCACTTTTTGATCCTTATGGTTGGCCTTGAAACTGTCATGGCACCTGTGGGTGTGTCATTTAGCTTGCTGATGTGTTACGAAAAGCGTATACTGAGGCTCTAGGTATAGTGGTAGTCGACTTGTCTGCTATCTTGGACCTATTTTGTTCTACTCAGTCTCTGTCATGTCCTTGGGCTATGTCATTCTTTCAAAGGTTGTGCCCTGCCCTCTTCCCTCCTGTTTCAGTATGAAGATACTGTTAATGGATATTTGGAATTATTTTTCTAAGTTTTGGCTCTTATGACTAAGACTACTATGAACAGTTGTGTACAAGCCCTTTTACAGATAAATATATCTTCCATTCGTGTGGATAAATACCAAGAGTGGAATTGCAGGTTATGGGGTAGATGTACGTTTTACTATACTAGAAACTGCCAGTCAGATTTCTAAAGTGATTGCACCATTTTACACTCCTTCCATCAGTGTATGAGGGTTTCAGTTGCTGCACGTACCCTCTAATACTAGGTATTGTCAATTTAAAAAATTTTAACTATTCTGGTATGTGTAAAAAGATATCTTGAGGTAATTTTAACTTATGTTTTCTTGATGACAGTGATAAACAGCATATTGTCATGTGCTTATTGGCCATTGTAATATATTCTTTTGGGAAATGTTCAAGACTTTTGCCCATTTTTAAAAATTATTTGTCTCATTACTAATTTCTGGGGTCTTCCACAATATTGAGGAACGTTGTAAACATGCTAAGTGAAAGAAGCAAGTCACAAAAGACCACATATTGTATGATTCCATTTATACAAAATGTCCAAAATAGGCAAATCCATAAAGACAGAAGTAGATTAGTGGTAGCCTAGGGCTGGGGGAATTGGAGCGAAATGGAGAATGGTTGCTAATGGGAGTGATGAAAATGATCAAAACTTGATTGTGCTCATGAATGCACACACTCTGTAAAATACAATCACTTTTAAATTGCACACTCAATAAAAGTATTTTTTTAATGTAAAATGACCAACAGGAGGGGGGACCTTCAAGATGGCGAGGCGTAAGATGTGGAGAAGAGATCACCTTCCTCTCCACAAATACATCAAAAATACATCTACTTGTGGAACAACTCCTACAGAACACCTACTGAACGCTGGCAGAAGACCTCAGACTTCCCAAAAGTCAAGAAAACCCTCACGTACTTGGGTAGGGCAAAAGAAAAAAGAAAAAACAGAGACAAAAGAATAGGGACAGGACATGCACCTCTGGGAGGGAGCTGTGAAGGAGAAGTTTCCATGCACTAGGAAGCCCCTTCACTGTTGGAGACGGGGGCTGGGCGGGGG
>NW_006779681.1:1492-11735 GCF_000442215.2 Lipotes vexillifer
GGGGGTGGTGTGGGAGGGGTGGGGGCGGGGAAGGTTTGGAGCCACAGAGGAGAGCCCAGCAACAGGGCTGCAGAGGGCACAGTGGAGAGATTCCTGCACAGAGGATCGGTGCTGACCAGCACTCACCAGCCTGAGAGGTTTGTCTGCTCACCCACCAGGGTGGGTGGGGGCTGGGAGCTGAGGCTCAGGCTTTGGAGGTTGGATCCCAGAGAGAGGACTGGGGTTGGCTGCATGAACTCAGCCTGAAGGGGGTTAGAGCACCACAGCTAGCTGGGAGGGAGTCCGGGGAAAAGTCTGGAACTGCATAAGAGGCAAGAGACCATTCTTTCAGGGTGCACCAGGAGAGGGGATTCCTTCCCTGTCTGCCCAGAGAAGGCAGAGCACTGCCTAAACAAGTGCCAGAGATGGGCACGAGTCACGGCTATCAGCTCAGACACCAGAGGAGGGCAAGAAATGCCAAGGCTACTGCTTCAGCCACCAAGAAGCCTGTGTGCAAGCACAGGTCACTATCCACACCTCCCCTCCTGGACACATATGCAGCCCATCACTGCCAGGGTCCCATGAACCAGGAACAACTTCCCCAGGAGAACACACGGTGCACCTCAGGCACTTGCAACATCATGCTAGCCTCTGCCACCACAGGTGAGCCCTGCATTCCATACCCCTCCCTCCCCCTGGCCTGAGTGAGCCAAAGCCCCCTAATTAGCCTCTGCTTTAACCCTGTCCTGTCTGGGCTAGAACAGAAGCCTGAGGGCAATCTACACACAGAAGTGGGGCCAAAACCAAAGCTGAACCTCAGGAGCTGCGCGAACAAAGAAGAGAAAGGGAAATTTCTCCCAGCAGCCTCACAATCAACTTGAGGTATGCTGCATCTCTGGAATACCTGAATAGACAATGAATCAACCCTGCCCACCAGAAAGACAAGATCCAGCCTCACCCACCAGAACACAGGCACCAGTCCCCTCCACCAGGAAGCCTACACAACCCACTGAGCCAACCTTACCCACTGGGGGCAGACCTAAAAACAACAGGAACTATGAACCTGCAGCCTGTGAAAAGTAGACCCCAAACACAGTAAGTTAAGCAAATTGAGAAGACACAGAAATATGCAGCTGATGAAGCAGCCAGGTAAAAACCCACCAGACCTAACAAATGAAGAGGAAATAGGCAGTCTACCTGAAAAAGAATTCAGAGTAATGATAGTAAAGATGATCCAAAAGCTCAGAAATAGAATGGAGAAAATACAAGAAATGTTTAAAAAGGAACTAGAAGAACTAAAGAGCAAACAAACAATGATGAACAACACAATAAATGAAATGAAAAATTCTCTAGAAGGAATCCATAGCAGAATAACTGAGGCAGAAGAACGGATAACTGACCTGGAAGATAAAATAGTGGAAATAACTACCATAGAGCAGAATAAAGAAGAAAGAATGAAAAGAATTGAGGACAGTCTCAGAGACCTCTGGGACAACATTAAACACATCAACATTCAAATTATAGGGGTCCCAGAAGAAGAAGAGAAGAAGAAAGGGGTTGAGAAAATATTTGAAGAGATTATACTTGAAAACTTCCCTAACATGGGAAAGGAAATAGTCAATCAAGTCCAGGAAGTGCAGAGTCCCATAGAAGATAAATCCAAGGAGAAACACCAAGACACATATTAATCAAACAATCAAAAATTAAACACAAAGAAAAAATATTAAAAGCAGCAAGAGAAAAGCAACAAATAACATAGAAGGAAATCCCCATAACGTTAATAGTGATCTTTCAGCAGAAACTCTGCAAGCCAGAAGGGAGTGGCAGGACATATTTAAAGTGATGAAAAGCAAAAACCTACAACCAAGATTACTCTACCCAGCAAGGATCTCATTCAGATTCGACGGAGAAATTAAAACCTTTACAGACAAGCAAAAGCTAAGAGAATTCATCACCACCAAACCAGATTTACAACAAATGCTAAAGGAATTTCTCAAGGCAGGAAACACAAAAGAAGGAAAAGACCTACAAAAACAAACCCAAAACAATTAAGAAAATGGTAGTAGGAACATACATATCAATAATTACCTTAAATGTAAATGGAATAAATGCTCCAACCAAAAGACATAGACTGGCTGAATGGATACAGAAACAAGACCTGTATATATGCTGTTTACAAGAGACCCACTACAGACTGAAAGTGAGGGGATGGAAAAAGATATTCCATGCAAATGGAAATCAAAAGAAAGCTGGAGTAGCAATTCTCATATCAGACAAAATAGACTTTAAAATAAAGATCATTACAAGAGACAAAGAAGAACGCTACATAATGATCCCTTAATCTTGAAGAAGATATAACAATTGTAAATATTTATGCACCCAACATAGGAGAACCTCAATACCTAAGGCAAATGCTAGCAGCCATAAAAGGGGAAATTGACAGTAACACAATAATAGTAGGAGGTGACTTCCCTGGTGGCACAGTGGTTAAGAATCAGCTTGCCAATGCAGGGGACACAGGTTCGAGCCCTGGTCTGGGAAGATCCCACATACCGTGGAGCAACTAAGCCCATGTGCCACAACTACTGAGCCTGTGCTCTAGAGCCCGCGAGCCACAACTACTGAGCCCACATGCCACACTACTGAAACCCACATAACTAGAACCCATGCTCCACAACAAAGAAAAGCCACAATGAGAAACCCATACACCTCAACAAAGAGTAGCTCCCACTCGCGGCAACTAGAGAAAGCCCGCATGCAGCAACGGAGACCTGATGCAGACAAAAATAAATAAATAAATAAACTAATAATTTTTTTAATTAAAAAAATAATAGTAGGGGACTTTAACACCCCACTTTCAAGAATGGACAGATCATCCAAAATGAAAATAAATAAGGAAACACAAGCTTTAAATGGCACAATAGACCACATAGATTTAATTGATATTTCTACGACATTCCAACCAAAACAACAAAATACAATTTGTCTCAAGTGCTCATGGAACATTCTCCAGGACAGATCATATCTTGGGTCACAAATCAAGCCTTGGTAAATTTAAGAAAATTGAAATCATATCACAGTATCTTTTCCAACCACAACACTATGAGACTAGATATCAATTACAGGAAAAAAACTGTAAAAAACACAAACACATGGAGGGTCAACAATACACTACTAAATAACCAAGAGATCACTGAGGAAATCAAAGAAGAAATTTAAAAATACCTAGAAACAAATAACAATGAAAACACGAGGACCCAAAACCTATGGGATGCAGAAAAAGCACTTCTAAGAGGGAAGTTTACAGCAATAAAATCCTACCTCAAAAAACCAGAAAAATCTCAAAAAAACAACCTAACTTTACCCATAAAGCAATTAGAGAAAGAAGAACAAGAAAAGCCCCAAAGTTAGCAGAAGGAAAGAAATGATAAAGATCGGATGAGAAATAAATGAAAAAAGAAATGAAAGAAACAATAGCAAAGATCAATAACACTAGAAGGTGGTTCTTTGAGAAGATAAACAAAATCAATAAACCACTAGCCAGACTCATCAAGAAAGAAAGAAAGAAGACTCAACTCAACAGAATTAGAAAAGAAAAAGGAGAAGTAGGGCTTCCCTAGTGGCGCAGTGGTTGAGAGTCCGCCTGCCGATGCAGGGGACACGGGTTCATGCCCCGGTCCGGGAAGATCCCACATGCTGCAGAGCGGCTGGGCCCGTGAGCTATGGCTGCTGAGCCTGTGCGTCTGGAGCCTGTGCTCCACAATGGGAGAGGCGACAACAGTGAGAAGCCCATGTACCACAAAAAAAAAAAAAAAAAGGAGAAGTAACAACTGACCCTGCAGAAATGCAAAGACTCATGAGGGATTACTACAAGCAACTATATGCCAATAAAGTGGACAATCTGGAAGAAATGGAAAAATTTTTACAAAAGCACAACCTTCCAAGACTGAGCCAGGAAGAAATAGAAAATATAAACAGACAAATCACAAGCAGTGAAATTGAAACTGTGATTAAAAAATCTTCCAACAGGGACTTCCCTGGTAGTGCAGTGGTTAAGAACCTGCCTGCTAATGCAGGGGACACGGGTTTGATCCCTGGTCTGGGAGGGTGCCATATGCCGTGGAGCAACTAAGCCCATGTGTCACAACTACTGAGCCTGTGCTCTAGAGCCTGCGAGCCACAACTATTGAGCCCATGAGCCACAACTGCTGAAGGCTGTGCACCTACAGCCTGTGCTATGCAACAAGTGAAGTCACCGCAATGAGAAGCCCATGCACTGCAATGAAGAGTAGCCTCCGCTTGCCGCAACTAGAGAAAGCCCACGAACAGCAAGAAGGCAAAATACAGACAAAAAAAGAAACAAAAAATTTCCAACAAACAAAAGTCCAGGACCAGATGGCTTCACAGGGGAATTCTATCAAACATTTAGAGAAGAGTTAACACATATCCTTCTCAAACTCTTTCAAAATATAGCAGAAGGAGGAACACTCCCAAACTCATTCTACGAGGCCACCATCACCTTGATACCAAAACCAGACAAGGATGTCACAAAGAAAGAAAACTACAGGCCAATATCACTGATGAACATAGATGCAAAAATCCTCAACAAAATACTAGCAAACAGAATCCAACAGCACATTAAAAGGATCATACACCATGATCAAGTGGGGTTTATTACATGAATGCAAGGATTCTTCAATATATGCAAATCAATCAATGTGATACACCATATTAACAAATTGAAGGATAAAAAAACGTATGATCATCTCAATAGATGAAGAAAAAGCTTTCAACAAAATTCAACACCATTTATGATAAAAACTCTCCAGAAAGTAGGCACAGAGGGAACTTACCTCAACATAATAAAGGCCATATATGACAAACCCACAGTCAACATTGTTCTCAATGGTGAAAAACTGAAACCATTTCCTCTAAAATCAGGAACAAGACAAGAATGCCCACTCTCACTACTATTATTCAACATAGTTTTGGAAGTTTTAGCCACAGCAATCAGAGAAGAAAAAGAAATAAAAGGAATCCAAATCAGAAAAGAGGTAAAGCAGTCACTGTATGCAGATGACATGATACTATACATAGAGAATCCTAAGGATGCTACCAGAAAACTACTAGAGCTAATCAATGAATTTGGTAAAGTAGCAGGATACAAAATTAATGCACAGAAATCTCTTGCATTCCTACACACTAATGATGAAAAATCTGAAAGAGAAATTGAAAGAACACTCACATTTACCACTGCAACAAAAAGAATAAAATACCTAGCAATAAACCTACCTAAGCAGACAAATGACCTGTATGCAGAAAACTAAGACAATGATGAAAGAAATTAAAGATGATACAAACAGATGGAGAGATATACCATATTCTTGGACTGGAAGAATCAACATTGTGAAAATGACTATACTACCCAAAGCAATCTACAGATTCAATGCAATCCCTGTCAAACTACCAATGGCATTTTTCACAGAACTAGAATGAAAAATTGCACAATTTGTATGGAAACACAAAATACCCCGAATAGCCAAAGCAATCTTGAGAACAAAAGCAGAGGTGGAAGAATCAGACTCCCTGACTTCAGACTATACTACAAGCCTACAGTAATCAAGACAGTATGATACTGGCACAAAAACAGAAATATAGATCAATGGAACAGGATAGAAAGCCCAGAGATAAATGCACACACATATGGTCACCTTACCTTAGATAAAGGAGGCAAGAATATACAATGGAGAAAAAACAGCCTCTTCAATAAGTGGTGCTGGGAAAACTGGACAGCTACATGTAAAAGAATGAAATTAGAACACTTCCTGACACCATACACAAAAATGAACTCAAAATTCATTAAAGACCTAAATGTAAGGCCAGACACTATAAAACTCTTAGAGGAAAACATAGGAAGAACACTCTTTGACATAAATCACAGCAAGATTCTTTTTGACCCACCTCCTAGAGAAATGGGAATAAAAATAAACAAATGGGACCTAATGAAACTTAAAAGCTTTTGCAAAGCAAAGGAAACTACAAACAAAATGAAAATACAACTCAGAATGGGAGAAAATATTTGCAAATGAATGAATGGAAAAGATTAATCTCCAAAATATTATAAACAGCTCATACAGCTCAATATTAAATAAACAAACAGGGACTTCCCTGATGGCCCAATGGTTAAGAATCCACCTGCCAATGTAGGGGACACAGGTTCTAGCCCTGTTCCAGGAAGATCCCACATGCCGTGGAGCAACTAAGCAACTAAGACCATGGGCCACAACCACTGAGTCCACGTGCCACAACTACTGAAGCCCATGCACCTAGAGCCCATGCTGCACAACAAGAGAAGCCACCACAATGAGAAGCCCGCGACCTCAATGAAGAGTAGCCCCTGCTCGCCATAACTAGAGAAAGCCTGCGTGCAGCAACAAAGACCCAAAGCAGCCAAAAATAAATAAATAAATTTATTTATTTAAATAAAATAAAAATTAAAAAATAAATAAACAACCCAATCCATAAATAGGCAGAAGATCTAAATAGACATTTCTCCAAAGAAGATATACAGATTGCCAACAAATACATGAAAGGATGCTCAACATCACTAATCATTAGAGAAATGCAAATCAAAACTATAATGAGGTATCACCTCACACCAGTCAGAATGGCCATCATCAAAAATCTACAAACAATAAATGCTGGAGAGGGTGTGGAGAAAATGGGAACCCTCTTGCACTGTTGGTGGGAATGTAAATTGATACAGCCATTATGAAGAACAGTATGGAAGTTCCTTAAAAAACTAAAATTAGAACTACCATATGACCAGCAATCCCACTGCTGGGCATATACCCTGAGAAAACCATAATTCAAAAAGACACATGCACCACAATGTTCATTGCAGCACTATTTACCATAGCCAGGACATGGAAGCTGCCTAAATGTCCATCGACAGATGAATGGATAAAGAAGATGTGATACATATATACAATGGAATATTACTCAGGCATAAAAAGAAATGAAATTGAGTTATCTGTAGTGAGGTGGATGGACCTAGAGACTGTCATACAGAGTGAAGTAAGTCAAAAAGAAAAAAACAAATACTGTGTGCTAACACATATATATGGAATCTGAAAAATAAAAAAAATGGTACTGATGAACCTAGTGGCAGGGCAAGAATAAAGACGTAGATATAGAGAATGGACTTGAGGACATGGCAGGCAGGGGTAAGCTGGGACCAAGTGAGAGAGTAGCACTGACATATATACCCTACCAAATGTAAAATAGAGAGCTAGTAGGAAGCAGCCGCATAGCACAGGGAGGTCAGCTAGGTGCTTTGTGACCACCTAGAGGGTGGGATAGGGAGGGTGGGAGGGAGACACAAGAGGGAGGGAATATGGGGATATATGTATTAATATAGCTGATTCACTTTGTTACACAGCAGAAATTAACACAACATTGTAAAGCAATTATACTCCAATAAAGATGTTAAATAAATAAATAAAATGACCAACTGGTAACTTAAGTTATGGAAATTTGTGCTTTGTGCCTATAGACAGTTAGTAAGAGGTTTTAAATGTAATAAATAGCATTTCATCATGGTTTAAAAAAAAGTTCTTCATATATTCTGGACACTGGTTATCTGAGTTTTTCACATACATGTGTATATGTATTGCAAGAGCTGGCCTCAAATTGTGAAACTGAAGTTCACATTGACATTTCTTTTCTTCCAACAAAAGGTCTTACATATTTATTACCTAGCCAAAGCACTAGTGCAGAAACACTGACAAAAAGAGAAAAATCATTTTCCCAATAAAATACATCCAGCTGTTCAGATAGTGATGTTCTCAGGGTGATATGGTAAGATGTAAGTGACTTTGACACAGCATAAATATGTTTGCCTTCTCATGTGTGGGGCTGCTTATAGACCCAGCTTGGTTCTGCTCCAATGTCTTCTCTCCGAATTTTACCTGTTCTATTATCAGTTTTCATTCTAATACGTTGGGGAATGGGACAATACTGCTTTTGTTTCTTGGCCAGGAATCACTTGATCCTGAAAGTCTCGTTAGAAGACATGGCGAGGAGCAAATTCAACTTCACATAAGGTGGTGGAGAAGAGAAGAGAGTGCCACATTAATATTTATGTGTATCTACCAGGTACCACGTGCTCCTTGCACCATATTTTTCTCACCCTCACACTGCAAGGAGGCATTATTTTCTCTATTTTCATTCTGAGATACCAGAGCCCAGAAAGGTTCAGTAACTTGCTCAATGCTGCACAGTGTTTATGGTGAAGAGCTAGGATTCAAAGAAATCTGTCTGAATTCGGTCCCTTGAAGAAAGCACACTTAAACTGATGCCTCCCACTTCTCTTTCTCTCTCTCTCTCTCTCTTTTTTTTTTTTTTTTTTTTGCGGTACGCGGGCCTCTCACCGCCGCGGCCTCTCCCGTTGCGGAGCACAGGCTCCATACGCGCAGGCTCAGCAGCCATGGCTCACGGGCCCAGCCGCTCCGCGGCACGTGGGATCTTCCCGGACCGGGGCACGAACCCGCGTCCCCCACAACGGCAGGCGGACTCTCAACCACTGCACCACCAGGGAAGCCCCCTCTCTTCATTTTTAACACCCTCATCTCCTGTAACCCTCAGTTAGCTTGTCTTACTCCCCAACTTGCTGGTTACTTTCCCCTGGGGAGCCTTTTCTGCTGCCCAGCTCACCAGCTCAAGTTATGGGGCCTTTCCAAATCACTTGTCACACCATTTCCCCATCTGTCCTCAAGACTGGACTCTGGGCGCTGTGAGGTAGAGGGACCACATCAGTCCTGTCCGTTTTTATACCCCAGTAGTAGATGCTCAGCACCTACTTGTTTAATGAATTAATATGAGTTTATTGGGAGAGTAAGGTAATGCCTCTCTTGTTAGGCACTGCAATAGGGGTGGCAGAGATGTTTTTGAGCAGGGAAGCCCAGCCAAGCATCAGGACTGGAAATCATACATTTGTACCTCTTTCCTTGACTCTACATCCTTGCCCATCGCTCCAAGGGCACAGCCCATCTCAGCGCCCCATCTTTGGCTTCTGACTCACTACCTGCTGACTCCACCGCAGCAGCTGATAAATCTGGCCTTTCTGTTCACCTCTGCTAGAAAACCCAGAGGTGAGGTGTCTGCCCTCCTTGAGCCCACATCTGGGCACATTTGTAAATCCACAGTAGTTTGCACCTATGGGCACAGTTCCTTTTTAACCCCAAATTTTGCTTTTATTTTGTTTTTAATCCACAAATTTGTATTTTGAAAATTTCAAACCCTCAGGAAAAGTCCCAAGAAAGATATAATAAACACTCATAAATCCTTCACCTAGATTCTCCAATTGTACCTACTCTCTCTCATTTTTTCCCCTGGCTGAAACATTTGAGAGTTACTGCAGACATCATGGCATTTCACCTCTAAACACTTCACCATAAATTTCCTACAAACAAAAACATTCTACACAACCACAATATCACACTCAGGAAATTTAACATTGTTATTGTACTGATCTCTAATATTCAGTCTATATTAAAATTTCCCTAATTGTCCCAATAATGTCCTTTGTATATATTTTTCTTTTTGATCCTAAATCCAATTAAGGATCCCATGTTGCATTTAGCTGTCATGCCTCTTTAATCTTTTAATCTGCAGGAGTTTCTTTGCTTTCATTTATTTATTTGTTTATTTTTTTGGCTGTGCTGGGTCTTCGTTGCTGTGTGTGGGCTTTCTCTAATTGCGGCGAGCAGGGGCTACTCTTCATTGCGGTGCGTGGGCTTCTCATTGCAAGGGCGTCTCTTGCAGAGCACAGGCTCTAGGTGCATGGGCTTCAGTAGTTGCAGCACATGGGCTTCAGTAGCTGTGGCGCGTTGGCTTAGTAGTTGCGTCACGCGGGCTTAGTTGATCTGCAGCATGTGGGATCTTCCAGACCAGGGATCAAACCCATGTCCCTTGCATTGGTAGGCAGAGTCTTAATCACTGGAGTACCAGGGAAGTTCCTCTTTGCTTCTTTTTTTTTTTGTCTTTCATGATGTAGATGTGTTTGAAGAGTTTGGGTCACTTATCTTGCAGAATGTTCCTTAATTTGGATTTGCTGATGTTCCCTCCTGATTAGATTTGGGTTAAATATTTTTGGCAAGAATCACAAATGTGATGTTGTATCCTTCTCAGTGCATGACATCTGGAAGCATTGTTGTTTTGTCCCATTATTGATGATGTAGGGAAATCTTTTTTTTTGATAAAA
>NW_006779681.1:11745-50546 GCF_000442215.2 Lipotes vexillifer
ATTTTGTCCATGATGTCCATCAACAGACACCTTGGGTTACTTCCATTTTTTGGCTATTGTGAATAACGCCACTATAAACACCAATTTCATAAAGATTTTCCTTGTGTTTTCTTCTAAGTGTTTTATAGTTTTAGCTCTCATGTTTAGGTCTTTGAGCCATCCTGAGTGATTTTTTTGTATATGGTTGTAAGGTAGGAGTCCAACTTTTATTCTTTTGCATGTGGAAATCCAGTTTTCTCAACACCGTTTGTTGAAAACACTGTCCTTTCTCCATTAAATTGTCTTGACATCCATGACAAAAATCAATTGACCATAGACTTAAGGATTTATTTCTGGGGTTTCTATTCTATTCTGTTGATCTATATATCTATCTTTATGCCAGTATCACACTGTTTTGATTACTGTAGCTTTGTAGTAATTTTTGAAATCAGGAAGTATAAGTCCTTCAACTTTGTTCTTTTTCAACATTGTGTTGGTTATTCATGGAGGGCAGTTACTTTTTAAACAGGACTCCTGGAGACTCCATTTGACATTAAGGAAGAGATGATTGGGATTTTCCTGGCAGTCCAGTGGTAAGGACTCAGCTCTTTCACTGCTGGGCCCAGGTTCAATCCCTAGTCAGGGAACTAAGATCCCGCAAGCCAGGCTGTGTGGCCAAAAAAAGAAGGAAGAGATGATCCATAACAGTCAATGTTTACACACTTTAGGAAGAATGTTGGTGACTGTGTTTGGCTGCCTTCAAAACCCATCTCATGGTTTGGTGACCCTAATGTTTGTACCAAGAAGTAGAATGCATGGCCTGGCAAAGATAAAAATATTAAATCCCATTTAGTTAAGTGCTACACAAAATTTAATATACTAAAATATATAAAGTAGCATTGAATCAGAAATCTGAGCTGACTAGTCACTGTACACACTCATCACTTCAGCCCATCTGAACACCTGTCTTTCCTTTAAGTGTGCTCTACTTCTCTTCACCCACCACCTACCTCCTTTTTCCTGAGTTCAGATGTCACATGCAAGTCATTTTGTAATCTATTTTTATTCTTTTCTCTTCTTGCAGGACACTTTTAAAACTCTATGCTTTAATTGTACTGATTAAAAATAAGTAATACATTCACCAGGTTCAAAATTCAAAAGGTAAAATTATCCATGATGAAAGCCTCCCTGACATCCCTGTCCCTTCTCTCCAATTATCCTCCCCAGCAGCAACCATTCTTATTGTTTTCTGATATTTTCATATCCATACACATTTGGGCCACAGGTAAGTAAAAAGAACTTCCTCATGCAAACAGCTGCATAGCAGTTGCTGTCAGTACTCTACTGCATCCTTTGGACCTTCTCTTTTGAGTGTGCTCCTACAGACTCACTTACCAAGAGTGTAGTTTTGTGCCTGAAGACTTGACAGAAGCTGGGAAGACTATTTTAAGCACTAACAGCAGGCCGTGTGTAGGGGGGAATTACTCCTACCCAAGAACAGCTCCATCCAAGAAGTGGCTCAGGAAGTGGTATCTTAACATGCCAACTCGTCACCTATCCTTCTGGTGGGATAACTGGGGGTGCAAGTTCTACGCTGGTTCCAAGAGCTTCTCAGCAGCATTGGGCTCCAGTTTCCCATAGCAGTAATTTGTTGAATAAGCCACTCACTATAGGCTGCTTTCCCTTCCTTGTTTCACTTCTTCACTCCCCTCAAGCTCACTTCCCAAATGAACTACTTGCACTCAAATCCTGGTCTCAGAGTTTACCTTGGGAGAAACCCAAACCAAGACAGTATACCATATACATTGTTTCATACCCTGCTTGGTTTGCCACCCCCCAACCCTGGGTTAAAAGAAAACAAGTTTGTTTTATTATTCTCTTTTCAGTTCTTTTTCTCAAAATTAGGCACAATTTAAAAAATTGGTTGTCAAGAGTTAAAAAGTCAGGAGATTAAACATTGGAATCTGGATTTCATGCTTCTCTTGAAAAATCAAAATTCCTAGCAATACCTCTGTTCTGGTATGACCACCGTCTTTGAGGCTGGATCTGAGGGTCCTTCCCCCCTGGGGGTGAGGAGTGGGGTCTCTCTGCCATTCATGAGTCTCGCACAGTGGGCTCCTCATTCATTTATTGGACCTCCCTGGTCCTGAAACAGAGGGAAGGGGGCAGGGCACAAGCTTTAAAAGAATGACATAGCCCAAGGACATGACATAAACTGAGTAGAACCAAATAAGTCCAAGATAGCAGACAAGTTGACTTCCACTACACCTGGAGGCTCAGTATATGTTCATTGTAACACATCATCAAGCTAAATGATATACCCACAGGTACCATGACAGTTCCAAGGCCAACCATAAAGGTCAAAAAGTGGGTGGGGCCTCAATTCCTGGAAATCCTCGCCCCTTCCCAAAATAGCTGGAATACCCCTCCCACTCATTAGCCTATGAAATTACCCACCCCTATAAAAACTGATAACCCCATACCCTGGGACCGCCTTGCCTTCTCAGATGGTCCACCCTCTTTCTGTGGAGTGTGTTTCTCCCAAGACCTTTCACCTTCTCAGATGGCCCACACTCTGTGGAATGTGTTTCTCTCTAAATAAATCCACTTCTTACCTATCACTTTATCTCTCACTGAATTCTTTCTGTGACATCAAGAATCTGAGCTTCATTAAGTCCTGAAAGCAGGTGTGTGATCTCAGTTAAAAGGCCATGGGTTCAAGTCCCAATGTGGGTTTTGGCTGGGTTCGAGTTCTGGCATGTGGGTTCAAGTCCCAATCTGAGTTACACGGTTTCAGTCCTAGCAGGTCACTAAATCTGAAGCCCCTGGTTTGGGCCCGCATTAACAGAGGCTTGAAGTATTTCTAAATCATCTAAAGTCAATGTAAATTCTGATTCAGTTGTTCTGAGTCAGGGCGCAAGATCCTGCCTTTCTTACAAGCTTTCAGGTGATGCTGATGTTCCTGGTCCACAGACCACTCCTTGAGAACCAAGGTTCTAATTTCTCCCTTCTCTAATCCATTTTGCATATCATCATGCATTTACTTTTCTAGAATGCTACGTTTCATCATTTTAAAAATCCCAGTGGTTGTTGAATATCCATGGCAGTTCCTCTTTACTATTTTAATTTTTAAACCACAGAATCTTTTGGTTTCCCAAACTACACTATTGCTCTGATCCCCGGTGCACAAATGAGACAGAATATGGGTACTACTAAGGTTGAAGACGGGGCCTTGGGAAATATGCCCCGAAGTTTCCACCCACCCCACTGATCCTCAGATCCCTGTGGCAAAGACACATGAATTTAAAATTGCACGGAACTCAGTTGAAAGTCAGAGACCTTATTCTGGTATTCCAAGGTTTTGGGAGTTAAGTAACTTGCCCGAGGTCACACAGCTGCAAAGTACTGGATTTCCCAAACCCCTTGTGCATTCTTGTCCCGAGGCTACATTCACACCCTTTCCTCCCAACACCCAGGTCAAATTCTCCCACTTGATTACAGGCTTTTCCCACCCTGGTCACACCTAAGACTTAGCTGCTCTAGGGGCACTACCTCTACTGATCCAGCCTCTCCCTTATCTCTTTATCTTTATCTCCCTTTCCCCACCAAATTATGTTAAAATAGGGCTTAAAAGTACTAAAAATGACTTCTTGACTGCAACTCTACAGAAACACATGTTTCCCTGGTGGCGCAGTGGTTAAGAATCCACCTGCTGGGCTTCCCTGGTGGAGCAGTGGTTGGGAGTCCGCCTGCCAACGCAGGGGACATGGGTTCGTACCCCGGTCCGGGACGATCCCGCATGCCATGGAGCGGCTGGGCCCGTGGGCCGCGGCCGCTGGGCCTGCGCATCCGGAGCCTGTGCTCCGCGGCAGGAGGGGCCGCAGTGGTGAGAGGCCCGCGTACCACAAAAATAAAGATGTTAAAAAAAAAAAAAAAAAAAGAATCCACCTGCTAATGCAGGGGACACACGTTCGATCCCTCGTCAGGGAAGATCCCACATGCCACGGAGCAACTGGGCCCATGCACCACAACTACTGAGCCTGAGCTCTGGAGCCCACGTGCTGCAACTGCTGAAGCCCACATGCCTGGAGCCTGTGCTCTGCAACAGGAGAGGCCACCGCAATGAGAGGCCTGTGCACTGCAACGAAGATTAACCCCTGCTTGCCACAACTAGAGAAAGCCCACGTGCAGCAACAAAGACCCAATGCAGCCAAAAAAAAAAGTACTAAGAAAAAGTCTGTGTCTTTCACCCCTCTCTTACCCTGCAGTTCTCTCCAAAATGGTGCATTTGGCAAAAGGTGGGGGACCAGGTAACTATGGGATAAAGTTCTACCTCATTGATTTGGCCTCTAGGTCTCTATCATGTGGCTGTAGCCTCTGTGCCAAGTAAGTATCTTGCTTTATCATCCTGCCAAGAAAACCTCCTCTCTGCCCAGTTGGTGCTCACCTTCACCTAAAGTCACCTTTGCTGCCTCTGCCTAGCCTATGGACCCTTGTTCACCCTATCCTCTACACACTCAGAATGTGTCAGTGAGTTTTTTAAAAATTATAATGAAAAGTCTTTAACGAATATAAATAGGAGTGTCTGAGAAATTAACAGCTCCTCCTCCATGTCTTTTTGAGGCTCATCTCAGAGATGAACAAAAATATCTTTTTTCTTTGCCACCTTTCTGTGTCTGCCCAGCCCTGCAAGGGAGGAGAGATGAGCAGCTCTCCTAAAACTCTGAGCTCTGTATGTCAAACTATGCATTTGAAAAATGAGATATAGTGGACAATTACCTGTAAAAATATCACTTACCAAAAATTATTCAAGAAATAGAAAACTTGAATAGATTTATACATTAAAGAAATTGAATCCAAATAAAAATTCTACGGACAAAAATACTTCACCAAGCCTAGATGTCCTCATAGGCACTTTTGTCACCTTCAAGGAACAGAAAACCTACATCTTACCCAAACTCAGAAACAAGATTCAACAATTTGTACGATGCTAGTCACTGACCACTGCTAGTGTAACCCTGACACCAAGTCAGAAAGGACAGTGAAATTGATAGTTCAGTTTCACTTTACACATATAACAATTATAAATAAACCACTAGCTATCCAAATGCAGCAATTTAGGAAATATCCCAGGAAGGAAAGGATGTCATTTAGCCAGTAGAGAATAGCAATATAATTTACCCAGCTACAGATCAAGAAACAAAAGCCATCTCAATAGACTCAGAAAAAAAAAAAAACCCAGATGATAAATTCAGCAACCATTTTATGAAAACAGTCTTCTTTTGGGTTCCCCAGAAGCAGACCCTTACAATGATCCCACCAGAAGGGTGAGGGAGCTAGGGGATTTGAAGTCCAGTTCCTAAGAGAAAGTCATTGCTTGAGTACTGCTCCTGGAGCTGTGATTCCACAGCAAGTCTAGGCTTCTCTTCACTGGGGCAGAGCAGCCTTCCTAAGTTTTGGGGGGGATCAGCGGAGGCCTCTGGCTGAGAGACGCTGATTCTGGTACTTGAATGTGGGCCTAGGCACCCTGAAGCTCTAAGATATGGAAGGGGCCACACTCAGCACACTAGAAACAGAAGAGAATTAATTACTTTAACCTGTCTTTTTTTGTTAAGAATTTTACTGAAAAAAACAAAAACAAAAACAAAACAAACAAAGAAACTAAAACAAAACACCTCATTCTCAGTGGTGAAATGTTAGAAGTATTACCTTTAAAGATAGAAACAAGGATGGCCTCTGTCAGTACATTTGTTCACAACAAAGATTGAAAAAAAAAAGATGAAAAGTGAAAGTATTGGAAAGAAAACAAATAACAAACAAACAAAAAAACCCTGTCATTATCTGCAGATAATATAATTGTCTTTAGGGAAAATCCTGAAGAATTTCACATATATGGAATTGGTATGTGTATCAGTTAGATAATGTGGTATAACAAGTTATCCCATATTTTAGCAGCTTAAAACAACAAACATTTATTACCACACACTTTCTGAGGATTAGGAGTCCAAGAGTGGCACAGTAGTTCTGGCTCAGGGTCTCTCATGTGGTTGTAGGCAAGTTTTTGGCCAGAGTTGCAGTTTTATGAAGGGAAGAAAATCCACTTCCAAGCTCATTAACACAAGAGGGTCCTCTTCTTCACTATATGGGTCAATCCACAGAGAGGGCTTCTCACACAACATGGCAGTTGACTTCCCCCAGAATGAGTGGAGAAAGAAAACTCAAGATGGAAGCCACACCTTATAATAATCTAATATCATAAGTGACATACCCTCACTGATGTGTATTCCATTTTTTCAAAGTGAGTCACTATGTCCAGCTCACACTCAAGGGGAGAGGACTACATAAGAACCTGAGTACTGAGAGGCAGGATCATTGGGGATCATATTAGGGTTTACCCACCATAGTACATAAGAGTGGTGTAGTTACAAATGTGCAGGAAAAGGAGTGGACTTTGCAATAAATGTGACTGGGACAATTGGTTATGCAGATAGAAAAAAGCACCAACCTGATCCCTAGCTTATTCCACACTCAAAATAAATTCCAAGTGGGTTAAAGGCTTAAATATTAAAATTAATTATTTAATTAATTAAAATTAAATATTAAAAGTAAAACTTTCAGAAGAATATATTGGAAGAGTATGTTTATGCCTTCTAGATAGGGAAGAATTTTTTTTTTTAATTTATTTTTATTTTTGGCTGCGTTGGGTCTTCGTTGCTGCGCGCAGGCTTTCTCTACTTGTGGTGAGTGGGGGCTACTTTTTGTTGTGGTGCGCGGGCTTCTCATTGCAGTGGCTTCTCTTATTGAGGAGCACAGGCTCTAGGTGTGCGGGCTTCAATAGTTGTGGCACGCGGGTTCAGTAGTTGTGGTGCCGGGGCTTAGTTGCTCTGTGGCATGTGGGATCTTCCCAGACCAGAGGTCGAACCCATGTCCCCTGCACTGGCAGGTGGATTCTTAACCACTGTGCCACTGGGGAAGTCCTTTTTTTTTTTTTTAACCTATTTATTTATTTGTCTGAGCCAGGTCTGAGCTGTAGCATACAGGATCTTCATTGCGGCCTGTGAGGTTGTGGCATACAGGATCTTTAGTTGCAGCACGTGAGATCTTTTAGTTGTGGCAAGTGGCATCTAGTTCCCTGAGCAGGGATCGAACCCGGGCCCCCTACGTTGGGAGCGCGGAGTCTTAGCCACTGGACCACCAGGGAAGTCCCAAGAATTCTTAATAAGATTCAATACTGTCAAATTACACTACATTGAAATTTAAGACTTTTTTACAGACACATATCATGGAAAGCCAGAAACAAAGTGAAAAAGAAAAGCTACAATGATGGATGCTAGCTGAGCTTATTGTGATAATCATTTCACAATATATGTAAATCAAGCCATCATGCTGTACCATTTAAACTTATACAGTGATGAATGTCAATTATTTCTCAATAAAACTGGGGGAAATAAAAGAAAAGCTACAGATTGGAAGATGATATATGTAATACATATAATTGAGAAAGGATTGCTACCCAAAATATATTTTTTAACCTACAACTAATGAGGAAAGACAAAACCCAAAAGGAAAATGGGCAAAGGATGATTTCTATGACCAATAAACAAATAAAACATATAGAAAGAAGCTCAACTTCTTCCATAAGCAGGGAAATGCATCTTAAAATATGATGAGATGCTATTTACATCCTTCAGACTGGCAAAAATTAGCAAGCCTGGCTATATTTATCAGGAATGCATTAGGCTACAAATAAAAGAAGATCTAAGGACACTTGGCTGCAGATGGAATGGCTGGTTGAATCTGAGAATGCAGAACCAGCTGATGCAGAGGGCCGTGAGCACCACACCACTATATACAAGGGACTTGAAATTCGCAGATTTTGTTATCCAAGGGGATCTTGGAACCAATTCCTCCTGCAGATACGGAAGGAAACTGTAGCAGTGACTGACAAATGGGAGATTCTTTTTCTCACATAACAAGAAGTCTGGAGGTAAGCAACTGTGGACATCAGTTCCATAGCTCAGCTACCTGATTTCAAGGTAGCTGGTGTGCCTTCAGGGATTTCACCCAGTTTTAAAGACAGAATCAAGGAAGAGAGAGCAAAGCTAATGAACCCATCCTCTTTGTCAGAAAAGGGAAAATCTTTTAAATTCTTCCAGTCAACTTTTGCTTCACACATCAGAAAAAAACAGGGAATGATATAACGCAAGACTTATGTACCTACAATCAATTCCTAGCAAATGTTGATATTTTGCAAATTTTACTTCTTATATTTTTCTTTAATAAAACATGAGAGATACAGTGTCCAGAACTATGTTTCATGGCCTCCCCAGAGGAAAGGGAGAAGGGAATATATTTAGTTTTCCAATATCTATAACAGAGGTATGCCAGGCAGAAAGGATTAGACCAGGGTATTTGGTTAGCCAGCCCACAGTGTCTAAAACACCAAGACAATCAAGTGAGGGTGAGGGTTTGAACGTAGAAAAACTTGCACTTGGTTGGCAGGAGTAAGTTGGCTCAATCACTTTGGAAAGCTATTTGGCAATATCCAGTAAATATAAAGATATAAATACGGGGCAACCCAGAAAACCGTCTTCTAGGTGGTGCATTTGTGAAACTCTCACGTGTGCACAGAGATATGCAAATGTTCATTTCAGCATTTCTTTTCTGTTTTTTTTTTTATAATAGCAAAATATTGGAAACAGCCCAACTGTTACTCAAGAGAAGAACTAATAAATACATTTCACAATATTAAACCAAAGGAATACTCTACAGCTATTAAAATGAGTGAACTCAGCCTCTATATGTTAACACAAACAAACATTTAAGACTCAATGCTGGACTTCCTTGGTGGTCCAGTTGTTAAGAGTCTGTGATTCTGCAGTAGGGGGTATGGGTAAAAAAACAAAAAGACTCAGTGCTGAGTTAAAGAGGCAAGTTGCAGAAAGATACATAAGATATGATAATATTTATGTAAAATGAAATGCACACAAAATTTTGTGTTTATTCTATCATTTACAATAAAGGTGTAAATAAACTTCAGGAAAGGAAACATACCAACTTCATATTAGCAGTTATCTCAAGGGAAGGAAATAGAACTGAGGGGAGAGAGAGAGTGGATGTGGGAATAAACTATGCCTCTAATTTTTAAAAAATATTTTTTATTGTGGTAAAGGTCACATAATATAAAACATACTATTTTCACTATATTTAACTGTACTGTTCAGTGGCACTAAGTACATTCACGTTGTTGTGCAACTCTAACCATCATCCATCTCCCAAATTTTTCACCTTCCTAAGCTGAAACTCTGTCCCCTTTAAGCCCTAACTGCCTGTTCTACCTCCCCACTCCTCCCACTGCCCGCTTTCGGCCCCTGGCATCTACCAATGTACTTTCTGACTCTATGAATTTGACTATTCTAGGTACCTCCTATAAGTGGAATCAAACAGTATTTGTCTGCACCTAATGTATTGATATATTGGAATGCATTTTTAAGGTTAACTTAAGTCCTGCAAACAGACTGTACCCTCTTTATTTGTTCCCTGTGCTATACAGTTGGCACTCACCAGCCATCTACTTCATACAAAGTAGTATACATATGTCAATCCCAATCTCCCAATCCACCCCATACCCTACTTGGTGTCCATACATTTGTTCTGTACGTCTGTGTCTCTCTTTCTGCTTTGCCAACCCTCTGAGTGGGAGAAAATATTTGCAAATGAAGCAACTGACAAGGGATTAATCTCCAAAATATACAAACAGCTCACGCAGCTCAATATCAAAAAAACAAACAACCCAGTCCAAAAATGGGCAGAAGACCAAAATAGACTTTTCTCCAAAGAAGACATACAGATGGCCAAGAGGCACACAAAAAGATGCTCAACATTACTAATTATTGGAGAAATGCAGATCAAAACTACAGTGAGGTACCACCTCACACTGGTCAAAATGACCATCATCAAAAAATCTACAAACAATAAATGCTGGAGAGGGTGTAGAGAAAAGGGAACCTTCTTACACTGTTGGTGGGAATGTAAATTGATACAGCCACTATGGAGAACAGTATGGAGGTTCCTTAAAAAATTAAAAATAGGGCTTCCCTGGTGGCGCAGAGGTTGAGAGTTCGCCTGCCGATGCAGGGGACACGAGTTCGTGCCCCGGTCCAGGAAGATCCCACATGCCGCGGAGTGGCTGGGCCCGTGAGCCATGGCCACCGAGCCTGCGTGTCCGGAGCCTGTGCTCTGCAACGGGAGAGGCCACAACAGTTAGAGGCCTGCGAACCACACACACACAAAAAAACACTAAAAATAGAACTACCATATGACCCAGCAATCCCAATCCTGGGCATATACCCGGAGAAAACCATAATTCCAAAAGATACATGCACCCCAATGTCCATTGCAGCACTATTTACAATAGCCAGGACATAGAAGCAACCTAAATGTCCATCAACAGAAGAATGGATATCTCTAATATTTTATTAAGGAAAAAAGGTAGATCTGAAGCAAATTTGTTAAAATGTTAACTTTTGCTGTATCTCAGTTGTAAATTGCTGAGTCAGTGGGCATAAGACTCTGCATTCCAATCAAGCTCTGGTGATGAGATATTGCTGGTTCAAAAACCCCACTTTGAGAAGTAGTATTCTAGAAAACTCTGCCCTAGGCCTCCTGAGGTGGCAGTGAGGGACCCAGCCTAGTGGACTGTGAGCCACAGAGAGGGAGGCTGCAGATGTGGAGGGTGCCTGAGGCTTTCCTGTCTGTTTTCAGACAGGGGAGGAGCTTCAAGTGTCCTAAAAACCCTCTTCCAGTCTCTTAGCTGCCTCAAGCAAGATTTTCCTACCCTCTACTATATCCTTTTTAACCTTCTCACTGATTATCTTTTTCTGCATGGGTTTTGTTTCAGTTTGTTTGATAGCTTTGTAAACCTTCTTTCCATTTGTTTCAGCTTTGTGCTTCTCCCTTTATTGTTCTTTCCAAAACTCTTAATCTTTCTTTGCAGAATTTTAAGCTATAGTCTTATTCTGCTTTTTCTTCTTGCCTTCTATAGCTTCCATTTTGAACCATTACCATTTTACTGATCTACTTTCTCCCTTTCTTTTCACTGGTTTTCTCTCCCCGAGCCCCTGCTTTTTTTCCCCCTGCTCTATTTTTGTTTCCATTATCTTCTTTCTCACGCTTTTGATTTAATCCTCATTGTTTTACTGCTAAATTCAGTGCCCACTGAGGCAGTGGTGTATCCTGTGTGACAGGAGTACTCTGGCACCAGGTCATCTGAGTTCAAGTTCTGCCTCCATCCCTGCTAGCTGTGGAGTCTTGGGCCATTAACTGAACTTCTCTGTGCCTCAGTTTTCTCACATGTAAAATAACAATATTTACCTAATAGGGCTATAGGGAGAATTAAATGTATTAATGCATTAGGACAGTGCCTTGCTCAAAATAAGCACTACAGTCATGTTAGCTCATATTTTTATCTATGTGGTATGGTATTCAGTCTCCAAGGTGGTCCCCAGTGATCCCCGCCTCCAGCCCCTGTGCAATCCCCTCCCACCTTGAACGGGGTTGTGGGGCTGCAGTGGTGACCTGTGTAATGAATAAGACATTGCAGAAATGATGGCGGATGGCTTCTTTAGCTTGGCTGTGTCACCTTGGATCATTCACCCTGGAGGAAGTCAACTGCAATGTCTGAGGAAACTGAGGTCTTGTGCCAATAGCCACTCATATATGGTCAAGTGATTTTTGACACGGGTGCCAAGACTGTTCAATGGGGGAAATGACAGTCTTTTCAGTAAGTGGTTGTTGGGAAACCTGGATATCCAAATGCAAAAAAAAAAAAAAATGAGGTTGGACTCTTACCTAACCCCTGAGAAGTGGAATACTTCCTGATGTATCAGTAAACAAAGGATGTCACGGTCATCAGTAGTTGCAGCCCTCCAACGTGAGCCCTGAGGAAACTCAGGATGTGAAAACTCAGGATACTGGTCCCAGATAGCTGAGGTGCATATCAAAAGAATGAGCTCAGTGAGCCCAGACTCTTGTTTTTTTTAAAAAGCCAATTAAATTTTATTTTTATTTTTTTAACATGTTTATTGGAGTATAATTGCTTTACAATGGTCTGCTAGTTTCTGCTTTATAACAAAGTGAATCAGTTATACATATACATATGTTCCCATATCTCCTCCCTCTTGCATCTCCCTCCCTCCCACCTGCCCTATCCCACCCTTCTAGGCGGTCACAAACCACGGAGCTGATCTCCTTGTGCTATGCAGCTGCTTCCCACTAGCTATCTATTTTACATTTGGTAGTGTATATATGTCCATGCTACTCTCTCACTTTGTCACAGCTTACCCCTCCCACTCCCCACATCCTCAAGTCCATTCTCTAGTAGGTCTGTGTCTTTATTCCCTTCTTACCCCTACGTTCTTCTTGACCTTTTTTTTTTTCTTAGATTCCATATATATGTATTAGCATACGGTATTTGTTTTTCTCTTATGACTTACTTCACTGTGTATGACAGACTCTAGGTCCATCCACCTCACTACAAGTATCTCAGTTTCGTTTCTTTTTATGGCTGAGTAATATTCCATTGTATATGTGTGCCACGTCTTCTTTATCCATTCATCCATTGATGGACACTTAGGTTGCTTCCATGTCCTGGCTATTGTACATAGAGCTGCAATGAACATTTTGGTACATGACTCTTTTTGAATTATGGTTTTCTCAGGGTATATGCCTAGTAGTGGGATTGCTGAGTCATATGGTAGTTCTATTTGTAGTTTTTTAAGGAACCTCCATACTGTTCTCCATAGTGGCTGGATAAATTTACATTCCCACTAACAGTGCAAGAGTGTTCCCTTTTCTCCACACCCTCTCCAGCAGTTATTGTTTGTAGATTTTTTGATGATGGCCATTCTGACTGGTGTGAGATGATATCTCATTGTAGTTTTGATTTGCATTTCTCTAATGATTAATGATGTTGAGCATTCTTTCATGTGTTTGTTAGCAGTCTGTATATCTTCTTTGGAGAAATGTCCATTAGGTCTTCTGCCCATTTTTGGATTGGGTTGTGTGTTTTTTTGTTATTGAGTGTCATGAGCTGCTTATAAATCTTGGAGATTAATCCTTTGTCAGTTGCTTCATTTGCAAATATTTTATCCCTTTCTGAGGGTTGTCTTTTGGTCTTGTTTATGGTGTCCTTTGCTGTGCAAAACCTTTGAAGTTTCATTAGGTCCCATCTGTTTATTTTTGTTTTTATTTCCATTTCTCTAGGAGGTGGGTCAAAAAGGATCTTGCTGTGATTTATGTCATAGAGTATATTCCCATACATAGAAAAGAGCTAAATTCCTTAACTTGGGATATCTGGTTTTCTTTAATTAACAATAATCTTTTGATGTTTCTGACTATTTGCCCTTTGTTGCAAAACATCTATATAACCTGGCTCCCTCCCAGCCTCCTCGGAGTATTTTTCTCAGGGTTACTTGAGATGCTGCCTCCCAGGCTTGAAGTCCTAAAAATTCCCACTGAATTAAACAAAACTCTCAACTTTTAGGTTGTGAATAATTTTTTAAGTCCACACACCATATACAAAAATCAGCTCAAAATGGATGGAAGACCTAAATGTAAGAGCTAAAACTATAAAACTCTTCATAGAAAACATAGGGGAAAAGCTTCATGACATTGGATTCAGCAATGATGTCTTGGATACGACATCAAAGGCACAGGCAACACAAGAACAAATAGAAAAATGTGCACTCCATCAATGTTAAACATTTTTATGCATCAAAGGACACAATCAACAGAAGGAAAAGGCAACCCACAGAATGGGAAAAATGTTTGCAAATCACATATCTGATAAGGATTAATATCCAGAATATATAGGGAACTCATACAACTCAACAACAAAAAATCCTGTTTGAAAATGGGCAAAGGACTTGAATAGACATTTCTCCAAACAGCTATTAAAGCACATGAAAAGATGCTTAACATCACTAGTCATTAGGGAAATGAAAATCAAAACATGATAAGGTACTACTTCACATCTGTTAAGATGGCTATAATTTAAACAAAAAAACAGATAATAACAAGTGTTGGTGAGGATGTGGAGAAATTTGAACCCTTGTGCATTGCTGGTGGAAATGTAAAATGGTGCAGCCACAATAAAAAATATTATGGCAGTTCCCCTCAAAAATTAAAAATAGAATTACCATGGGATCCAGCAATTCTACTTCTAGGTATATAACCAAAAGAATTGAAAGCAGGATCTTGAAGAGATCTTACACCCATGTTCAAGGCAGCATTATTTGTTTGGTTTGTTTTTTTTGTTTTGGGTTTTTTTTTTTTTCCTGCACTGAGTGGCTTGTAGGATCTTAGTTCGCCAACCAGGGATAGAACCAAGGCCCACAGCAGTGAAAGCATGGATTCCTAACCACTGGACTGCCAGGGAATTCCCATGGCAGCATTGTTTGTAATCGCCAAAATGTAGAAGCAACTCGAGTATCCATGGATGGATGAATGAATAAGGAAAATATGTTATATACATACAATGGAATATTATTCAGCCTTAAAAAGCAAGATAATTCTGGCCCATACTACACCATACATAAATCTTGAGGATATTATGCTAAGTGAAGTAATCCAATTGCAAAAAGGCAGATACCATATATTTACACTTATTTGACGTACCTACAGTCATCAAACTCATCAAGAGAAAAAGTAGAATGCTGGTTGCCAGGGGTGGAGGGGAGGAGGGAATGGGCACATGTTGTTATATGAGTATAGGTTTTCCAAAATGAAAGTGTCTTGGAGATTAGATACACAAAAATGTGAATGTATTTAGTATTAATAAACTATACACTTTAAAATGGTAAAGATGGTTAATTTTGTGTGTATTTTTCCACAGTTAAAAATTTTCGTTAAAAAAGCTGATAAAATCAGCCTTAGAGAAAGCATATAATATACTGTAAATTGATTTTTGGTAAATTATGTGAAAGTATCTTCCTCCCCAATTACTAATCAGTTATCCTAATATGATTTATTGAATGATCCCTCCCTGTTCTTTTGTGTGATTTGTTGAACATGCTATTCCCATCAAACTTTTCTTAATTCTTCTCTCAATCTGTGAATTCTTTTCTAATTCCCCAAAGTTCTTTAAACCCTTTAATCTCTAAAATCTTGGATATGATCACTCCTAATGATACACTTGCTAGACACTTGTCCATTGTATCAATCTTTCCAAATAATTTGTTTTTTAAGTTTGTTGGACTTCGCTAGTGGCACAGTGGTTAAGAATCTGCTTGCCAATGCAGGGGACATGGGTTCGATCCCTGGTCCAGGAAGATCCCACATGCCGCGGAGCAACTAAGCCCATACACCACAACTACTGAGCCCATGTGCCACAACTACTGAAGCCCACATGCCTAGAGCCCATGCTCTGCAAGAGAAGCCACAGCAATGAGAAGCTGGAGCACCACATTGAAGAGTAGACCTTGCTCGCTGCAGCTAGAGAAAGCCTGAGTGCAGCAATGAAGACCCCATACAGCCCTAAATAAATAAACAAATAAATAAATAAATATTTTAAAAGTTTGCTTAATAAATGTTCATGATTTATTAATTTTTTAATAAAAAGTTTCTATGGTTTCAACAAAGTCACAAGTATGACAATCAGATAATCTAGGTGAGTTTGTGTTGTATCATTCTTGACAGAATCCCTGAAAAGTTATGATACTGTCATGATAAATATTATTCAATAGTGGCAAAGTCTGATCTTTCTTTAAAAATTAATATAAATATAAATAAAAAGTATATTTAGTATCCTAATTTATTAGTTGATACCTTTAACTGATTGATTTCTTTTATTTATGTTCCCTAGTTTTACCTCATTGCTATTTTCTCAACTTCTTGAGTTATATTAGTTAATGTATTTTCATTATGTCTTACCAACTTTGAAAACTTTAAAAGACATGAATCTTCCTCTGAATACAGTTTTGGTCCTATTGCACAAATTTTGATGTATACTTTTATTTTCTAAACAGTTGTGGTTTGATTTTTCTTTCTTCTTTCCCTTAAATGTTATTTAGGAGGGTGATTTAAAATTTTTTTCCAAGTAGCTAATTTTTATTTTTTTAATTTAAACTTTTAATTTTCGCCTATAGCTTTTACTGCAATATGCTCAGAGAAAGTGGCCTGGATGTTTTCTGCTTCTGCAAACATACTGTGGTTTTGTTTGTTTGTTTGTTTAATTTATTTATGTTACTTTACCTTATTTATTTATTTTTTGGCTGCATTGGGTCTTCGTTGATGCACGTGGGCTTTCTCTAGTGGTGGCAAGCAGGGAGCTGCTCTTCATTGTGGTGCATGGGCTTCTTATTGTGGTGGCTCCTCTTGTTGTAGAGCACAGGCTCTAGATGCATAGGCTTCAGTAGTTGTGGCGTGTGGGCTCAGTAGTTGTGGTGCACGGGCTTATTGCTCCGCGGCATGTGGGATCTTCCTGGACCAGGGCTCGAACCCATGTTCCCTGCATTGGCAGATGGATTCTTAATCACTGAGCCACCAGGGAAGCCCCATACAGTGTTTTTTTTGGGTTTTGATTTTGTTTTTTAGTCTAGTAAATAGTGTATGTTTCCAGTATCCCTTGGATGCTGATTATAATCACATATTCTATGCTTCTAAAGGATAGGTGTTGATTTTTAATTCATAAATCATTTTTATTAAGTATGGTATTCAGATCCTCTAGAGTGTTATTTATTGCTAATCCTCCTTGATAGGTTAATACTGAGAGTGAGGTAAATCTCTATAATGATTACCTTTTATTTACTTCCTCTTAAGATTGCAAACAATTTTTATTTCAAATATTTTAATGCATAATAGTAAAATTATGAATTTTATCAATGTAAAAAGACCACATTGAATCTTACCTGTTGATGTCAATTTACTACCTTGCTTTCTTTTTTGGTATTTCCCTGATAGAATTTGTTTTTGATTTTTTGAATTTTATTTAATTAATTTTTTTATACAGTAGGTTCTTATTAGTTATCCACTTTATACTTATTAGTGTATATATGTCAATCCCAATTCATCACACCATCCCCTCGCCCCTGCTGCTTTCCCCCCTTGGTGTCCATACGTTTGTTCTCTACATCTGTGTCTCAATTCCTGCCCTGCAAAATGGTTCATCTGTACCATTTTTCTAGGCTCCACATATGTGCATTAATATATGATATTTGTTTTTCTCTTTCTGACATACTTCACTCTGTATAACAGTCTCTAGATTCATCCACATCTCTACAAATGACCCAATTTTGTTCCTTTTAAGGCTGAGTAATATTCCATTGAATATATGTACCACATCTTCTTTATCTATTCATCTATCGATGGGTATTTAGGTTTCATCCATGACCTAGCTATTGTAAATAGTGCTGCAATGAACATTGGGGTGCATGTGTCTTTTTGAATTATGGTTTTCTCTTGCTATATGCCCAGTAGTGGGATTGCTGCGTCATATGGTAATTCTATTTTTAGTTTTTTAAGGAGCCTCCCTACTGTTCTCCATAGTGGCTATATCAATTTACATTCTCACCAACAGTACAAGAGTGTTCCCTTTTCTCCACACTTTCTCCAGCATTTGTTGTTTGTAGATTTTGTAGATGATGGCCATTCTGACTGGTGTGAGGTGATACCTCACTGTAGTTTTGATTTGCATTTCTCTAAAAATTAGTGATGTTGAGCAGCTTTTCATGTGCTTCTTGGCCATCTGTATGTCTTCTTTGGAGAAATGTCTATTTAGGTCTTCTGCCCATTTTTTCATTGGCTTGTTTGTTTTTTTAATATTGAGCTGTTTATATATTTTGGAGTTTAATCCTTTGTCTGTTGATTCGTTTGCAAATATATTCTCCCATTCTGAAGGTTGTCTTTTTGTCCTGTGTGTAGTTTCCTTTGCTTTGCAAAAGCTTTTAAGTTTCATTAGGTCCCACTTGTTTATTTTTGTTTTTATTCCCATTATTCTGGAGGTGGATCAAAAAAGATCTTTCTGTGATTTATGTCAAAGAGTGTTCTTCCTATGTTTTCCTCTAAGAGTTTTATAGTGTTCAGTCTTACGTTTAGGTCTCTAATCCATTTTATTTTTGTGTATGGTGTTAGAGAGTGTGCTAATTTCATTCTTTTACATGTAGTTGTCTAGTTTTCCCAGAATCACTTATTGAAGAGACTGTCTTCTCTCCACTGTACATCCTTGCCTCCTTTGACATAGATTAGTTGACCATAGGAGTGAGGGTTTATCTCTGGGCTTTCTATCCTGTTCCATTGATCTATATTTCTGTTTTTGTGCCAGTACCATACTGTCTTGATTACTGTAGCTTTGTAGTATAGTCTGAAGTCAGGGAGTCTGATTCCTTCAGCTCCGTTTTTTTCCCTCAAGACTGCTTTGGCTATTCGGGGTCTTTTCTGACTCCATACAAGGTTTAAGATTTTTTGTTCTGTAAAAAATGCCATTGGCGATTTCATAGGGAAAGCAATCCATAGATTGCTTTGGGTAGTATAGTCATTTTCACAATATTGATTCTTCCAGTCCAAGAACATGGTATATCTCTACATCTCTTGGTATCATCTTTAATTTCTTTCATCAGTCTTACAGTTTTCTGCATACAGGTCTTTTGTCTCCTTAGGTAGGTTTATTCCTAGGTATTTTATTCTTTTTGTTGCAAGCCTCTCACTGCTGTGGCGTCTTCCGTTGTGGAGCACAGGCTCTGGACGTGCAGGCTCAGCGGCCATGGCTCAGGGCCCAGCCACTCCACGGCATATGGGATCTTCCCGGACCGGGGCATGAACCCGTGTCCCCTGCATCGGCAGGTGGACTCTCAACCACTGCGCCACCAGGGAAGCCCTATTCGTAGGTATTTATTCTTTTTGTTGCAGTAGTAAATGGGAGTGTTTCCTTCATTTCTTTTTCACATTTTTCATCCCTAGTGTATAGGAATGCAAGAAATTTCTGTGCATTAATTTTGTATCCTGCAACCTTACCAGGTTCATTGATTAGCTCTAGTAGTTTTCTGGTGGCATCTTTAGGATTCTCTATGTATAGTATCATGTCACCTGCAAACAGTGACAGTTTTACTTCTTCTTTTCCAATTTGTATTCCTTTTATTTCCTTTTCTTCTCTGATTGCTGTGGCTAGGACTTCCCAAACTATGTTGAAGAATAGTGGTGAGCGTGGACGTACTTGTCTTTTTCCTGATCTTAGAGGAAATGCTTTCAGTTTTTCACCATTGGGAATGATGTTTGCTGTGGGTTTGTCATATATGGCCTTTATTATATTGAGGTAAGTTCCCTCTATGCCCACTTTCTGGAGAGTTTTTATCATAAATGGGTGTTGAATTTTGTCAAAGCTTTTCTGCATCTATTGTGATGATTGTATGGTTTTTCTTCTTCAGTTTGTTAATATGGTGTATCACATTGATTGATTTGTGTATATTGAAGAATCCTTGCATCCCTGGGGTAAATCCCACTTATCATGGTTATGATCCTTTTAATGTGCTGTTGGAGTCTATTTGCTAGTATTTTGTTGAGGATTTTTGCATCTATGTTCATCAGTGATATTGGCCTGTAATTTTCTTTTTTGTAGTATCTCTGTCTGCTTTTGGTATCAGGGTGGTGGTGGTCTTGTAGAATGAATTTGGAAGTACTCCTTCCTCTGCAATTTTTGGAAGAGTTTTAGAAGGATGGGTGTTAGCTCTTCTATAAATGTTTGACAGAATTCCCCTGTGAAGCCATCTTGTCCTGGACTTTTGTTTGTTGGAAGATTTTTAATCACAGTTTCCATTTCATTACTTGTGATTGGTCTGTTCATATTTTCTATTTCTTCCTGGTTCAGTCTTGGAAGGTTATACCTTTCTAAGAATTTGTCCATTTCTTCCAGGTTTTCCATTTTATTGGCATAGACTTGCTTGTAGTCATCTCTTAGGATACTTTGTATTTCTGTGGTGTCTGTTGTAACTTCTCCTTCTTCATTTCTAATTTTATTAATTTCAGTCCTCTCTTTTTCTCAATGAGTCTGCTTAATGGTTTATCAATTTCGTTTATCTTCTCAAAGAACCAGGTTTTAGTTTTATTGATCTTTGCTATTGTTTTCTTTGTTTCTATGTCATTTATTTTTGCTCTGATCTTTATGATTTCTTTCCTTCTCCTAACTTTCGGTTGTGTTTGTTCTTCTCTCTCTAGTTTCTTTAGGTGTAAGGTTACATTGCTTATTTGAGATTTTTCTTGTTTCTTGAGGTAGGCTTGTATTGCTATAAAATTCCCTCTTAGAACTGCTTTTGGTGCATCGCATAGGTTTTGGATCGTCATGTTTTTATTGTCATTTGTTTCTAGGTATTTTTTTATTTCCTCTTTGATTTCTTCAGTGATCTCTTGGCTATTTAGTAACGTATTTTTAGCTTCCATGTGTTTGTGTTTTTTACGTTTTTTTTTTCCCTGTAATTGATTTCTAATCTCATAGCATTGTGGTGAGAAAAGATTCCTGATATGATTTCAATTTTCATAAATTTACTGAGGCTTGATTTGTGACCCAAGATGTGATCTAACCTGTAGAATGTTCTATGTGCACTTGAGAAGAAAGTGCAATCTGCTGTTTTTGGATGGAATGTCCTATAAATAGCAATTAAATCTTTCTAGTCTATTTTGTTATTTAAAGCTTGTGTTTCCTTATTAATTTTCTGTTTGGATGATCTGTCCATTGGTGTAAATGAGGTGTTAAAGTCCCGCAGTATTACTGTGTTACTGACGATTTCCTGTTTTATAGCTGTTAGCAGTTGCCTTATGTATTGAGGTGCTCCTATGTTGGGTGCATATATATTTATAATTGTTATATCCTCTTCTTGGATTGATCCCTTGATCATTATGTACTGTCCTTCCTTGTCTCTTGTAACATTATTTATTTTAAAGTCTATTTTGTGTGATATGAGTATTCCTAACTCCAGCTTTCTTTTGATTTCCATTTGCATGGAATATCTTTTTCCATCCCCTCACTTTCAGTCTCTATGTGTCCCCAGATCTGAAGTAGGTCTCTTGTAGACAGCAAATAGATGGGTCCTGTTTTTGTATTAATTCAGCAAGACTGTTTCTGTTGGTTGAAGCTTTTAATCCATTCATGTTTAAGGTAATTATCGATATGTATGTTCCTATTACCATTTTCTTAATTGTTATGGTTTTGTTTTTTGTAGGTCCTTTTCTTCTCTTGCTTTTCCCACTTAGAGGAGTTCCTTTAGCACTTGTTGTAGAGTTGGTTTGGTGGTGCTGAATTCTCTTAGCTTTTGCTTGTCTGTAAACTTTTGATTTCTCCATCGAATCTGAATGAGATCCTTGCTGGGTAGAGTAATCTTGTTTGTAGGTTCTTCCTTTCCATCAATTTAAATATATGGTGCCACTCCCTTCTGGCTTGTAGAGTTTCTGCTGAGAAATCAGCTGTTAACCTTATGGGAGTTCCCTTGTATGTTATTTTTTGTTTTTCCCTTGTTGCTTTCAATAGTTTTTCTTTGTCTTTACTTTTTGTCAATTTGATTACTATGTGTCTCGGCTGTTTCTCCTTGGGTTTATCTTGCCTGGGACTCTCTGTGCTTCCTGGACTTGGACAGCTATTTCCTTTCCCATGTTAGAGAATTTTTCGACTATAATCTCTTCAAATATTTCCTTGGGTCCTTTCTCTCTCTATTCTCCTCTGGGACCCCTATAATGCAAATGGTGTTGCATTTACTGTTGTCTCAGAGGTGTCTTAGGCTGTCTTCATTTCTTTTTACTTTTTTTTCTTTATTCTTTTCTGCAGCAGTGAATTCCACCATTCTGTCTTCCAGGTCACTTATCAGTTCTTCTGCCTCAGTTATTCTGTTATTGATTCCTTCTAGTGTATTTTTCATTTCATTTATTGTATTGTTTATCTCTCTTTGTTTATTCTTTAATTTTTCTAGGTGTTGGTTCTTTAACTCTTCTTAAAAATTTCTTGCATCCTCTCGATCTTTGCCTCCATTCTTTTTCCAAGGTCCTAGATCATCTTCACTATCATTATTCTGAATTCTTTTTCTAGAAGGTTGCCTATCTCCACATTTAGTTGTTTTTCTGGGGTTTTATCTTGTTCCTTTATCTGGTACAAAGTCCTCTGCCTTTTCATTTTGTGTATCTTTCTGTGAATGTGGTTTTCCTTCCACAGCTGCAGAATTGTAGTTCTTCTTGCCTCTGCTGTCTGCCCTCTGGTAGATGAAGCTATCTAAGAGGTTTGTGCAAGTTTCCTGATGGGAGGGACTGGTGGTTGGTAGAGCTGTGTGTTGCTCTGGTGGGTAGAGCTCAGTAAAACTTTAATCCACTTGTCTGCTGATGGTTGTTTGGCCTGAAGTGACCCAACACTGGAGCCTATCCGGCTCTTTGGTGGGGCTAATGGTGGGCTCTGGGAGGGCTCATGCCAAGGAGTACTTCACAGAACTTCTGCTTCCACTGTCCTTGTCCCCATGGTGAGCCACATCCACCCCCCGCCTCTGCAAGAGACCCTCCAACACTAGCAGGTAGTTTTGGTTCAGTCTCCTATGGGGTCACTGCTCCTTCCCCTGGGTCCTGATGCACACACTACTTTGTGTGTGCCGTCCAAGAGTGGAGTCTCTGTTTCCCCCAGTCCTGTCAAAGTCCTACAATCAAATCCTGCTAGCCTTCAAAGTCTGATTCTCTAGGAATTCTTCCTCCCAATGCTGGCCCCCCAGGTTGGGAAACCTGACACGGGGCTCAGAACCTTCACTCCAGTGGGTGGACTTCTGTGGTATAAGTGTTCTCCAGTGTGTGAGTTACCCAACCAGCTGTTATGGGATTTGACTTTTTTGTGATTGCGCCCCTCTTACCATCTCATCATGGCTTCTTCTTTGTCTTTGGATGTGGGGTATCTTTTTTGGTGAGTTCCTGTGTCTTCCTGTCGATGATTGTTCAGCAGTTAGGTGTGGTTCCAGTGCTCTCACAAGAGGGAGTGAACACATGTCCTTTTACACTGCCATCTTCCCTCCTCCCTGATAGAATTTTTACTTGTCTTCCATTTTATACTTTTTTGGTTACTTCATTATAGATGTGGCTTGTAAACCAGCATATGGTTATGATTTTGTGTCCCAATCTACAAATCGTTGTTTTTAATAACATAACTTGGGACTCCCCTGGTGGCGTAGTGGTTAAGAATCTGCCTGCCAATGCAGGAGACATGGGTTTGAGCCCTGGTCTGGGAAGATTGCACATGCTGAGGAGCAACAAAGCCCCTGTGCCACAACTACTACGCCTGCACTCTAGAGCCCATGAGCCACAACTACTGAAGCCCGCATGCCTAGAGCCCGTGCTCTGCAACAAGGGAAGCCACCACAAGGAGAAGCCCTTGCAAAGAGTAGCCCTGCTCGCCACAACTAGAGAAAGCCTGTGCATAGCAAAGAAGAGCCAATGCAACCAAAAAAAAAAAAAAGTAAAATAAAATAATGGATGTATGGCTTAAAATTTATAGATAATAAAATATACAATACTGTTTATTTCAAATTCCACTTAGCCAATTGATTCTAACAGAAAACTTTCATTGATTTTTGCTGAACCCTTTCATCTGTAGCAAAATTATAGTTGCAATTGATGAGTGAGTATAGCTCCAACATGAATGTTTATGAACATGAATTTTCATTTATGTTACCAAGGAAGGCAAAAGTAAAACAACAAAAACATATTTCAAAACTTTACAAAACGGGGCTTCCCTGGTGGCGCAGTAGTTGAGAGTCCGCCTGCCGTTGCAGGGGACACGGGTTCTTGCCCTGGTCCGGGAAGATCCCACATGCCATGGAGCGGCTAGGCCCGTGAGCCATGGCTGCTAAGCCTGCACATCCGGAGCCTGTGCTCCGCAACGGGAGAGGCCACAACAGTGAGAGGTCCGCGTACTGCAAAAACAAACAAACAAACAAACAAAACAAAAAAAAAACTTTACAAAAAAATCTTTATATATTTATCAGTGACATGAGGACTTCTTTGCTGAAAAATATGATGGTTTTTGAACACTGTAAGAATATTTTCTCGAATTTTTGTGCTATTCCCAATGCAAAACCTACATATATAAAAATGTAAATTGTATACTATTTTGGAGTTCAAAATACACTATTTTAAGTTTAATTATTTTTAATATTTATTTATTTATTTTTTGGCTGCATCAGGTCTTAGCTGCAGCATGCGGGATCTTTCGTTGCAGCACACAGGCTCTTTGTTGTGGTGTGTGGGCTTCACTCTCGTTGTGGCACACAGGTTCCAGAGCACATGGGCTCTGTAGTTGTGGCGTGTGGGCTTAGTTGCCCAGCAGCATGTGGGATCTTAGTTCCCCGACCAGGGATCAAACCTGTGTGCCTTGCATTGCGAGACAGATGGACCACTGGACCACCACGGAAGTCCCATTAAGTTTAATTTTTGAATGGGTAATACTTTCACGTGGTCTACTCTGCATTATTAACATTTTACTATTACTTTCTTAAGTTTTGACGATCAACAAAACAATGAATCAAGTCTTGATGATAATTTTTGCCAGTTTCTGTGGTGTAAATATTCCTATCATGGCCAATTTCAAGCTACAGACATGAAGATAAACCAAATGCAGACTTGGAAATAGATGCACAATGCTATACCATTATATCATATTTCCAACATACAGATAAAATAGACACAAATAGCCTCCAGAGCATAGACAATAGAAAATGTAGTAAAATACATAATTAGGAATTGATGGCTTTCAAGTATTTATTACTTTCAGTTTTAATAAAATGTATGGGGTTTTTTTTGTTTGTTTGTTTTTGTTTTTTTTTTGCGGTACTTGGGCTTTTCGCTGTTGTGGTCTCTCCCGTTGCGGAGCACAGGCTCTGGACGCACAGTCTCAGCGGCCATGGCTCATGGGCCCAGCTGCTCCACGTTATGTAGGATCTTCCCTGACCGGGGCACAAACCCGCGTCCCCTGCATTGGCAGGCGGACTCTCAACCATTGCGCCACCAGGGAAGCCCAAATGTATGTATTTTTAATTTGTATAATTTAATTTTTAAAATTTATTTATTTATTTATTTTGGCTGCACTGGGTCTTTGTTGCTGTGTGTGGGCTTTCTCTAGTTGCAGCGAGTGGGGGGTCTCTTTGTTGTGGTGCACGGGCTTCTCATTGTGGTGGCTTCTCTGGTTGGGGAGCACAGGCTCTAACTGCACGGTCTTCAGTAGTGGTGGTACACGAGCTCAGCAGTTGTGGCTCACAGGCTCTAGAGTGCAGGCTCAGTAGTTCTGGTGCATGGGCTTAGTTGCTCTGCAGCATGTGGGATCTTCCTGGACCAGGGCTCCAACCGTGTCCCCTGCATTGGCAGGTGGATTCTTCTTTTTTTTTTTTAACATCTTTATTGGAGTATAATTGCTTTACAATGGTGTGTTAGTTTCTGCTTTATAACAGTGAATCAGCTACACATATACATATATCCCCATATCTCCTCCCTCTTGCGTCTCGCTCCCACCTTCCCTTCCCACCCCTCTAGGGGGTCACAAAGAACAGAGCTGATCTCCCTGTGCTATGTGGCTGCTTCTCACTAGCTATATATTTTACATTTAGTAGTATATATAAGTCCATATATATATACTCTCATGGAGAGAGTCCATACCACTCTCTCACTTTGTCCCAGCTTACTCTTCACCCTCCCTGTGTCCTCAAGTCCATTCTCTACATCTGTGTCTTTATTCCTGTCCTGCCCCTAGGTTCTTCATAACCGTTTTTTGTTTGTTTTTTAGATTCCATATATGTTAGCATACGGTATTTGTTTTTCTCTTTCTGACTTACTTCACTCTGTGTGACAGACTTTATGTCCATCCACTTCACTACAAATAACACAATTTCGTTTCCTTTTATGGCTGAGTAATATTCCATTGTATATATGTGCCACAACTTCTTTATCCATTCATCTGTTAATGGACACTTAGGTTATTTCCATGTCCTGGCTATTGTAAATACAGCTGCAATGAACATTGTGGTGCATGACTCTTTTTGAATTATGGTTTTCTCAGGGTATATGGCCAGTAGTGGGATTGCTGGGTTGTATGATAGTTCTATTTTTAGATTTTTAAGAAACCTCCATACTGTTCTCCATAGTGGCTGTATCAATTTACATTCCCAGTAACAGTGCAAGAGGGATCCCTTTGCTCCACACCCTCTCCAACATTTATTGTTTGTAGATTTTTTGATGATGGCCATTATGACTGGTGTGAGGTGATACCTCATTGTAGTTTTCATTTGCATTTCTCTAATAATTAGTGATGTTGAGCATTCTTTCATATGTTTATTGGAAATCTGTATATCTTCTTTAGAGAAATGTCTATTTAGCTCTTCTGCCCATTTTTGGATTTGGTTGTTTGTTTTTTCTGATATTGAGCTGCATGAGCTGCTTGTAAATTTTGGAGATTAATACTTTGTCAGTTGCTTCATTTGCAAATATTTTCTCACATTCTGAAGGCTGTCTTTTCATCTTGCTTATGGTTTCCTTTACTGTGCAAAAGCTTTTAAGTTTCATTAGGTCGCATTTGTTTATTTTTGTTTTTATTTCCATTTCTGTAGGAGATGGGTCAAAAAGGATCTTGCTGTGATTTATGTCCAAGAGTGTCCTCCCTATGTTTTCCTCTAAGAGTTTTATAGTGTCCAGTCTTAAATTTAGATCTTGAATGGATTTTGAGTTTATTTTTGTGTGTGGTGTTAGGGAGTGCTCTAATTTCATTCTTTTACATGTAGCTGTCCAATTTTCCCAGCACCACTTATTGAAGAGGCTGTCTTTTCTCCATTGAATATTCTTGCCTCCTTCATCAAAAATAGGGTGACCATATGTGTCTGGGTTTATCTCTGGACTTTCTATCCTGTTCCATTGATCTATATTTCTGTTTTTGTTCCAGTATCATATTGTCTTGATTACTGTAGCTTTGCAGTATAGTCTGAAGTCAGGGAGCCTGATTACTCCAGCTCTGTATTTCTTTCTCAATATTGCTTTGGCTATTCAGGGTCTTTTGTGTTTCCATACAAATTGTGAAATTTTTCATTCTAGTTCTGTGAAAAATGCCATTGCTAACTTAATAGGGATTGCATTGAATCTGTAGATTGCTTTGGGTAGTATAGTCATTTTCACAATATTGATTCTTCCAATCCAAGAACGTGGTATATCTCTCCATCTGTTTGTATCATCTTTAATTTCTTTCATCAGTGTCTTATAGTTTTCTGCATATAGGTCTTTTATTTCCTTAGGTAGGTTTATTCCTAGGTATTTTATTCTTTTTGTTGCAATGGAAAATGGCAGTGTTTCCTTAATTTCTCTTTCTGATTTTTCATCATTAGTATATAGGAATGCAAGAGATTTCTGTGCATTAATTTTGTATCCTGCTACTTTACCAAATTCATTGATTAGCTCTAGTAGTTTTCTGGTAGTGTCTTTAGGGTTCTCTATGTCATCTGCAAACAGTGACAGCTTTACCTCTTCTTTTCTGATTTGGATTCTTGTTATTTCTTTTTCTTCTCTGATTGCTGTGGCTATAACTTCCAAAACTATGTTGAATAATAGTGGTGAGAGTGGGCAACCTTGTCTTGTTCCTGATCTTAGTGGAAATGGTTTCAGTTTTTCACCATGGAGAATGATGTTGGCTGTAGGTTTGTCATATATGGCCTTTATTATGTTGAGGTACGTTCCCTCTGCCTACTTTCTGAAGGGTTTTTTTCATAAATGGGTGTTGAATTTTGTTGAAATCTTTTTCTGCATCTATTGAGATGACCTTATGGCTTTTATCCTTCAATTTGTTAATATGGTGTATCACATTGATTGATTTGTGTATATTGAAGAATCCTTGGCTGGTGGATTTTTAACCACTGCACCACCAGGGTAGTCCCTGTATAATTTAATTTTTTAAATATACATTTAGTTTATTTATTTATTTTTGGCTGCAGTGGGTCTTTGTTGCTGCACGCTGGTTTTTCTCTAGTTGTGGAGAGCGGGGTTACTCTTCGTTGTGGTGCGCGGGCTTTTCATTGTGGTGGCTTCTCTTGTTGCAGAGCACGGGCTCTAAGCACACGGGCTTCAGTAGTTGTGGCACGTGGGCTTCAGTAGTTGTGGCTTGTGGGCTCTAGAGCGCAGGCTCAGTAGTTGTAGCGCACGGGCTTTGTTGCTCTGCAGCATGTGGGATCTTCCCGCACCAGAGCTCGAACCCATGTCCCCTGCATGGACAGGTGGATTCTTATCCACTGTGCCACCAGGGAAGCCCTATAATTTAATTTTTAATAATGGGTGTGTTTAAGAGCTAGACTACAAAATTCCTAAAAATAACAATCTTCTTTCAAGAGTCTGTAAGAGCTAGTTCCAGCATACCACTCTAGCCATCAGCAGTAAGGCCTAAGAAGCAGAGAAAGCCAATCTGCAGAGAAGAGAAAGAGAGAAGGAAGAGGGTGAGGAGGAGGAAGAGAAGGAAGACAAAGTAAAAGAGAATGAGAAGAACAAGAATGCAAAGGAAGGTAAAGATTAGAGAGGTTAGGGGAACTATGGCCTGGATTCCTGACTTGTTCAACTTCTTAGTTCCAGTCCCTTCCTGCAGCCTAGTGCATTTCTGTATTATAAAGATGTACCTCATATCCTTATAATAAATGCTTCCTTTAAAAAAAAATTTACACTTTACTATGAACAACTTGCTGAACCCAAACCAGCTTAAGATTAATAATTAATACTTGGTGTTCATGCGCTCAAATGTATGTCACATTTTTATTAGAATGCAGTGACAAATATAATATATTTATATCATTAATATATAGAGTTATAGCCACCCAAGGTGCAAATATTCCTAAACATGTTTGACCCAAAGTGCTATACAGTATGTGTAGTGCTTGTTTATAACAGCAAAGTTTACTGTTCATATGTCTTGTTGATATTAATCTATAAATTTTTATAAATTTTTTTAACTTAGCTTTTGAATAAATTTTTCTGTTTATTAATTCTTCTTTTTTAAAATTAATTAATTAGTCTTATTTTTGGCTGCGTTGGGTCTTCATTGCTGCTCAAGTGCTTTCTCTAGTTGCGGCGAGCGGGGGCTACTCTTCGTTACAGTGCAAGGGCTTCTCATTGCAGTGGCTTCTCTTGTTCCGGAGCATGGGCTCTAGGTGTGCAGGATTCAGTAGTTGTGTCACGCAGACTCAGTAATTATGCCTCTGGGCTCTAGAGTGCAGGCTCAGTAGTTGTGGCACATGGGCTTAGTTGCTCCGGGGCATGTGGGATCTTCCTGGACCAGGGCTTGTACCTGTGTCCCCTGCTTTAGTAGGGGGATTCTTAACCATTTAGCCACCAGGGGAGTCCCTATTAATTCTTCTTGGCTTCAATTAAAGTACAGAAGTATATGGTGCCTTTTTGTAAAACTGTTAGGATTGACTTTGGTCCAGCTTGAAACCTTTTAATTCCCACCCAGGTTGCTCCTAATACCATCCTGCATCACTTACCCTTCTTGCTTACAGGAGACAGTCCATGTTCCTTAGCATGGCTTTCAAGGCCCTTCCCAGACTGGCTCTATCTCAACCTTCCAGTCCCCTGGACTCATCAGATGGTTGTTAATTCATGTTGCCTGCCCTCTCTGCCTAGAATGAATGCTTGTTTCCTGCCCTTGCATTCCCACTTCATCTGGGAAGACATTGCTTTTTCTCAAGGCCTCACCACCTGTGTGCCCCCATTCTGGTCCAAGCCCTCCAGCCCCATTATCACAGCATGGCAGGAACTGCTGTTTCACTACCCACTTATCAGTTGTATGCGAGGCTGCCTTTTCAGCTAAAATGTGGGCTTTTGGAGGAAAAGCAGTATGACTTGTTCTTGGACCCCCAGAATCTCACACAGGACCTGCCACATAGCAGGTGTCCACTAAATTTCTCATGAATTGAAGTAAACATGTTTTAGGGGCAGAAAGGGCCTGATTTCCCCCACGCATATGGTAGGAAGTCCTGGGATTTAGCCAGAAAAGTCTCTGGGAGAATTTTTTGGTAAGTCTGGTAAGCAGGGCTTGTCCCTAACCTAACTTTGCATCTGTTTGCTACACTATCCCCTGCCAAATCTTCAACCTTAAGGATATTGATTAATGCCATGAGCTCAAGGACTTGTACATTAGTTACTATCACTGTGTAACAAATACTCTAAATTTAGTGGCTGAAGTGATAAATTTCATCTCCCGTGGTTTCTGCCATGCAGAGATTTGGGAGTTGTTTGGCTTGGTGTTCCTGACTCAGGATCTCTCTTGAGGTCACAGATGTCAGCCAGGACTGCAGTGACCTGGAGGCTTGGCCAAGGGCTCTCTCATGGCTGGCAAGTTGTTTCCTCTCCTTATGGGTTTCTCCATGAAGTTGCTGAATGGTCTTGTGGCATGGAGGCTGGCTTCTCCCAGAGCAAGCAATGTAAGAGGCCAAGGCAGAAGCTGTGTTGCCTTTTCTGATCTGGCTTTGGAGGACACCCACCATCACTTCTGTCATATTCTATTGATCACACAGGCCAGCCTTGCTTCAAGATGGGAGGAGACTACACAAGGGCAAGAATACCATGAGGTGATTATCATGAGGACCCTCCTGAAAGCTGATGACTACAACTAGACTGAAAGATAAGATGTATCTTATTATATAACTACATGATAAAAGAAATAAAGAACACAATGAATCAAGTGATTAGTAGACCTTATGTGATACATTCCAAAGGTTGTTCCTAAAATCCTGAGGGCTGGAAAAAATTGTTTGCATGCCCAGAAGGAAGAGAGAATTTCAGACACATCACCAGCAGTAATTATAGCTTAATCAATACTATCGTTTATTTAACAATATTTCAAGATGCTCATGGATCTCAAAGATAAAAGCCCATAGCTTTACATAGTATCCCCTGCTACAAGCCAAATCCCAATACTTCCTGATACTTTTGTATGGTAATAAGCTATCTGAATTTGAGATACCTTTGTGCACATAATCAAGAAATTGTGTGGATCCTTTGTTAAAGGAGCCTTACCTTCATACTCTTTAAAAGTGCCCCATGGAAGCCTGTACTGTCCTTGTCTGTTTAATGTATTAATCAGTGGTTTGGAATGAAAAAATGTTTATCAAATTGTAAATGACTCAAGCTTGAAGGAATAGTTACTACATGAGATGATAATACCAGGTTTTAGGGCAATTCCCATGGGCTAGAATGATGGACTGAACAAGTAAAAGCAAACTTAACAGGGATATATGAAGAGGCCGATATTCAGATCCACTTAGTTATTTAAGTCTTCTAAGTCTCCAACTCACATGTCCCTTCCATTAGAGAGCACGCATGGCCCAGTCACTCTTGGGAAATTCCCCCTCTTCCCTATTTCTGATACCCCATTCTGACAGGTAGACCCTCCTCCAGGTTCTGCATCCTTTCTCCAGGGCCAGACTAGGAGGGTCTTCAGGGTTATGGGGAAATAAATGCAGAGGAACTGGGTTAGAAAAATCCCTTCATGACTGAGTAGGCCTCATCAGCATCCTTTGTCCCTCTTCTAACCTCCATTCTTCTCCTCCCCACAAGGAACCATACTATCCCTCACCTGAGTCTACCTATGTGGAAATGTGTAAGACAGTCCTTTCCATAGATGACCATCTTTTTGGATTTTTCTTTAAACTTCACAGGATCTGACTTTCATCTTTTGGACACCTAAAGAAACCACCATGATCACTCATGGTCATTAATATTTTCCTAGAGGGAATAGGTTAAAAGATGGATGTTTGAGTATGGTCATCAAAGGGAAAATAAGTACTTAGAGCTCAAGCCTTCATGAAACTGTGTGCTTAGAAAAATGAGGGCTCTGTTTTAGTCAGTATAGGTTAGGTAAAGATGCAGTATCAAACAACAATCTAAGTGGCTCAAAACTAGAGTTTATTTTTCACTCATATTACATGTACATTGCAATTCAGGAAACAAGTTAACAGGGCTGTCCCATCTGAAACACCACTGGTCACCACCACAGAGAGAAAGGAAGATGGAGGACATGTACTGATTGTTAGTTGATTTTTCCTAGATGTGGCACATGTCACTTTTGTCCTTATTTCATTAGCAAGAGCAAGTTGATGGTCATACCTAACTTTAAGGGGACAGGGAATTGGAATCCTCCCCTATGTCCAGATATGAGGGAGATTAGAGATTGGCAAATGGAATAATGTCAGTCACAGGCTCTATGTATAAGTAGAATGGTGCTATTTTTTAATTTGTGGAGCTGGGGGAGAGGTAGGCAATGGGAGATACTGGTTTCTAATTAACTATTTTTAATAGAAAGAATCCCTCAATCTGAACTAAAGAAATAAAATGAAAAGTCAACCTGTCATTTGGATACTCCAACCCCCAGTTCTCCTCTATAGGGCAATCATGATTACCAGTTTTCTGTGTCTCCTTCCCTCCAAATTCTCTACAAATAATCACACATGTTTATAAAAATATGAGTTTGTTATATATAGCATGTGTTGTATATAGCATAAAGAAAAATGCAAAACAAGAAACAAAAAAACTTGCATGTAGAGTTTAACTAAAAAAAAAACTCATCGGGGCTTCCCTGGTGGTGCAGTGGTTGAGAGTCCGCCTGCCATTGCAGGGGACACTGCCCCGGTCCGGGAGGATCCCACAAGCCGCAGAGCGGCTGGGCCCGTGAGCCATGGCCACTGAGCCTGCACGTCCGGTGCCTGTGCTCCGCAACGGGAGAGGCCACAACAGTGAGAGGCCCGCGTACCACAAAACAAACAAACAAAAAAACAACTCATCAACACCCAGGTGAAGGAATAGAAATGAGAAGTTCACTTCCCAAAGCTCCCTGTGTGCCCCTCCCTGGTCATAACTGACTCATCCTTTTAGGTGCCCATGATTCTGACTTTTGATAGTTATTTCCTTGCCTTAAAAAAAAAAAAAATTTAGCACCTTCATATATATCCCTAAGTGATATAATTTAATTTTTCTTGTTTTCAAAATTTACAAAATAGAGTCTGTATAATCCTTTGAGTCTTGTATTGTCTTTTGAGTCTTGTTTCTTTCAATCAACATTTTGTTTGTGATATTCATTCTCACATAGCTGTAGTTTTGTCATTTTTATTACCATGTAGTATTTTGTTAGAAGTTTACCACAAAACAAAACAACAAAAAAGAAACATCACAATTTCTCCATTTAAAAATTTTCTAATTTTTCCATCTTAATGTCCTCTTGATAGACATTTGAGTTGTCTGCAGTTGGGGCTGTTAAATGCAATGCTGCTGTGAACATACTTGTCCATGGGTCTTGGTGCATAGGTGCATGAATTTCTCTCATGTGTGTACCCAGAAGGGAAATTACCGGGTTATAGAGTACAAACGCCTTCAACTTTAATAATAATGCCAGCTAGTTCTCCAAAGTGGTTATACCTGCTTATATTCTCACTAGCAGTATAAGAAATTTCTATAGCTTTATCAACTCTTGGTACTGTCAGAGTATATTATTGTTTTACACAAATAGGAAAGTAGTGTAAAGTTCATTCTCCAACCTTGCCTTTTTTTTTTTTTTTTGGTAATATAGCAGCATCATTTTATTTTGAATTCTTTGATTGGATAGTAACAGTTGATAAAAATCCCTATGATAAAACCTAATGACCCACTTCAGAAAAGATAGAGATGGGCCTTCCTAGCAAATATGGCAGAGAAAAGTCCAACTTTGCCTTTTTAAAAATATAAAAATACATCTTGGAATGTATGCCATCTAGAATATATAGACATCCATTTTCATGCTTGCTTAACGTTCTTAGTTATGACTTTTATTTTCTCTACTATCTTGAATAATAAATCATTTTCAACATAGAGAGAGAGCTGTAAGACAAAGATGGCATGTATTCACAACTCATTCCTCTGTTCATGGCACACGTTACTAACTGATCATGGCACTCTTTCCCAAATGTAGCCTTAGAATACTTCTCAACTCAGTTCTCTAATACCTTAGTACTCAAAATGTAGTCCCAGGTCTTGCAGCATTAGCATCACCTGGGAGCTTGTTGGCAATGCAGAATCTCAGATCCTACTCCAAACTTATTGAATCAGAGTCTGCATTTAAGAAACATTCCCAGGTAATTCACCTGCACAAGGAAGTATATGAAGTGCTGGCTTAGGCAGCATCTAGCAAATACCAGTGAAATGTGTGTGTCCTCCCTATTCCAGAGGCACACTGCAAGCCTCTGTCCTTGGTCCTGTTCTTCCAAAGCATTTATCTGTGCACTTCACGAGACACAGGTGGCAGGCTGATCTTATGTGCCTACAGTAAGAATTCTAGAGGGGTAGCAGAAACACTGGATTGCAGAATCATGATACAAGCACACCGAGAGGGTGGAGTGAAGTACAGGCTCTAACCATTGAGCTAAATAAAATTTGACCAAGACAAACAAAAGACTTCATAGGAGCATATTTGAAAATAGCAGTGGCATATAAACATACATGTATGGGGCTTCCCTGGTGGCGCAGCGGTTGAGAGTCCACCTACCGATGCAGGGGACACGGGTTCATGCCCTGGTCTGGGAAGATCCCACATGCCGTGGAGCGGCTAGGCCCGTGAGCCATGGCCGATGGGCCTGCGTGTCTGGAGCCTGTGCTCCACAATGAGAGGGGCCACAACAGTGAGAGGCCTGCATACCGCAAAAAAAGAGACCCTGCACAAAAGAGACCCCAAACACAATAAGATAAGCAAAATGAGAAGACAAAAAACACACAGCAGATGAAGGAGCAAGATAAAAACCCACCAGACCTAAGAAATGAAGAGGAAATAGGCAGTCTACCTGAAAAAGAATTCAGAATAATGATAGTAAAGATGATCCAAAAGCTCAGAAATAGAATAGAGAAAATGCAAGAAAAATTTAACAAAGACCTAGAAGAACTAAAGATGAAACAAGCAACAATGAACAACACAATAAATGGAATTACAAATACTCTAGAAGGGATCAATAGCAGAAACACTGAGGCAGAAGAATGGATAAGTGGCCTGGAAGATAAAATAGTGGAAATAACTACTGCAGAGCAGAATAAAGAAAAAAGAATGAAAAGAACTGAGGACAGTCTCACAGACCTCTGGGACAACATTAAACGCACCAACATTTGAATTATAGGGGTTCCAGAAGAAGAGAAAAAGAAAGGGACTGAGAAAATATTTGAAGAGATTATAGTTGAAAACTTCCCTAATATGGGAAAGGAAATAGTTAATCAAGTCCAGGAAGCACAGACAGTCCCATGCAGGATAAATCCAAGGAGAAACACACCAAGACATATATTAATCAAACTGTCAAAAATTAAATACAAAGAAAACGTATTAAAAGCAGCAAGGGAAAAACAACAAATAACACACAAGGGAATACCCATAAAGTTAACAGCTGATCTTTCAGCAGAAACTCTGCAAGCAGAAGGGACTGGCAGGACATATTTAAAGTGATGTAGGAGAAAAAGCTACAACCAAGATTACTCTACCCAGCAAGGATCTCATTCAGATTTGATGGAGAAATTAAAACCTTTACAGACAAGCAAAAGCTGAGAGAGTTCAGCACCACCAAATCAGCTTTACAACAAATGCTAAAGGATCTTCTATAGGCAAGAAACACAAGAGAAGGAAAAGACTACAATAACAAACCCCAAATAATTAAGAAAATGGGAATAGGAACATACATATCAATAATTACCTTAAATGTAAATGTATTAAATACTCCCACCAAAAGACAGAGACTGGCTGAACGGATGCAAAACCAGGACCCTTATATATGCCGTCTACAAGAGACACACTTCAGACCTAGAGACACATACAGACTGAAAGTGAGGGGGTGGAAAAAGGTATTCCATGCAAATGGAAATCAAAAGAAAGATGGAGTAGCAATTCTCATATCAGACAAAATAGACTTTAAAATAAAGACTATTACAAGAGACAAAGAAGGACACTACATAATGATCAAGGGATCGATCCAAGAAGAAGATATAACAATTGTAAATATTTATGCACCCTACATAGGAGCACCTCAAAATATAAGGCAAATACTAACAGCCATAAAAGGGGAAATTGACAGTAACACATTCATAGTAGGGGACTTTAACAGCCCACTTTCACCAATGGATAGATCATCCAAAATGAAAATAAATAAGGAAACACAAGCTTTAAATGATACATTAAACAATATGGACTTAATTGATGTTTATAGGACATTCCATCCAAAAACAACAGAATACACATTCTTCTCAAGTGCTCCTGGAACATTCTCTAGGGTAGACCATATCTTGGGTCACAAATCAAGCTTTGGTAAATTTAAGAAAATTGAAATAGTATCAAGTATCTTTTCTGACCACAATGCTATGAGACTAGATATCAATTATAGGAAAAGATCTGTAAAAAATACAAACACATGGAGGCTAAACAATACACTACTTAATAACGAAGTGATCACTGAAGAAATCAAAGAGGAAATTAAAAAATACCTAGAAACAAATGACAATGGAGATACAACGACCCAAAACCTATGGGATGCAGCAAAAGCAGTTCTAAGAGGGAAGTTTATAGCAATACAAGCCCACCTTAAGAAGCAGGAAACATCTCGAATAAACAACCTAACCTTGCACCTCAAGCAATTAGAGAAAGAAGAACAAAAAAACCCCAGAGTTAGCAGAAGGAAAGAAATCATAAAAATCAGATCAGAAATAAATGAAAAAGAAATGAAGGAAACAATAGCAAAGATCAATAAAACTAAAAGCTGGTTCTTTGAGAAGATAAACAAAATAGATAAACCATTAGCCAGACTCATCAAGAAAAAAAGGGAGAAGACTCAAATCAATAGAATCAGAAATGAAAAAGGAGAAGTAACAACTGACACTGCAGAAATACAAAAAATCATGAGGGATTACTACAAGCAACTCTATGCCAATAAAATGGACAATCTGGAAGAAATGGACAAATTCTTAGAAATGCACAAACTGCCAAGACTGAATCAGGAAGAAATAGAAAATATGAACAGACCAATCACAAACACTGAAATTGAAACTGTGATTAAAAATCTTCCAACAAAAGCCCAGGACCAGATGGCTTCACAGGCGAATTCTATCAAACATTTAGAGAAGAGCTAACACCTATCCTTCTCAAACTCTTCTAAAATTTAGCAGAGAGAGGAATACTTCAAAACTCATTCTATGAGGTCACCTATACACTAATGAGGAAAAATCTGAAAGTGAAACCAAGAAAACACTCCCATTTACCACTACAACAAAAAGAATAAAATATCTAGGAATAAACCTACCTAAGGAGACAAAAGACCTGTATGCAGAAAATTATAAGACACTGATGAAAGAAATTAAAGATGATACAAATAGATGAAGAGATATACCATGTTTTTGGATTGGAAGAATCAACATTGTGAAAATGACTCTACTACCCAAAGCAATCTACAGATTCAATGCAATCCCTATCAAACTACCACTAGCATTTTCCACAGAACTAGAACAAATGTTTTCACAATTTGTGTAGAAACACAAAAGACCCCGAATAGCCAAAGCAATCTTGAGAACAAAAAACGGAGCTGGAGGAATCCAGCTCCCTGACTTCAGACTATAATACAAAGCTACAGTAATCAAGACAGTATGGTACTGGCACAAAAACAGAAAGATAGATCAATGGAACAGGATAGAAAGTCCAGAGATAAACCCATGCACATATGGTCACCTTATCTTTGATAAAAGAGGCAGGAATGTACAGTGGAGAAAGGACAGCCTCTTCAATAAGTGGTGCTGGGAAAATTGGACAGCTACATGTAAAAGTATGAGATTAGATCACTCCCTAACACCATACACAAAAATAAGCTCAAAATGGATTAAAGACCTACATGTAAGGCCAGACACTATCAAACTCTTAGAGGAAAACATAGGCAGAGCACTCTATGACATAAATCACAGCAAGATCCTTTTTGACCCACCTCCTAGAGAAATGGAAATAAAAACAAAAATAAACAAATGGGACCTAATGAAACTTTAAAGCTTTTCCACAGCAAAGGAAACCATAAACAAAACCAACAGACAACCCTGAGAATGGGAGAAAATATTTGCAAATGAAGCAACTGAGAAAGCATTAATTTCCAAAATTTACAAGCAGCTCATGCAGCTCAATTCAAAAAAAACAAACAACCCAATCCAAAAATGGGCAGAAGACCTAATAGACATTTCCCCAAAGAAGATATACAGACTGCCAACAAACACATGAAAGAATGCTCAACAATCATTAATCATTCGAGAAATGCAAATCAAAACTACAATGAGATATCATCTCACACCAGTCAGAATGGCCATCAACAAAAAATCTAGAAACAATAAATGTTGGAGAGGGTGTGGAGAAAAGGGAACACTCTTGCACTGCTGGTGGGAATGTGAACTGGTACAGCCACTACAGAGAACTGTATGAAGGTTCCTTAAAAAACTACAAATAGAACTACCATATGACCCAGCAATCCCACTACTGGGCATATACCCTGAGAAAACCATAATTCAAAAAGAGTCATGTACCAAAATGTTCATTGCAGCTCTATTTCCAATAGCCCGGAGATGGAAACAACCTAAGTGCCCATCGTCGGATGAATGGATAAAGAAGATGTGGCACATATATACAATGGAATATTACTCAGCCATAAAAAGAAACGAAATTGAGCTATTTGTAATGAGGTGGATAGACCTAGAGTCTGTCATACAGAGTGAAGTAAGTCAGAAAGAGAAAGACAAATACCGTATGCTAACACATATATATGGAATTTAAGAAAAAAAAA
>NW_006779681.1:50717-101555 GCF_000442215.2 Lipotes vexillifer
TCCTTAAAAATCTACAAATAGAACTACCATATGACCCAGCAATCCCACTACTGGGCATATACCCTGAGAAAACCATAATTCAAAAAGAGTCATGTACCAAAATGTTCATTGCAGCTCTATTTCCAATAGCCCGGAGATGGAAACAACCTAAGTGCCCATCGTCGGATGAATGGATAAAGATGTGGCACATATATACAATGGAATATTACTCAGCCATAAAAAGAAACGAAATTGAGCTATTTGTAATGAGGTGGATAGACCTAGAGTCTCTCATGCAGAGTGAAGTAAGTCAAAAAGAGAAAGACAAATGCCGTACGCTAACACATATATATGGAATTTAAGAAAATAAAATGTCATGAAGTACCTCCTAGGGGTAAGACAGGAATAAAGACACAGACTTACTAGAGAATGAACTTGAGGATATGGGGAGGGGGAAGGGTAAGCTGTGACAAAGCGAGAGAGAGGCATGGATATATATACACTACCAAACGTAAGGTAGATAGCTAGTGGGAATCAGCCGCATAGCACCGGGAGATCAACTCGGTGCTTTTTGACCACCTAGAAGGGTGGGATAGGGAGGGTGGTGGGGAGGGAGACGCAAAAGGGAAGAGATATGGGAACATATGTATATGTATAACTGATTCACTTTGTTATAAAGCAGAAACTAACACACCATTTTAAAGCAATTATACCCCAATAAATACGTTAAAAAATAAAAAAATAAAATAAATAAAATAAAATAAAGCCCCTCCCCCCCAAAAAAGAATAGCCCCCATTCACCGCAACTAGAGAAATCCCGCATACAGCAACAAAGACCCAACACAGCCAAAAATTTAAGAAAAAAAAACAAAAAAACTGTAAACACACAGGGAAAAAAAAGATATTTTTAAAAAGCAGAAATGAATACAATGAAGTCAAATGAAACCTCTAAATAAAACTAAATACTAATTATTTGGAAGAACAACAATAAAATAGACATTTTTGAAAAGTATTATCAAAGAAAAAAGGAAAAAACAAAAATAACATTTGAAAAATGTTAATTAAGAACAAATTATTGGGACTTCCCTGGCAGTCCAGTGGTTAAGACTTTGCACTGTGCTCCCTCTGCAGGGGGCATGGGTTCAATCCCTGGTCGGGGATGAATAGATTAAAAAATAATAATAAAAAAATAAATTAAAAAAATATTGGCACAACTTTATAGCAATAACTTTAAAAATTTGAACAAAAGTTATGATATTTTGTGAATGAAATACAAATATACAATAAACATATGAAATGATGGAAAATATAGGAAAGCAGGTTTGGTTTCATTGTAAGGAATAACTTCTTAACAAAGTAGAATGATTCATGAATGCCATGACCTATGTTGCTAAATAAGGGAACATCTCAGGCTCAGATGCCTGAGAGGTGGACCAGACATGTGGTCTGAGAGGTGGACTAGACATTGCTCCTGACAAGGAGCAATGAGGCTGATGCTTTGTGTTGGTGGAGACTGGAAGAGAGAATTCTCTGTTTCTTTGATGTCCCTGATCCACCTCCCTTAGCAGTGTGTTGTTTTTACCAACAGCCCTTATTGTTACGGGCAGCAAAGTTGCTCTGATGATCTCCTAGAGACTAGCAGGCTGGGGACAGGCAGTTGGTATGGCCTGTTTGCCTGGGCCTAGAGCAGGCCAGGCGGCCAGAGCAGAGACCCCTTACTGCCGCCAGCTTCTCAGGCTCCCTGGACTCACACGGGGATACTTTTGGAATAACTGGGTTAAAACCAGGGCCTAATGACTGAACTCTGGGGCAGGGCTCCAGAATGAAGGACAGGAAGTGACCAGCCCACAGACTGGACCACATAGGCTGTGACTCACTGGTTGTTCAGGTGCAGGTCATGCCCCTGTCATGCCGACACTACAACTGTAGGTCAGCCTGGAGTTGCACTGGGGATAGGCAATACCATGATGGGGGCTGGGCTGCACTGGAAACCCCATCCCTGTAAGGATCAGAGAAGCAAGAGCAAAACTGAGTAAGGGTAGCAAGAGTCCGCCATGTAGTAGCCCACAAAATTTCCCAGGTTTGGCATTCTGCCCAGGCCTCTGCCTTCACCCCCTGCTCTATTCTGCCTACACACCCACACTGGCCCAGACTGGGAAACTTCACAGCTTTGCTAAGTCATGGTCAGGCTAGTTATGGCCAGTAAACCAAGTAGGTGACACATCATTGCCAACGTGGCAGGCCTCCTTATGGACTGGGCTGGGACTGCCCTTGAGTCACTATGCTGGCCAGTCAGGGTGGAGTCTTTCTTCCTTGGAGGATGCTGCCTTCCCTGATGGAGGATGTGAAATGCTGCTCTGTCCTCCTAGAGTTCTGGAGCATTCCAGAAAAGGCAAGACTGCGAAGCAGAGGAAAAGAGCATGTGTTTAAAAACAAATATGTCAAAACCCCAAACATAACCAAAGAACCTCCTTCCAGAGTTACACACACCTGTGATTCATGAAATTTACACCTTGAATGTTTCTGGGATCAGACAGAACATCACTGACTTGGGTTGGCTTTCGTCACCCCTCTCGGACATGAGTGTCTTCATCTCCTGACTAACCTCATTGTTTACCATCTCCTGATCGCTAGGGTCCCCAGCTGCCAACTCACACATATCTGAGCCCCTGTTTAAAGCTTCTAGGTGCTTCCATTGACCTCCAGCCAGTCTTAGTTTGAATTCCTACAAAAGTAGGTTCTGGGTATGTGTAGTTTGTCTGGAAGTGATTCCAGGAAGAAGTGGGGAAGTGATACAGGGAAAGAAGGAAATCTAAGGAAGAGAACCCTGGAGAAGTTGTCTTGATTACCCAGGCATCTGACTGGTGAGAGAGCACAGCCCAGCACCTACTCTGCCATACCCCTGTTCCAGGTGCACTAGCGCTAAGGGCTGTGGCAGGTGACAGGTGGTACTCTTCCACCACATTGGCTCCATTCATCCAGGTAGAAGTGGAAAGCAGTATTTAATTATTGAGTGGGAGAAGACTTAACAAATATTTGCATAAAAGGATTTTGCTCCTCTTGGGCAAATAGCTGGCAGGTTTTGTTTGTTTGTTACTGTTGTTGCTGGTTGCTCTGGAGCAAGTGTGGCAGAGGAAAAGAAATAGACTGCTCAGAAGATGTATGGGATATTTTGTTTGTTTTTTTGTTCTTTCTTATTTGTTAGAAGCTGACAATGTCTTGTTTCCAGGTGAATGGCAATGGAGTGGTTGTCAGGAGGTACTCGAAAATCAGAAGATCACATCCTTAGATGCCCGGTAAAACTTGGATGGTAAAATTTGGAAGTGGGAATATATTTGACTCCAGTCATTAGGGTATGTCTCAGCTCAGGAAGTATGGATCACTAGACTATGTGTGGCTTAATGTAGGGCAGGAGCAAGTAAAGAACACACAAGTACACAGACAGATGCAGAAACGGGTGTGGAGATGGGGAGCTGGAGAAAGACTGGGACCTGAATATACATGTAAGAATGTATAGATTCATAATTATAGCAACTATATATATATATATATATATATATATATATCAAGATGAATATAGATACCAATATGTGCATGTAGAGAGACAGATACACAGAAAAGTATTAAGAAGTGTTATATATATGAGACCTTATCTCCCTACATATGGTGAAATTGCAGGTAAATGTTTTTCCCTTTTGCTCATCTAATATATTCTGTTTTTTATAAAATGAACTTGCATCATTTATCCAAAAAGAAAGTTGTTTTTTTTTAAGAAAAGACTAAAGATACAGAAAAAGTATAAAACACTTTGTAGGAAAGGCTTCCGACTAGCAGACACATTTAGTTATCTCCCATCTAGTTAGGGTGTTGAGGCAAATAGAGGGCTTCCAGCATCAGGATAAAGGGGAAATTTTTTTTTTTTTTGCTGTACGCGGGCCTCTCACTGTTGTGGCCTCTCCCGTTGCAGAGCACAGGCTCCGGACGCGCAGGCTCAGCGGCCATGGCTCACGGGCCCAGCCGCTCCGCGGCATGTGGGATCTTCCCGGACCGGGGCACGAACCCGTATCCCCTGCATTGGCAGGCGGACTCTTAACCACTGCGCCACCAGGGAAGCCCTAAAGGGGAAATTTTTAAAGCTATGTCCTAATTATGTAAGCTAATAATGTACCTAGTTATGTTTTATTTCTGTGAAATTTTTCTACTGAAAAATGACTGTCTATGATAAATATCCAGTTTTCAACCAAGTTGTTTCAGGAGTATAGTAGTGATTCTTTGTGGGTATTCCTGATCCAAAAAGGCTTTTTTTACATGTGCATTGCTTTCAGAATCTGTGGCACATCCTTTAATTAATGATAACACACAAATAGGTCCATGATAAAATGGATTCACCTTATCGTAAACAACTCTCATCCTTTGCAGAAGGATTTGAAATATGAAGCATCAAAAATTATTACTAACCATATATGAGAACTAAGATGGTTGAGAAGAGGCATTGTATTAGTTGCCTGTTGCTGCATAAAAATTACCATAAACTTAACAGCTTAAAACAACACCTCTTTATTATCTTACACTTCTCCATAGATCAGACATCTGGGCAGATTTGGCTGGTTCTTCTGCTCAGGGTCTCACAAGGTTGAAATTGAAGTGTGGGCAGGTCTACATTCCTCTCTGGAGGTTCTACTGGGGCAGAATCTACTTCCAAGCTCCTTCGAGTGTGGGCAGAATTCAATTTCTTGTTGGTAGAGGGCTGAGGACTTGTTCCTCACTGGCTGCTGACTCTTAGTTCTTTAATGCCACTCACATTTTTCTCATGTGGTCCCCACAGTCTTCAAACCAGGAATGACATGTAAAATCATTCTTATGCGAAGAATCTTTTTTCCTTCTGCCTTCTTCTGCTGCTTTTTAAAGGCCCTGTGGGATTTGATCAGGCCTACCCAGACAACCTCTGTATTTTAACGGTTCTCCAGACTGGGAACTTTAATCAATAATTGCAAAATTGGACTTCCCTGGTGGCACAGTCGTTAAGAATCCACCTGCCAATGCAGGAGACATAGATTCGAGCCCTCGTCGGGAAGATCCCACATGCCGTGGTGCAACTAAGCCCGTGCACCACACTATTGAGGCTGTGCTCTAGAGCCCGTGATCCACAAGTACTGAGCCCATGTGCCACAACTACTGAAGCCCATGCGCCTAGAGCCTGTGCTCCGTAACAAGAGGGTCACCAAAATAAGAAGCCCGCACACCACAATGAAGAGTAGCCCCCGCTCATCACAACTAGGGAAAGCCCACGCGCAGCAATGAAGACCCAACGCAGCCAAAAATAAACAAATTAAATAAATAAATTTTTAAAAAAAGAAATACATGTGTATAGGAAAGGCAAAGAAAAGGAACTCAGATTTGTTGAAAGTTTACCATGACCAAGCATGTGCCAGGTAGTTCATGTACATTATCTTACTTACTCTTCCCTACAACCATAATTTTATGCCAATTTTACATCTGATGTCAAGTAATTTCTATAATTAAACATTCAGTGGCAGACCTAGAAGTTGAGCCGCAAATTAATGGACTCCAGGGCTTCCCTGTGGCACAGTGGTGGAGAGTCCGCCTGCCGATGCAGGGGACACGGGTTCGTGCCCTGGTCCGGGAAGATCCCACATGCTGCGGAGTGGCTGGGCCTGTGAGCCATGGCTGCTGAGCCTGCGCGTCCGGAGCCTGTGCTCCGCAACGGGAGAGGCCACAACAGGGAGAGGCCCGTGTACCGCAAAAAAAAAAAAAAATTAATGGACTCCAGAACATAAATTTTGACCCTGCTGAAACAAGACTGGGATAGAAGATTAAGAGGGCTGGTAATTTTTTTTTTTTTTTTGCCGTATGTGGGCCTCTCACTGTTGTGGCCTCTCCCATTGTGGAGCACAGGCTCCGGACGAGCAGGCTCAACGGCCATGGCTCACGGGCCCAGCCGCTCCACGGCATGTGTGACCCTCCCAGACCGGGGCACGAACCCGTATCCCCTGCATCGGCAGGCGGACTCTCAACCACTGCGCCACCAGGGAAGCCCGAAGGCTGGTAATTTTTAAAGTATTTCTAAAAGTTTTTTTTTTTACTGTTGTTAGGTTATCTTTTCAAGCAACCTGGAAATTAATTAATGCCAAGTTTAAAAAATGGTACAGAATAGCATGTGTGCTATGAATACAATTATGTACAAAAATATGTTCCAGTGACAAAAACTGGAATCAAATACGAAACATGTGGGATTGTGTTAAGGGAAAGGGCTGAGTGTAATTTTTCTTTTTTTTTTTTTCAGCTGCACTGCACAGCTTGCAGAATCTTAGTTTCCCAACCAGGGATTGAACCTGGGCCCTTGGCAGTGAAAGCACTGAGTCCTAATCACTGGACTGCCAGGGAATTCCCTGAGGGTAATTATTTTTATGCATAATTTTTTAACGTTCCATTATTCTTCAATAACAATTTAAAAGCAAAAGGGAAAAAGAAGAAAGAAAATTAAACATTGAAATTTAAAAATCTGGCTCACCCAAGAAGGAGCCGTGGCCTGCCTTGATGCTGCCTCTTATGTGTCTCAAGACCCAGGATTCACTAAGTTTGGCCTCTAAGTTCACTGGAGCAACTTTAGCATGGTGATGGGCAGACTCTGGCCACGTGGAGGTTTTCTGAATCCTTCTGTAGGAAACGATGCCAAAAAGTAAACACAAGAAAGCTTTGGCTCATTCATGCTCTTGTTCCCCCATTTTAGGGGGTTTGATCAGCCTACATTTGGGCTGCACAAAGCCAGCAGACCTTGGCCTTCTGTGGTCTGTGTTGGGACCATCTATATGCCCAGAATAGCCCTTGGACCACCCATCCTTGTGGACCTTTGTGATACTCTCAAGGGCAGCTTAACCTCTCCCAAGGCCCAGGAATCAGGGTCAGGGATGTCAATAATAGGGGTGCCCACAGAGACAGAGCTGTGAATGGAGCTGAGGCTAAGAAACAGTGGGAGAAACAGTACCTAGACGTGCTGAACTGCAGACCTGGGGTCACCTTAATTCCAGAAGATAGAAGCTTATTGTCTGAGGACATTCTTAAGGGGCTGTGGCTCTACCCACTGAATTGCACTGCCCTGTCTTCAAGGTCCTCCTAACCTGCCAAATCTGCTAGAGGGTACAGAGAAACATTTGGGCCTGGTACCATGTGAACTTGGTTGGCTACAAAAGTGACTTTCATTTACTTTGTACATCCTCTTCCCATCTCCAGTTTGTCACACCTACTACCATGAAATAATCTTGCTAAAATGCAAATATACTTATACCACTTCCCTGATCAAAAACCTTCAAGGACTCCTCAGTGCCTGCTGGATAGTCAAATTATTTTCCTAGTCTGTCATCATCTGACACTAACCAACTCTGCATGTACTTGACTTCAGTCAAATCAATCTAGTCAGCATTGAGGTAGATGCTCTTTCCTCCCTACCTTTGGGACTGTGTGCACAGATCTCTCCACCTCTCCAAAGCTGACCCAGTTTGGGGCCTACACAAAAGTTTTAGTAGAAACAAACTGAAAAATGACCATACGTATAGTAGTTATCTTTGTTAATGTAGGAGTTACAATGGAAAAATGCCAATTAGAGAGCTGGAGAAAAAGATGACCCTTTTTGAAGATAATATTTTCCAACTGGTTTCCTGAAAATACTACTCCTGGAGATGTCAGTAAGTGCGAATGCAATCTGTGTCCTCCCGGGTATGTCATAGTGTCCATGAGGGCATCACAGAAGTCATGTGATTAAAACAACAACAACAACAAAAAAAAAAACCCCTAGCATTTAGCCCAGCATTTCCCAAAGGAATTTGATCATGGAACTCTGATTCCCTGTCACACCTATTAGCATGCCTTAGAAGAAGCATTTTGTAAGATGTGACTGAGAAATATTACTTTAAGTTGGTCCTTTTTCACTGTGGCCTATCAACCAATTTTTTTGAATCCCAGTAGTCTTTTTCCTAAATGCCCATAAATATAATATTTGGAAAGAGTCTTGGAGACGAGTTGTCTCCCAATATTTCTTCCCTCTTTCTTCCAGAATAACAATTTTTAGTTGGGCACATGGCTGCCAAGAATAAAGTCAGCTCTGCCCAGCTTCCTTTGCAGCTAGATGTGGCCATGGGACTCAGTGCTGGATTGTGCTCATAAAGAGAAGTATACTCTCCCCCTCTTCTTTCCCCCTTCCTCCACTACAGTGATGGAATGCAGAGGGCTGGGGAGCGATATTGAATCATGTGGTCAAAAGCAACACAGAGCAGGAAGGGCAGAGCAAGAAGTGAGAAGGAGCCAGAGCTTCTGGCAACATGATAGAGCTGAGATGTTATACCATCTTGGACCTTTTTATGAGAGAAAAAAAAAGTTTCTATCTGTTTAAGGTGGTATTATTTTTGGTCTCTGTCACTTGCAGCCAAGCCTATATTCTCACAAGTGCAGTTACCATTTATTGTTTTGTCTGGCCAGAACAGCACCACTGTCATTTAGGAAATGCTTCCCTACTTTCTAACTATGTAGTTCTTGGGGAGTTTGCAAAACCCCATTTTCCTGTCCATGGTGATGGTTGCAGGGATGGAGACATGATCCACACTGGCCAAGCAGAACACTCTCTGGGATTTTTCTACTTGAAGCTGGCAGGGAAGAGCCTTTTACTTTGCTGGTCATGAGGCTCTAAGAGCATGAGCTGGAGCTTCCTAAAGATCTAGTTCTGAAACAGGAGCGAAGAGGGCAGGGAACAACCTTTAAAAGAATGACATAGCCTTGGGACATGACATAAATGGTTAGAACCAACTAGGTCCAAGATGGCGGACGAGACTTCCACTAGAACTTAAACCTCAGTAAACACTCCTTGTAACACATCAGCATGCTAAATGACACACCCACAGGCACCATGACTGTTCCAAGGCCGACCATAAAATGTCAACAAATGGGCGGTGGCCCAATTTCTGGAAATCCCCATCCCTTCCCCCAAATAGCTGGAATACTCCTCCCACTCATTAGCCTATGAAATTACCCACCGCTATAAAAACTGACAACCCCATACCCTAGTGCCTCTCTTGCTTTCTGAGATGGCCCACACTCTATGGAGTGTGTTTCTCTCTAAATAAATCCACTTCTTACCTATCATTTTGTCTCTCACTGAATTCTTTCTGCAATGAGACATCAAGAACCTGAGCTTCATTAAGTCCTGAGACCAGGTGTGTGATCTCAATCAAAAGACCATGGGTTCAAGCCCCAATCTGAGTTTCACAGTTCCAGCCTCCTTGTGGGGTTGATGCACCGAGGTGAGGGAAACTGGAAAAGGGCTCCCTCATCCCCCTTACTCTTGACTGTCCCTCTCGACACCACATTTTGCTCTTCTCCGTTCCACAACTACATTCTTTTTTAAAATTATTTATTTATTTATTTTTGGCTGAGTTGGGTCTTCCTTGCTGCGTGGGCTTTCTCTAGTTGTGGTGAGCAAGGGCTGCTCTTCCTTGCAGTGCGCGGGCTTCTCACGGCAGTGGCTTCTCTTGTTGCAGAGCGTGGGCTCTAGGCACACGGGCTTCAGAAGTTGTGGCACATGGGCTCAGTAGTTGTGGCTCCCGGGCTCTAGAGCACAAGCTCAGTAGTTGTGGTGCACAGGCTTAGTTGCTCCACAGCATGTGGGATATTTCCGGACCAGGGATCAAACCTGTGTCCCCTGCACTGGCAGGCGGATTCTTAACCATTGTGCCACCAGGGAAGTCCCCAAGTCCTTGGAATTTTTAATTTCAAATGTCTACCAGATTTAGAAAAGCATATGTGGAGGTGACCAAGCCTTTGTATCAAGTTACTCAATGTGGCCTCTGGACCATGGCTGGTCCATGAGTTGTTTGTCACTGGCCCATGATGAGTTAAGTACAGATATCAAGAGCAAGCATTTATAACCCTTTACAGCAATTTGTTGCTGCCACAACATCCAAATGCATGATTGGCAGACTCATCTCATTGAACAGTGGTATAAACCAAAATTATTAACTCATGACAATTGGAAGTTAAACTAAAGGTATTCACTACAAATTATTTGATGTTTAGATTAATGTGCTTTAGTTTAGTGTTTCTTTAGATTAAATAAAAGGCTCTGGATTCAGAGAAAAGAGAAGAGTTAGAGGGAAGCAACTGGGTTCAAAACTTCAATGTGTCCCTGCATCCATCCTACCCCCCTCCCCCAGAAGCCCAAGCATTGACATAAATGGAGGGTCGGGGGTGGAAGGGAAGAGCTGCCAGCAGGAGAACAAGAGGTATCCTTGATAGACTGGGAAATTGAAATCAGAAGGGATCCATGCCCTTTCTCTAAGTAGAGCCTGGGAAGCAGCATATCTGTATCATTTCTTTGAGAAATGAAAAGGCTGTGGGCAGAGCTGGACAGCTGGACTGGAGAAAGCCCACACAATTCCCACGCACCCCAGCATGGGGGTGGGAGCAGCAGAATAATTTGATGTGTGTCCAGAAGGAGCCCAAAGGCAGTGATGAACCTGGGACACTCCCACAATGTAGGCACAAGGGTCACCTAACGTTCTCAGGTGCCCAAATGGGGTGCAGAAGGAGCTGAGAGACAGAACTTAAGAAACTGTGCAGCTGAAAACAAGCAACAACACCACAGCTACATGTATGGACCAACATCTGAGGTTTAGACACGACAAAGTACATCACAGCAAATGCCACGGTGGATACACATGGGCCAGATGCTTCCCTTCCCTGGTATTGGATACCTCCCCACTCCAACTGAGATGGCAAATCTGGCAGGAATGGGAACTCTCATAATGACCAAGAGTAAATTTCGATCAGCTGGTATATATAACAGTGACTCATGATTGAAATTCAATGAAATTATTTAAAAAGCAGAAAAAAAAACTGGAACACCTAACTTCTTGCAAACTTGACTCTATGAGCTGAGATTCATGCCTGCTTTTGCATTAACCAGAATAATAGGTGTTAGCGAGCACCTTGACCTTATTTCTGATTTTAATTAGAATGCATCTGGTATTTTACTCTATAGCATTTGCTGTTGATTCTTCATATTCTTTATGATGCTAAGGTCTATCTCTTTGAAGCTGAGCAGAGAGTTTTAATTCCTTTTGTTATTAAATCAGGAATACATGTTGAATTTTATCTAATGCCTTTTGGCATCTATCAACAGGGTCATATGATTTTTTTCCTTTAACATAATAAAGTACATCATAGATTTTCTTTTTTTTAACATCTTTATTAGAGCATAATTGCATTAAAATAGTGTGTTAGTTTCTGCTTTATAACAAAGTGAATCAGTTATACATATACATATGTTCCCATATCTCTTCCCTCTGCGTCTCCCTCCCTGCCACCCTAATTATCCCACCCCTCTAGGTGGTCACAAACCACTGAGCTGATCTCCCTGTGCTATGTGGCTGCTTCCCACTAACTATTTTACATTTGGTAGTGTATATATGTCCTTGCTACCCTCTCACTTTGTCACAGCTTACCCTTCCCCCTCCCCATATCGTTTCTTCCCTAGTACGTCTGTGTCTTTATTCCTGGCTTGCACCTAGGTTCTTCATGACCTTTTTTTTTTTTCTTAGATTCCATATATGTGTGTTAGCATACGGTATTTGTCTTTCTCTTTCTGACTTACCTCACTCTGTATGACAGATTCTCGGTCCATCCACCTCACTACAAAAAACTCAATTCTGTTGAGTTTTTTTTGTTTCTTTTTATGGCTGAGTAATATTCCATTGTATATATGTGCCACATCTTCTTTATCCATTCATCCAATGATGGACACTTAGGTTGTTTCCATCTCCTGGCTATTGTAAATAGAGCTGCAATGAACATTTCGGAACATAACTCTTTTTGAATTATGGTTTTCTCAGGGTATATGCCCAGTAGTGGGATTGCTGGATCATATGGTAGTTCTATTTGTAGTTTTTTAAGGACTCTCCATACTGTTCTCCATAGTGGCTGTATCAATTTACATTCCCACCAACAGTGCAAGAGTGTTCCCTTTTCTCCACACCCTCTTCAGCATTTATTGTTTCTAGATTTTTTGATGATGGCCATTCTGACTGGTGTGAGATGATATCTCATTGTAGTTTTAATTTGCATTTCTCTAATGATTAATGATGTTGAGCATTTTTTCATGTGTTTGTGGGAAATCTGTATATCTTCTTTGGAGAAATATCTATTTAGGTCTTCTGCCCATTTTTGGATTGGGTTGTTTATTTTTCCTGATATTGAGCTGCATGAGCTGCTTGTATATTTTGGAGATTAATCTTTTGTCAGTTGTTTCATTAGCAAATATTTTCTCCCATTCTGAGGGTTGTCTTTTGGTCTTGTTTACAGTTTCCTTTGCTGTGCAAAAGCTTTAAAGTTTCATTAGGTCCCATTTGTTTATTTTTGTTTTTATTTCCATTTCTCTAGGAGGTGGGTCAAAAAGGATCTTGCTGTGATTTATGTCATACAGTGTTCTGCCTATGTTTTCCTCTAAGAGTTTGATAGTGTCCGGCCTTATATTTAGGTCTATATTCCATTTTGAGTTTATTTTTGTGTATGGTGTTAGGGAGTGATCTAATTTCATACTTTTACATGTACCTATCCAGTTTTCCCAGAACCACTTACTAAAGAGGCTGTCTTTTCTCCACTGTATATTCTTGTCTCCTTTATCAAAGATAAGGTGACCATATGTGTGTGGATTTATCTCTGGGCTTTCTATCCTGTTCCATTGAGCTATCTTCTGTTTTTGTGCCACTACCATACTGTCTTGATTACTGTAGCTTTGTAATATAGTCTGAAGTCAGGGAACCTGATTCCTACAGCTCCATTTTTCGTTCTCAAGATTGCTTTGGCTATTCGGGGTCTTTTGTGTTTCCATACAAATTTTGAAACTTTTTTGTTCTACTTCTGTGAAAAATGCCAGTGGTAGTTTGATAGGTATTGCATTAAATCTGTAGATTGCTTTGGGTAGTAGAGTCATTTTCACAATGTTGATTCTTCCAATCCAAGAATATGGTATACCTCTCTATCTATTTGTATCAACTTTAATTTTTTCATCAGTGTTTTTTAATTTTCTGCATACAGGTCTTTTCACTCCTTAGGTAGGTTTATTCCTAGATATTTTATTCTTTTTGTTGCAATGGTAAATGGGAGTGTTATTTAATTTCACTTTCAGATTTTTCATCATTAGTGTATAGGAATGCCAGAGATTTTTGTGCATTAATTTTGTATCCTGCTACTATACCAAATTCATTGATCAGCTCTAGTAGTTTTCTGGTAGCATCTTTAGGATTCTCGATGTACAGTATCATGTCATCTGCAAACAGTGACAGGTTTATTTCTTTTCCAATTTGGATTCCTTTTATTTCTTTTTCTTCTCTGATTGCTGTGGCTAAAACTTCCAAAACTATGTTGAATAAGAGTGGTGAGAGTGGGAAACCTTGTCTTGTTCCTGATCTTAGTGGAAATGGTTTCAGTTTTTCACCATTGAGAACGATGTTGGCTGTGGGTTTGCCATATATGGCCTTTATTATGTTGAAGGAAGTTCCCTCTATGCCTACTTTCTGGAGGGTTTTTATCATAAATGGGTGTTCAGTTTTGTCCAAAGCTTTCTCTGCATCTATTGAGATGATCATATGGTTTTTCTCCTTCAATTTGTTTATATGGTGTATCACATTGATTGATTTGCGTATATTGAAGACTCCTTGCATTCCTGTAATAAATTCCACATGATCATGGTGTATGATCCTTTTAATGTGCTGTTGGATTCTGTTTGCTAGTATTTTGTTGAGAACTTTTGCATCTATGTTCACCAGTGATATTGGCCTGTAGTTTTCTTTCTTTGTGACATCTTTGTCTGGTTTTGGTATCAAGGTGATGGTGGCCTCGTAGAATGAGTTTGGGAGTGTTCCTCCCTCTGCTATATTTTGGAAAAGCTTGAGAAGGATAGGTGCTAGCTCTTCTCTAAATGTTTGGTAGAATTCCCCTGTGAAGTCATCTGATCCTGGGCTTTTGTTTGTTGGAAGATTTTTAATCACAGTTTCAATTTCAGTGCTTGTGATTGGTCTGTTCATATTTTCTATTTCTTCCTGATTCAGTCTTGGCAGTTGTGCATTTCTAAGAATTTGTCCATTTCTTCCAGATTGTCCATTTTGTTGGCATAGAGTTGCTTGTAGTAATCTCTCATGATCTGCTGTATTTCTGCAGTGTCAGTTGTTACTTCTTTTTCATTTCTAATTCTATTGATTTGAGTCTTCCTTGTTTTCTTGATGAGTCTGGCTAATGGTTTATCAATTTTGTTTAGCTTCTCAAAGAACCAACTTTTAGTTTTATTGATCTTTGCTATCATTTCCTTCATTTCTTTTTCATTTATTTCTGATCTGACCTTTATGATTTCTTTCCTTCTGCTAACTTTGGGGGATTTTTTTTGTTCTTCTTTCAATTGCTTGAGGTGCAAGGTTAGGTTGTTTATTCGAGATGTTTCCTGCTTCTTAAGGTGGGCTTGTATTGCTCTGTTTCTTAAGGTAGGATTGTATTGCTATAAACTTCCCTCTTAGAACTGCTTTTGCTGCATCCTATAGGTTTTGGGTCGTCGTGTCTCCATTGTCATTTGTATCTAGGTATTTTTTGGCTTTGTCTTTGATTTCTTCAGTGATCACTTCGTTATTAAGTAGTGTATTGTTTAGCCTACATGTGTTTCTATTTTTTACAGATCTTTTCCTGTAATTGATATCTAGTCTCACGGCATTGTGGTTGGAAAAGGTACTTAATACAATTTCAATTTTCTTAACTTTACCAAGGCTTGATTTGTGACCCAAGATATGATCTATCCTGGAGAATGTTCCATGAGTACTTGAGAAGAATGTGTATTCTGTTGTTTTTGGATGGAGTGTCCTATAAATATCAATTAACTCCATCTTGTTGAATGTATCATTTAAAGCTTGTGTTTCCTTATTTATTTTCACTTTGGATGATCTGTCCATTGGTGAAAGTGGGGTGTTAAAGTCCCCTACTATGATTGTGTTACTGTCGATTTCCCCTCTTATGACTGTTAGTATTTGCCTTATGTATTGAGGTCCTCCTATGTTGGGTGCATAAATATTTACAATTGTTATATCTTCTACTTTGATCGATCCCTTGATCATTATGTAGTGTCCTTCTTTGTCTCTTCTAATAGTCTTTATTTTAAAGTCTATTTTGTCTGATATGAGAATTGCTACTCCATCTTTCTTTTGATTTCCATTTGCATGGAATACCTTTTTCCACCCCCTCACTTTCAGTCTGTATATGTCCCTAGGTCTGAAGTGGGTCTCTTGTAGACAGCATATATACAGGTCTTATTTTTGTATCCATTCAGTGAGTCTGTGTCTTTTGGAGGGAGCATTTAATCCATTTACATTTAAGGTAATTATTCATATGTATGTTCCTATTCCCATTTTCTTAATTGTTTTGGGTTTGTTATTGTAGGTCTTTTCCTTATCTTGTGTTTCTTGCCTAGAGAAGATCCTTTAGCATTTGTTGTAAAGCTGGTTTGGTGGTGCTGAATTCTCTCAGCTTTTGCTTGTCTGTAAAGGTTTTAATTTCTCCATCAAATCTGAATGAGATTCTTGCTAGGTAGAGTAATCTTGGTTGTAGTTTTTTCTCCTTCATCACTTTCAATATGTCCTGCCAGTCCCTTCTGGGTTGCAGAGTTTCTGCTGAAAGATCAGCTGTTAACCTTATGGAGATTCCCTTGTGTGTTATTTGTTGTTTTTCCCTTGCTGCTTTTAATATGTTTTCTTTGTATTTAATAATTGATAGCTTGATCAACATGTGGCTTGGCGTGTTTCTCTTTGGATTTACCCTGTATGGGACTGTCTGTGCTTCCTGGACTTGATTAACTACTTCCTTTCCCATATTAGGGAAGTTTTCAACTGTAATCTCTTCAAATATTTTCTCAGTCCCTTTCTTTCTCTCTTCTTCTTCTGGGACCCCTATAATTCGAATTTTGGTGCGTTTAATGTTGTTCCAGAGGTCTGTGAGACTGTCCTCAGTTCTTTTCATTCATTTTTCTTTATTCTTCTCTGCAGTAGTTATTTCCACTATTTTAACTTCCAGGTCACGTATCCGTTCTTCTGCCTCAGTTATTCTGCTATTGATCCCTTCTATAGAATTTTTAATTTCATTTGTTGTGTTGTTCATCATTGTTTGTTTGCTCTTGAGTTCTTCTAGGTCCTTGTTCAACTTTTCCTGTATTTTCTCTATTCTATTTCTGAGCTTTTGGATCATCTTTACTATCATTATTCTGAATTCTTTTTCAGGTAGACTGCCTATTTCCTCTTCATTTCTTAGGTCTGGTGGGTTTTTACCTTGCTCCTTCATCTGCTGTGTGTTTTTCTGTCTTTCATTTTGCTTAACTCACTGTGTTTGGGGTCTCCTTTTCGCAGGCTGCAGGTTCGTAGTTCCTGTTGTTTTTGGTGTCTGTCCCCAGTGCCTAAGGTTGTTGGTTCAGTGGGTTGTGTAGGCTCGCTGGTGGAGGGGACTACTGCCTGTGTTCTGGTGGATGAGCCTGGATCTTGTCCTTCTGGTGGGCAGGTCCACGTCTGGTCGTGTGTTTTGGGGTGTCTGTGGCCTTATTATTACTTTAGGCAGCCTCTGTGCTAATGGATGGGGTTATGTTCCCGTCTTACTAGTTGTTTGGCATAGGGTGTCCTGCACTGTAGCTTGCTGGTCATTGAGTGGAGCTGGGTCTGGGCATTGAGATGGAGATCTCTGGGTGATTGTCGCCATTTGTTATTACGTGGAGTCGGGAGGTCTCTTGTGGACCAGTGTCCTGAACTTGGCTCTCCCACCTCAGTGGCACAGCCCTGACACCTGGCTAGAGCACCAAGAGCCTGTCCTCCACATGGTTCAGAATAAAAGGGAGGAAAAAATATAAAGAAGGTAAAATAAAATAATATAAAGTAAAATAGTTATTAAAATAAAAATTAAAAAATTATTAAGAAAATAATTTTTTAAGTAATTAAAAAAACCGGATAGAACCCTAGGACAAATGGTAAAAGCAAAGCTATACAGACAAAATCACACACAGAAGCATACACATACACACTCACAAAAAGAGAAAAAGGGAAATATATATATATATATATATATATTGTTGCTCCCAAAGTTCACCTCCTCAGTTTGCGATGATTTGTCGTCTATTTGGGTATTCCAAAGATGCAGGGTACATCAAGTTGATTGTGGAGATTTAATCCACTGCTCCTGAGGCTGCTGGGAGAAATTTCCCTTTCTCTTCTTTATTCACACAGCTTCTGGGGTTCAGCTTTCATTTGGACCCACCTCTGCGTGTAGGTCACCTGAGGGCCTCTGTTCTTCACTCAGACAGGACGGGGTTAAAGGAGCAGCTGATTTGGGGTCTCTGGCTCACTCAAGCTGGGGGGGAGGGAGGGGTACGGAAGCAGGGCGAGCCTGCGGCTGCAGAGGCCGGCACGATGTTGCACCAGCCTGAGGAGCACCATGCGTTCTCCTAGGAACGTTGTCCCTGGATCACTGGACCCTGGCAGTGCCGAGCTGCACAGGCTCCCGGGAGGTGAGATGTGGATAGTGAGCTGTGCTTGCACACAGGCTTATTGGTGGTGGCAGCAGCAGCCTTAGCATCTCACGCCCGTTTCTGGGGTCCGCGCTGATAGCCACGGCTCGCGCCCGTCTCTGGAGCTCCTTTAAGCAGCGCTCTTAATCCCCTCTCCTCAGGCACCAAGAAACAAAGAGGGAAGAAAAAGTCCCTTACCTCTTCGGTAGTTCCAGACGTTTTCCCGGACTCCTTCCTGGCTATCTGTGGCACACTAGCCCCCTTCAGGCTGTGTTCACTCCGCCAACCCCAGTCCTCTCCCTGGGATCCGACCGAAGCCCAAGCCTCAGGTCCCAGCCTCCCTCTGCCCCGGCGGGTGAGCAGACAAGCCTCTCAGGCTGGTGAGTGCTCATCGGCACCAGTCCTCTGTGCGGGAATCTCACCGCTTTGCCCTCCGCACCTGTGTTGCTGCGCTCTCCTCCGTGGCTCTGCAGCTCCCCCCTCTGCCACCCACAGTCTCTGCCCACGAAGGGGCTTCCTAGTGTGTGGAAACCTTTCCTCCTTCACAGCTCCCTCCCACTGGTGCAGGTCCTGTCCCTATTCTTTGTCTCTGTTTATTCTTTTTTCTTTTGCCCTACCCAGGTACGTGGGGGAGTTTCTTGCCTTTTGGGAGGTCTGAGGTCTTCTGCCAGCGTTCAGTGGGTGTTCTATAGGAGCAGTTTCCACATGTAGATGTATTTCTGATGTATCTGTGGGAAGGTGATCTCCGCGTCTTACTCTTCCGCCATCTTGAAGCTGCCCCTCGGATTTTCTTAATACAAATTTGACTTTGTTTGTTTTAATCCACAGCTGGATTTGGTCTTATATTTTACTTACAATTTAAAAATCAATATTCATAAGTGAGATTGATGTATACTTTTTAAAAATATTCATTTGGACATGCTTTGATATTGGGGTTATACTAGGGTTATAAAATGAAGAGTGATGTTTCTAAATTTTTCTCATGCTGTAGATTCTATAACTAAAATTTATCTTTCTTGAGTGGATACAGAAGATGCAGTACATGTATACAATGGAATACTACTCAGCCATAAAAAAGAATGCCATTTGTAGCAACGTGGGTGGACCTAGAGATTATCATATCAAGTGAAGTAAGTCAGAAAGAGAGACAAATACCATATGATACCACTTATACGTAGAATCTAAAATATGACACAAGTGAACCTATCCATGAAACAGAAACAGACTCATAGACATAGAGAACAGACTTGTGGTTACCAAGGGGCAGTAGGGGGGAAGGGATGGAGTGGGAGTTTGGGGTTTGCAGATGCAAACTAGTATATATAGAATGAGTAAACAATAAGGTCCTACTGATTAGCACAGGGAACTAGATTCAGTATCCTGTGATAAACCATAATGAAAAAGAATATGAAAAAGAATGTATATATGTGTATAACTGAATCACTTTTCTGTACAGCAGAAATTAACACAACCTTGTAAATCAACTATATTTCAATAAAATAAATTTTAAAAAAAGAATGAGGGGGACTTCCCTGGTGGTCCAGTGATTAGGATTCTGCGCTTCCACTGCAGGGGCCATGGGTTCAATCCCTGGTCGGGGAACTAAGATCCCTCATGCCACATGGGGCGGCCAAAAAAAAAAAAGAATGAACAAGAAATCACTTTCATGACAAAAATTGTAACTAAAAGGGAAAAAATAAAATATGCCTGGGGAAAAATTTTTTTTAATTACCTTTCTTGAAGATTTTGCCAAAAATTTTCCATACTATTGTCCAACCTGACAATTTGGGCAGCTAAAACCTTTGAGGACCCTTTTCCTATCCTCTAGAGTTAGTGCGTCTATTCAGATTTTCTATTTCTTCCTGAGTCAATTTTAGTAATTTATATTTTTAATAATATTTCATTTCCATTTATAAACTCTCACATAAAATCGTACCTAATATTCTCTTCTCTGAGTGTCTACCTCTGAATCCTGAGTTTCACCTGAAAGTACAATTATGAATCTTCCTTTTGTACAAGTTTCCCGTTACTGGAAGCCTCTCTCCTCCACTTCTGATCCATTTTCTTTTGTGTTCCTGAATCTTTTCATGAGCCAAGTGCCTCTTCTCATCTTTTACCCAAAGGAGTCTGTTTTTGTCCAGTGTCAGAGGAGTTTGATGAGCATGATCAAAAAATGAGGTTTCCTGTTCTAATCTTCTAGTCTCAGACATAGAAGAAAAGTCATACTTTCTCTAGGTTTATTTACCAGATTTAGAGGATGACCTGAGAGTGAAGAGAAGGGCTGGACCCCCAGCTGGGATAGGGGACAGTAGGCTAGACTCTCTCCCATGGCACAGAGAGCTCTCCAAGATCTCACCTGCCTGAATCCTCTCCCAAGCCCTCTCCTATTACAGCCTACCAGCCATAAAGAAGCCTGGCAGTTCTCAGGCCACGACTGCTTTGTAGCTTCTTACCATGCTGCCTGTGCTGCTCCATCTGTCTGGGATGCCCATGTCGTGCTTCTTGACCTGGGAGGTACTTCCTCGAGTTTTCACTTTTATGATAAAAATTTAAGCCATATATTTATGTTTTGTACACTTTTTTTTTTAATTTAATTTAATTATCATTATTTTTTAACATCTTTATTGGAGTATAATTGCTTTACAGTGATGTGTTAAGTTTCTGCTGTATAACAAAGTTAATCAGCTATACATATACATATATCCCCTTATGGCCTCCCTCTTGCATCTCCCTCCCACCCCACTTTTCTGTATATATATTATATTTCACAATGAAAAGAGTTTAAAAAGTATCTATATATTTTTATATTTGAATTTTTTTGGAAGAATACAATGGCATACTGTTTATAAAGGAGGTCTTTACTCTTTTATTTAATATAATTCCACATTTAAATAAATTAAATTATTAATTTTCAAAGCCTGAAAATTGGCCAGGTAGTAGGAAAACCCTGGGATGAACCCTGGTGACCAGAAATACTACCACAGTCTTGGCTGTGTCCAGAGAGATTTTAACATAGAGCTGGTTCCTTCAAGATTTTGCTCAAATTGCATATTCTCAGTAAGACCTTCCCTGGCCTCTCTGTTTAATACTGCAGCCTACTCACATTTCCATCACATCCATCCCTAGCATCAGCATTCCTCGTCTCCCTTCTGCTCAACTCTTCTTCCGTAGCAATTGTCACTTTCTAACTCACTGTTACTTTTTTCTGCATTCTAGGCAGAAGGAACAGCTAAAGCCAAGGCTCTAAGTTGGGAGCAGGCTCAGAGAAGTCAAGGAGCACTGAGAAGGCTGGTGTGGCTGAAGCAGAGTGAACAAGAGGTAGAGCAGCTGATGACAGGGAGGTGAGGGGGAGACCGTGTTGGGCCCCATCGCATTGCAGGGATGCAGGCTTTTCCTGTGAGTCAGATGTGGAGCTGCTGTGGGATTTTAAGATAAATGACATGATGTGACATATTTTAAAAGGGTCACTCTGACTACTGTGCTGATAAGTGAAGATTTTATGTTGATAGGAGAACAAATTGAGATAAGAAAAGATGTTACAGCCACAAAATAAAAATTGCTTGCTACAAAAATAACACCCAGAATGTAAAACAGAGTCCTTAGACCTCAAAACCATGATAGCAAAAAAACAAAAAGTATAGCAGAAGAGCTGGAACATAAAGCTGAGGAAATCTTCCATAAAGAGATCAAAAAGATAAAATATGGAAAAAAGACAAAAATATGAAAAATAGGAGAGAAAAAATAAAGACTAACATTTAAGGAAACAATTCCAGAAATAGGAAACAGAGACACCTGAGTGAATGAAATTATAGGATGAATTGATTTCAGAAAATTCCTTTACACTGAAAGACAGGAGTTCCTAGACTGAAAGTATCTGGAACACCTGGTGTAATGGATAATGGGTGCTGGATTAAAAATGGACCAACAATAAGACACATCATCGTGAGATTTCAGTACAGTGAAAACAATCCTATAAGCATCTAGAAAGAAAAATAATAGCAAAATAAAGAACCTAGAATCAGAGTGGCACCAGACATCCCCACATATGTCACATAGGACGCCCAAAGGAACTGCAGTCACATCCTCACCTGTGAGTAGCATGAGCAGGTGGAGAACAGGGCAGCAGGCTCTGGACAGAGCTCTTCAAGATGAAATGGATGACATACTAGGAGATATATACAAATGGCAACAATTTGAATTAGCGATAGATACATAGAAAATTATGCAAACAAACAAAGCAAGATTGTTAATTCCAGGAAAAACTAAAGTTGTGTCAGAAAGGAGAAGTAAGTCATAAGTATCTGTCCTGGCTTAGCTGCAAATAAGGTCTATATATTCTTGGTAATATCAACATTTAATATTGATCCAACCAAAATGACACAATTATATGGAGAAAATGGAGGGCCTGGAAGTATGTGAGTATCATGGGAGACGATGAGGGAACAGAGCAAAATCTCCACCTCCCACTGGATAAAATCAATTGATTAGGCTTAATATTGAAATATTGTTAAGTGGTAATATATTTCATGTGGAGATAGTGAAGTCAATACAAAAAGTTTCAGCTGGAAGAACTGAAGGTGATTGTTTCTTGGGGAGCAAGGGAAGAGGGGTTGCAGAGGACTACTGATTTTCATGACAAGCCTGGTGGAACCATTTGACTTTTTAAAGTACGTGCGTTGATAATTTTGAGAAAAATAAAACGAAATTTAAAAAGAAAGCTATCAAAGTTCCTCATTCCTTAGCTGGTCACAACCTAGTTCTGTGTCACTCTGGCAACCTTAATCCCCAGCTCTCCCAATGCCCAGCCTGGGCGCCCAGACCACAGTACCCATTACCAGTCTGGGACCAGGCCAAGTTTCCCTCCCACCTGCCTGTGGTCTAGCTTGAGCCTTGTCTCAGCCAGATGCTTTTCAGAGCCTGCTAAGCCTCCTTTCCTCTCCAATCCACTTAGCAGAGCAAAAACTTTCTAAATTACTCATTTATTAATATTACTTATTGCATTTGTTTAGCTGGTTCAGGTATGGATCTCTTTCTAAGTATGTTGCAAACTTCTGGAGGAAGTGGACATTCCCTTTTGAGGCCTAGCAAATGTTCATAGTGGGTGCCCCAAATATTTCATGGATAAACTTAAAAGTAGAATTCAAGGTGAATTAATAGGCAAATTTAAATCAAAGTCTGGAGATAAAACAAAAGTTAAAGCTGTGACCAATAAGACACATGGAAGATCTAACTGTATCAAGATAGACTTGGGAATACCCTGGCGGTCCAGTGGTTAGGACTCGGCACTTTCACTGCTGTGGCCCAGGTTCAATCCCTGGTTGGGGAACTAAGATCCTACAAGCCGCATGGTACAGCCAAAAAAAAACCAAACAAACAAAAAGATAGACTTGATTTCAAAGCCTGTGGTCTACTTTTCTGGTTAATGTTTGAGATGTTTTAATAAAGAGATATTTTGCCCCCGAAGTCCTCTCAAGTTTCAAGTTTTGGTGACCTGAGGCTTGGTAAGTAAATGTGGATCCACTCCGCCAACACTGCATGTGACTTAATAGACTTTGTGCCTACCTTGCTTTTCTAGACTGCAAAATCTGAATCTCTACAACTTGAGAAGTTAACTTCTTTTACTTCCATTAATATGAGATGAGACTGGAGGAGAGAGAAGACTCCCTGGCTCCTTGCTGGAGGCAGGATGCAAACACCTGAGAGAGCAACACAATGGAATACCACCTTGAGTCAATGCTCAGAATGAGCAGGAGTCCTTGATCTGGGGCCAGCATCATTCCATGGCTCTTTTGGTCTCACTGTGGTTTCAGACTCCATTAAATGGGGAAAATACTTGGCAATTTCTGACATCCCCAAGAAGCAGAAACTTAGAGCTCTCAGCAAGTCTCCTGTCAGTAACCTCTTAAGTTAAAATGTTCAGATCACAGTCCAGGGGCAGGAGCCGGGAGCTATGTCCACAGAGATCTGACTTTCCCCAGCTCCGCAAGGTCATTCCTCCTACCTGCGATGAGTCATCTTCTCAACTCTGCCAGGCCACAAACCCTCCGAGGCTGTGTTGGTGATTCTGCTCCTGCCATCTTTTCAGTTGTAGGAGAATAGTCGTCCTGTGGGTGGTGATCTCAGAGCAAACTCGGCGGCCATCAATCCGAGAGAAAACCCTTTCAAAGGATTAGCATCTTGGCCAAGAACCTTTATCTCCCAGACTGGAGCATTTTCTAGTGGCTCTTCCCAAGTTAGTGAGAGGAATGAAATACTGGAGGCATTAGAGACCCACGGAGACAGGGAGGAAAGCCAGCACCTCAGTGTTCAGGGTAAATTCCTGAGCCACCAGGTCTGCCTCCCCCAGGAACCGAGACAAAACATCCTGTCTCTCATTGGGTCATAAAGTACACTTTGTCCCTTCCCCTGGCCTTCAGAGCACCAAAGTATGCTTCCACTCCTGCCACAGACCTTCCCCATCTGTGGGACTTCTCTTTTGATTTCTCACTGCTCACAAAAATGGATCTTCACAAAGCTTTCCTGCATTGTTTCTGTGCCATTTCTATGAAGCCTCCCCAAGACACTGGGGGTTACTGCTTTAGCTGGAGAATAATGGTGGATGGAGGAGGAGGGACTAACCTTCTGGGTGCCCCTACTCCTAGCCATTAGCGCTACCAGAGGAGGTCCAGTCCTAAAGGGAGGGAATGGACTGAGGCACGGGATACCCCAGATCAGTGCTTCTCAGACACCGACAGGCAATGGTCCCCCAGAGGTCTTGTTGGAATGCAGGTTCTGGTTTAGCAGTCTGGGGCAGGCCCAAGATTCTGCCTACCCAACGAGTTCCAGGATGCTGTTGATGCTGCTGGTCTGCAGACCACACTTTGAATAGCAAGGGGCAAGACTGAGAAGGGGAAGTGCAGGAAGAGAATAGGTGCAAACAGGGTCCATGGGAGAAAGGGGAGGGAAGAACAAGCTCCAGGGAGAGGTGGTCTGACCATACTCCAGCTGCATCATCTCATCTGCACAGCCTTCCCTGCAGGGCCTCCGGTGGCCCACGTGTTGGCTACAGTGGGATGCTTTGGTCCTCCCCTTCCTCTCTTGTTCGACCAGAGAAGGACTGGAGAAGCTGCATGCTGGAGAAGGGCGGGGTCTGGAGACCTCCTCACCCCCTCCCACAGGCAGCTGTCAGGGAAGGGAGCCCTGCCTTGGTGGGGCTGACTGCTGTGCTGGCTCTGGCCCCTGGCTCCGGGGTCGCTCCACCATGGAACAGCAGGTTCCTCAGGTTGGCATCAGGGATAACAGATGGGCTCTCTCCTCCCCTCCTCAGCTTCACCCCAGGCACTACTCCCTGAAGCCAAAGGAGAGAACTTCTTCACTCTCAAACAGCAGCTGCCACTTACTGAGTGCTAGGCTCTGTGCAAAGCACCTTCCCACGTTGTTTTATTTACTCCTCACAATTACCCTACGGGGTAGGAACTGGTTTATCCCCACATTACAAGGTAACTGAGGCTCCAGAAGTAATTTGTGCAATACCTTGTGGCAAATAAGACTCAGTTTATGCCCTTCCCACCCTGGCACTAAGCCATAACTGACCACGCATGTGAGGCCAGGAGCCTCGGGATGGGAAATTAGATGACAGAGCAAGGCAAGTAAGGTGAGTTGATTTGGTTTATGGTCCTTTGAAGCTCAGCAGAAAATCAAGGCTGTTCTTGTCCCTTTACCAGCTTCCCTCACTGCACCAGTAACGGACGCTCCTCTGTGCCAGCCAGCAGGGACACTGCATGACCCTGGAGAAGACTTGCAGGTGGTTGTGAACTGGGCTCAATGGCCTGAGCAGAGGGTGCCACGAAGACAGTTGTCTCACCAGGGAGCACCAAATCTGTCTACAGAGTAGCTGCCCTCCCAGGCAGCTGACAGAGGGTCATTTTTTTTTTTTTTTTTTTTTTACAGTAGCTCATTTTATTTATTTATTTATTTTTCCAGTACACGGGCCTCTCACTGCTGTGGCCTCTCCCGTTGCGGAGAACAGGCTCCGGACACGCAGGCTCAGCGGCCCTGGCTCACGAGCCCAGCCGCTCCGCGGCATGTGGGATCTTCCCGGATCGGGGCACGAACCAGCGTCCCCTGCATCGGCAGGCGGACTGTCAACCACTGCGCCACCAGGGAAGCCCCAGAGGGTCATTTAAGAAAGTCTGAATCAAATGGTACCAGCCCATCTGTTGGTACCTCAAAGGAACACTGTGTCCTGGGACAGAAACACACTCTTGACTTTGATTCTTCATTCAATAAACCTAAATCCCCACAAGCACTGTGCTAGACTTTGTGGGACTGTAAGACACACTCTTTGCCCTTAATGAAGAAAACTAGGTTTGGCACAAAAGTAACCAAGCAGTGGTGGGGCCTGCAGTGAACTAGCTCAAAGCTGCTTCACTACTACTTTGCTCCAGTTGGTTGCCTCTCAGCAAGAAAAATCTATTGATTTTCCAGGAAAAGCCCCAAATCAAGATCAGGTGAACTTTACCATTTTTAAAACAATTCTGGCCAACATCTGTGGCCACTAGTTTGCAAACTCTGCTCCTCACCGACCAAGTCTTATCCTTTCCTATTGTACCCTCAGCACCTAAAATTCTGGGCAGAAAGGAAGCAATCAATATGCTTCTGGCACACTGACCAGGTGAAGCTTATCCAGAAGAAATGGGTCTGAAACTGCCATCATATTGTAGAATAGCTGATGCAACTGGGGAGGATTTAGCTTTGGAAATGACTAATGATAAACATAATTATTGTTGCAAATAAGAAAATCCTTATATTGGACTTCCCTGGTGGCACAGTGATTAAGAATCAATGCAGGGGACACGGGTTTGAGTCTTGGTCCAGGAAGATCCCACATGCTGCAGAGCAACTGAACCCATACGCCACAACTACTGAGTCTGTGCTCTAGAGCCTGCGAGCCACAACTGCTGAGCCCCCGTGCCACAACTACTGAAGCCCGTGTGCCTAGAGCCCGTGCTCTGCAATGAAGAGAAGCTGCCACAATGAGAAGCCCATGCACCGCAATGAAGAGTAGCCCCTGCTCAACATAACTATAGAAAGCCTGCGCACAGCAACGAAGACCCAGTGCAGCCAATAAATAAATAGAAAATCTTTATAAAGCTAGGGCACATGGTTTGGCCAACGCTTTAGAAGGAGCAGGGAGGCTGCTTTTAGATAAAATATACATTTGACAATTGACCTTGGTTCCCGTTGATCCTACCCATCCCTCTGCCTTCCATTCCTTTACTTGTCCAGCCCCTAAAGGCATTTGGCTTTCATACCTGGTAAGGGAAATTCAGGCTTTGCTTAAATGTAAGTCCCAAATATCAACTTATTACCTAAGAATCTTACCCAACTCAGGGTTTTTCCAAGTATTAAAATGAAATAGAGGGACATCCCTGGTGGTCCAGTGGGTAAGACTCCACATTCCCAAGGCAGGGGGCCTGGGTTCAATCCCTGGTCGGGGAACTAAGATCCCACAAGCCACATGATGCAGCCAAAAAAAAAAAAGGATGTGGGGCCTCCCTGGTGGCGCAGTGGTTGAGAGTCCGCCTGCCGATGCAGGGGATACGGGTTCGTGCCCCGGTACGGGAGGATCCCACATGCCGTGGAGCGGCTGAGCCCGTGAGCCATGGGCGCTGAGCTTGCGCGTCCGACAACGAGAAAGGCCACAACAGTGAGAGGCCCACATATCGCAAAAAAAAAAAAAAAAAAAAAAAAAAAAAAGGATGTGGCTGATCTCTGTGGATATGGCAAGATACACAAAATAGAGTAAGTGGGAAACAATTATGGAGCTATACAATGGGAGTCCGAGTTTTTGTTTTTGTTTTATGAAAAAAGGATAGATATGTGCTTAGAACATTTCTAGAAGGGTATACAGGAAACTTAATTAGACAACCTTGGGAATGGACTGTTTACTCCCCCCACCGTTCCATTTTGATTTTTTCTCCCCCTTACTAGCAGCATCATTACCCTTATAAAAAGAACCAAATAGGGGCTTCCCTGGTGGTGCAGTGGTTGTGAGTCTGCCTGCCGATGTAGGGGACACAGGTTCGTGTCCCGGTCCGGGAAGATCCCACATGCCGCAAAGCCATGGCCGCTGAGCCTGCACGTCTGGAGCCTGTGCTCTGCAATGTGAGAGGCCACAACAGTGAGAGGCCCGCGTACCGCAAAAAAAAAAAAAAAAAAAGGACCAAATAATTTAGTTTGGCCTAAATCTTCTGGTCTTAGCTTTTCTTTGCAAACACTACCCAGGATAAAGCTTTATATACTTCCTCACATCTTCACTGTCAAGGCCCAAGAACTTTAATTAGACTACCGGACTCCCCAGCCAACCCTCCCATTACCAAATGTACCTATCCTTGAAGGCTGCTTCCGATCACCCTTTGTCTCTCACTTCCTGAGTCCTAGCCTAGCTTTTTTTCCCATTTGTACTCATTACGTGAGTAATCTCATCCAGCCCCACGGCCCTTAGATATTGCCCCAACACTGACTCCCAAATTTCTATCTATAGCATAGACTCCCTTCCTGAACTCCAAACTGCACATTGCAATTGCCTACTCAACATCTCCACTTGGATGTCAAGTAGACATCTAAATTTAATACATCCAAAGTTGAAGTCATCTTCCCCAATAACCTTGCTCTACCCACAGCCCTCCAAATCTCAGCTAATGGCACTTGCAGGCTTCTAATCATCCAAGTCCATAACTTCAGAGTAAAAGAATGACTGGAAAACAGTCTAATGCACAATGCCAGTTATCTAAAAATGAAGGTAGTCCTAGGTATTGGGATCAAAGATATCATATAATCACTAAAATGTTTTCTAAAATAGGGTTAAAATTATCTTTTAAGTCTAGGATTTAGATTTTGACATTTTAATTTTTTTTGAATACAAGCCACTTTTTGCAAGCTAGGAAACAGAATCAAACTAAGGCAGTCTTGTCCTCTACAGATCCAGGCCAGTTCTTACAATCTTCAGCAGAATGACATCATAATATGAGGTGCTAACAACAGGGTTAAAAACTATAAATAATAACCACTTATCTACATTTTTTCCTTAGGAAACAGCCAAAAGTCTCATCCTTAAAGGTATGATATACAGAACGTCTAGATTTACAAAGGACAGAATGATCCAAATTATATGCTGGCCACCTGTCAGTGAACCAGATCAGAGCTGGCCAAGGACTGGTGAACAGAGAATGTGTTTACAGTTTGAAAATTTGCTCTGAGGTTTAAAAAATTCCTAGTTGCTGTTAATAAGAAAGCAAGTAAAAAATATTATAGATGCACCACACTGATATTTGATTTTGCCACGGTTTTCCACTAGAACACAAAGTTAGAGTATGGGGATAAGACACATATTTTCGAAATAAATTACTTAGGAATAAGAAATCTGACATACTGCATTCTTCCATTTGCCACAAGAACATATTGACAATGAGGACTATTTAAAAGAATGCTCAACTCTAAAAAGGGTGGTGGCAGCAACACATTCCACTACAGAATAACCTCCCACTTTCCCATACAATTAACATTGCTACCTTTCATGATACATATTCATGTGGAAAAACTTGTCAGGAGCTTTTGCCAGGGCCAGGAGATGAAAAATAGAGACTGTCCTGATGACATGGATAGCTGTAAGCTCAGTTAACATCTTTAGGATAGACCCATAAAATCTGGCCACTGTTTTGTTAAACATCTGCAAATCGCAGAACTCCTTAGCCCTTAGCCATAGTATCTGCTCAATGTCTTAAAGCTGGGCTCAGTCCCATCTGTGACTCTTTTCTTCAGGGCTGAGGTGTGTGTTAGTCATCAAAGTCTGGAATGTCATCGTAGGAGTATCCCCGGTAGCCTTTGGATGCATAGTAGGCAATGCGCAGGTGGTAAAATCCTGGCAGGAACACCAGGATGCCAATGATCAGGACGGGAACGGCCCGGTCTGCCCCCTGGTGGCAGAAGGAGGCAAACACATCAGTACCATGCAAGTTATAAATTTTAAAATAAAATAAAGCCATGGGTCCAATCCATGGATCAGTTATCATATACTTTTCAGAGCACTTTAATTTGGTAATACACTACCAAGGCAAAAGATTTACATCTTTGCCTCCTTATCAATTGCAGAAAAACTACAAAGTACTAAAAATTATAAATAAATTATCCATGTTCAACCATAGATATCTACTTCCCATAAAGAAACCAGAGCTCCTTAGAGAAATTGCTGTTTATGAGTTGAGGGGGCAGGGAATATACAGATGGGCCTGGGATAACTTGCTGAGCCAGAAAACAAGAAAGCTATCAAAGGCTAACCTAGGTCAGCTTTAAAAGACAGGAGTAGGGGACTTCCCCGGTGGCAGAGTGGTTAACACTCCACGTTCCCAATGCAGGGGGCCTGGGTTTGATCCCTGGTCAGGGAACTAGATCCCACATGCATGATGCAACGAACTGCCACAACTAAGGAGCCCACCTGCCACAACTAAGACCCAGCACAACCAAATAAAGAAAGAAATAAATATTAAAAAAAAAAAAAGAAAAAAAGACAGGAGTAACCTGCAGAGGCTCCTATTGACCAAATATGGGACAATTTATATGTTAAAAAGAATATAGACTACAGTTGACTGAAGCACAAATATGGAAAAAGATGATAAGCTTACAGTGATACTAACAATTCTTTGGTTACCTTTTGAGGTTGCTAGGTGTATTTTTATAAAAATTTGATAATTAAAGAGAAATAATCAAACATTTTTCCTACCTTCACTATACACATTGTATTTCAGGGTAACCAAATAATGGTTTTGAGAAAGTTCCAGAAGAATTTTCGCTGATAAACGTGGAAAATTAGAGAACTGGATTCATTAGTGAAAAGGGTAATTCATTTTATAATAAATGAATTAGGCTGAAGACACCTGAACCCAGTAATCAATCTTAATATCAACTAAAAATTAGGACAACCATTTTGTGCCTCCTAATGTAATGCTATAGCAATGGTTCTCAAAATGTGGTCCATGGAACACCAGCATCATCGGGGAACTTGTTAGAAATGCAAATTCTCATGCCTCACCCTAGACCTACAAAACTGGAATCTCTGGGAGCAGGGTCAAGGAACCTGTGTATTAAGAAGTCTGCCAATTGATTCTGATAGATGCTGAAGTTTGAGAACCCATGTGCAATAGCAAATACACAGCACCACTATGAAATATTCTTTCTAAAACAAAGCTAAAGTAGAACTAAATCTAAGCAAGTCCCTAAATCTAACAGTATGCAAGAAATATGAAGAATAGAAAAACAGGTAAATGGTATCAAGACAACACCCCTAGATTAATGTAAAAACTGTTAGAGATGCACGCTTACAGATTTACCAGCTAATGTAAATCTGGTATTTGCTTTAGTATACAGGAAAAAAAGTTGGGGATAGATGAAACAAAACATTCATAATTGTTGATGCCTAGTTGTGGATACACGGTGGGGGTTCATATTATTCCATCTACTTCTGTTTTGTTTGAAATGTCTGCAATAATAGTGAAAAAAAACCCAAACTAAAAACCAAAACAATCTATAGGTGATTTTCTTAATTAACACCTTTATCCTTATTTATAAAGCAGTCTTTTAAAAACCACACAAGGTGAAGTGATATTTGTTGCATGTGGATCTCACTTCCATTCTAAATTTTCACATCATTAATAGAATCTTGACTATACCCCTGGGATTAACAATGCATGCTGCAATGAAAGTTAACTGAAGGCACAGTCCTGAAGTTATATGTTCAAATTTAGATGGCACCAAGTATGCCTCTGGTGGCCACGTAATAGTTTAGGACCTGAGGCAAATTGGATACAGGTCTCAAAAGCCAAATGTAGCCATTTTATTGTGACAGTGTTTAATATTCCCAGTTCCAAGGATAATGCCCACAGTTTTAGCTCTTGGTTTTGTTCCTTCTGTAGACCAACGTGACCATCATCCACTGGCCTGGTGTGTGTTGAAGAACATATGTGAATTATGGTCAGTATTACTTTAGAACAATTTAGACGCTGTGTATAAGCATCTGTATACAATCCAAAAGAAACAACCACCAAAAACGACTTTAGGTTACTAAGGTATCATACTGAAGCTCAATAGGAACTCCAACCAAATCCAATTTAAGAAAGATCTGATCCATGAGCCAAAAGTCCTGGCTTGGTCAGTGGCCCCAGACCTATATAAGCCTCACTGCTTCTCCCCAAACACTAAGTACAGCAGTATAACTGCAAAGTTATAATAACAGCATTCTACTCCAGTTATAGCCTTTATCAGTCAGAAATCCTCAACGCTAGGCTCAGTTTTGCTGTTCCAAACTAAGATGGTGGGAAAACTGCCCAACATCTCAGAGGGAAAATTTGCCTACCTGCCACACCCACCTCATAGGAACTGTGGGAAAAGTTTGTTGAAGCTCAAAGGAAGAAATATGTCTTGTTATCTGAGAACAAAATCTAAAAAAAGAAACCCTTTTCTCCTTTCTGTTGGAATATACTGAATATAAAAATGTGAGTCCTGGCTCACATTTTAAACATGTCACGGCAATCCCACAAGCCCCTCAGCTTACCCCTTTGCTGATATAGCCTGCCAGCAGGAGGGAGCCTATGATAATGAGGAAGGCGCCAATCAAAAACAGCACCGTAGCAAGCGCAATGGCCTTATATGGAATCTTAGGAGGGCTTTTCTTAAACTGAAAGAAAAACAAAAAAAGACAAGGAAGAGCATTATGAATACACCAGGGCTCAGACACTTTAAAGCAGAGAGGATAAGAGGAACCAATCTTGGTGTGTCTTGAAGTAAGTCCTACTACCCAATGCAGCTCTGGGAGAGAAAGGAAAAGAACTGGCAGGAGATGAAGGTCTAGTTATTGCTCTAACAATAACTTGAGGGAGGGAGTCCCAGAATGTTATTCTTTCTCGTTTTACTCTCATTCCACAGATCATTCACTGTACCGTAAAAAAATTATTTTCTTACAAAAACAAAAGATACTTTATGGTCATTCATTGATTAGACATGTTTTTAATAAACATGTCTTGGCACATGGAAGGCTGTACTAATCTACAGGGATTAAGAGTGTATATCATGCTCTGGAAAATAAGAAAGAAAATAAGTGATTTCTGGCATTCAAAGTTAAGCTGGCATATAGTCAAAGGTTTTAAAAGATACTTTTTCGGGCTTCCCTGGTGGTGCAGTAGTTGAGAGTCCGCCTGCTGATGCAGGGGACACGGGTTCGTGCCCCGGTCCGGGAAGATCCCACATGCCGCAGAGCGGCTGGGCCCGTGAGCCATGGCCGCTGAGCCTGCGCATCTGGAGCCTGTGCTCTGCAACAGGAGAGGCCACAGCAGTGAGAGGCCCGCGTACCGCAAAAAATTAAAAACAAAAAACTTTTCCTAAAGCATTAGTTGCCTGCTCCACAAGGCAAATAACCTGCCTTATTAACAAGTTCAATTCAAGGTTAAGATTCAGAAACAAATTCCTAAGGTTTGGCTCATGGTTGTGTCTGACCTAACTGACTGGAAGCTTTCCAGACGCACTTAAAAACAAAACGAAAAAACCCCCAAAACTCTCTCCTTCAAGTGTGGGTCCAAAAAGTACAAAGAATAGTTGATTTGTTTATATTTAAAAGGATGAGTTCCTGCCACTTCCTCTTCGGTCCTGGTTCCACCTAAAATATTCTATTCTAAAGGGAAGTGGATAAAAAGAGATGCTACACCATTAACTATTTTATAAACAATGATCAGGGTAGGACACAAACTTAATAAATATTCTGTTTTACTTATTGTTTGCCACAAAGAATACTTTTAATAAATTGGATCTCACGACATCAGGAAAGAAGGAAGATTCCCACAATCTGCTGGCTTTAGCAGTTAGTTTCTCCCTTAAAAGATGAACTGGTTTTGACTGAAGTGTAAACAAACTGATGACACAATCTTTAAAAAATTCTACTTAACAAAAGACAATCTGATTATTTCCAGATAAACTAAATAGAATTTGCAACTACTGAACTCTGGCATTATAACTAAAATTTATTAGACAATATTTATATTGGTTCAAAACTGCTCTGCCAAGGTCCTTCCTTCTGCAGGCTATGGCTGAAAATCTCAGAGCAGAGTTTCTTTCCTGCTGCTCCCTCTAATATCTAGGGACAGTGAGCAAAACCTCTACCTGGAAGGTTTCCCTGCTAATTCAGCAGAAACAGAGCCAGCCAATCTCATCAGGTCCCTTCTGCATTTACCTGAAGGTCAATGTAGCCATCGTCTGTACTGGAGAGCCTTGAGTATTTCACTTTACTACTGGGGATTCCAGTAGCCAGGTTGGTACGAGACGGCATCATAACACGCTGACACAGCTACAGTCTGAAAACAAAGAAAAGTATTATTGTCTGCAGGCTACAACAATGTGTTTGTTATACGTATTGGAGTTCTGGGCTGCAATGTCATACTAGCAACTGGCAATTTAGGCTCCATTGCTCTTAAAACCTGATATTCCTTTGACAAGTGAAAGCATTCTCATTATGCATCTACTCTGGTTTGTCCTGGTAGAATAAGAATCAAGACATTTGCCAAGAACCAGACCTCATGTTTATGTTGCCACCAATGTTTCTCTGCCTCCTAATTTTTCCAAAGTCACACGGCGAGTAGGTGAAAGGGTGGTGACTTAAATCCAAGTCCATCTGACATTTCAACCATTCTGCTATAGTATAGTTTTGCATGTCCCCCGTGCCTGCTTCCAGAAAAAGCAAGAGGAGCATATACTCAAGTGATTCTCTTATTTGTCAGGGAGAGAGGAGAGAGGGTGGGAAATGGAATACATTCACATCAGCATTTTGCCTATTTCCCTCTGATAGATATCATCCTTTTAATACAAAAGATCTGTAAAACTTCTTGTTGCAAATTTGGATAAGCTACTGGCTACCAGTGTTGTACCAGTGTCCTCTGATTTGCCTGACTCTCTGCTCCACCCCAAGCACTGAAAGCAGCGATTGCACTTTCCAGGTTACTTCTACAGCTACATTAAAAACAAACAAACAAAAAACCCTGAATACATACCTGGTTTTTGTTCAAAATAGTCAAAGCTGAATATAGTAATGAAATCACGGTTATTATGTCACCAGTTTAAACACAGTAGATAAGATTAAAAAACAATGACATTTAAATTGAAAAAGAGTTTGTAATTTGTGTACTTTTCCTCCATAAAATCACAAAGTTATGCGAATGAAACAAGTAAATCTATTTTGATCATGAAGATATTTGATTTCTAAAAGTGAAACATATCTTTAAAAAAAGAAAAGTATTTCAATAAGGGCAACATAAAAAAAAACATAAAACATAAAGACCGGCCTTCCTCTGGTATGACATTTTGCAAATAATCATCATAATTATAATAGCAGTTAACAATTACCTAGTATTAAGTGACGGGTACTGTTTTAAGTGCTTTATATATACTTAATACTGAATATTAATGAGCTGTTTTAAGTGGCCCGCAGTCAACCTAAACTAACTAGCATTATAAAGGAATTGGTGCTTAATGCTCATGTCCCTTTTTAGTAATTATATACTGGAGCAGAAATCAAGTATTAAAAAAATAAGAGTATGCTTACTAACATGCTTTTCTAAAAGGGTTAGATCAAATTCCGTCAAATACTATGTTTTTAGGTGTTGCGATCCCGACTACACGATAATCTAAATTTAATTCTATAAAACTTAAAGTCCAAACTACCAATAAGTGGGGGGTTTGAGAGCATTTAATCACCTCTGATTTGTATTAGTCTTAAAAAAATAGTTTACATACTCTGACATTAACTTCATACACATCAAAACATAAAAAAGCGCAGGGCGTGAAGGAGACGGGAGACAAATGCTTATTGGTAGCAAAGAGTAATAATTCTAAAAGAGGGGAAAGGAAAAACGTAAATCAATGTTTGCCGGGTACCAGCCCAAGTTCCCAACAGGCTTTTTTACCAGCCTCACCGCAACCCCAAAATATCCTCAGCACTTGAATGTTGCAAGAATTTTGAAAGCATCAGCAAAGCACTTAGCACAGTGCCTTGCACTATGCGCCTCTACAAACTACTTCCCTGCCCGCCTCCAGACCAAGCCAACAAGAGAAATAAGGACCAACATGATTTTAGAAGGAAAACAAAATCCAGTTTCTGGAAAAAGGCCAGCCGTGCCCCGGGAGGGCGAACGCTCCACACCGAGGACTCGGGGCTTGATTTCGGCAGGGAGCGTAGTCTGGACCGCGCCGCGAACCTGAGTCGAGCTCTTCCGCTCCCTCCCCGCCCCAAGCACGCCTTACCGGAGCCCGGGCCAGACAGCCCGCGCGCAGACAGATAGCTCACGGTTTGCAGCAGGTAAGCCGGGGACCTCACGGTACGCCCCCAGACCACTGCGTCGCCGCCCCAGACCAGCTGGGAGCCGAAAATGGCTTGTCGCAAGGCGGCGCGCCGGACGTGGCGTCACCGGGAGCGACGCCTCCTTGTTCCACTCTCCGTCCGGTTTCGGGCGTGTGCCCGGTGTGCTAGGGCCCCGTGGGGTTGCGGGAGGCGTGGGCTGGGCTGGCTGCAGACCACCTCCTACGCGGCGGGCGAGTGCCTAAGTAACCGGGCTGCGTGGGTCACAGGTCCAGGGCTAGCCGGCTACGTGTTTCTTTCCGGCCCCTAGGGTAGTGTAGGGAGCTCAGTGGCGCCTCGAGAGGTGGAAGCCGAGCCGGCGAAGCTCCCTGAAGGCCGGGGCTGTCAGGTCTCCCTATGCCCAGGGAAGGCTGCCTTCCCGGGCCGCGCCGCAGTCTCTGCCGCCCTATACCCCACCCGCTACTCTCGAGTAGCCCCACATTCTTGCGCTTCAGTTTCCCCGCTCCTCATCTTCAGGCCTTACCCTGGCAAGAGGTCTGGCCACAAGGGACATTTTGCAACACGTGAAACTTTTTAAAATGTCGAGCTTTATTAAGTATAATTTACATATGATAAAGTACAATTGGATTAGTTTTGACAGGTACATATAGTCTTGGAGCCATCATCACAACGTAGATAAAATATTTTCATCACTCCAGAAATTTCCATCAGGCCCCTTTGCAGCCAATATCCTTCCCCAACTCCAGGCACACAGAAAGGTAATGAATAGTTACCTACTGGATACAGTGAGTTCTACCGTCACTGCAAGTACGACAGAAATCTGTCATTTAATCCACCAAACACAAAATACACCGGAAAAAGAGGACTACAATAAAGGAATTCTCAATATGCAGCATACCAACTTGTGACCTTGTAGCACAATTACTGCTGGGCCTTTTTCACTTTCTTGGTTGAATCCAACATCCATGGAATTAAGTCACCTTCATCCTTTAAGGGAATAAGTCCCCACAAAAGGCTACTTACGCTAGAGAAATTATTTTTGCACATACATACTCCTTGGGACCTATCAGATCTACTAAAACTTCCAAGACTCCTGTACAAGGCTCCCTAGGCTAATGAAACACTGCCCTGTAACCATGCTAGTCTTATAAAGCTGACAGAACTTTGGGTACATGAAACTTCTGTAGAGTTAGTTTCTGCAAGCAAAAATGACAAAGTATTATATATTTGTTCTACTCTCCCCTTTTCATTTCTTGAGCTCAAGTCAATACCAAAATAAGTTTGGCAAATGAATCCCCCAAAATACTTTGTCACCTGCTGTATCTGAAATACTTTTTATCACTGTATCTAATGTCATATCAACCTGCTCTAGACTGAAACAATAAGCTCATTTACATGAGCTGCTTGAATTGTGAATTCTCTAGGATACTTGCAACCATCATGGTCCAAATGAAGGCACTGTCCTGTGATGCTTGAAATTCAAATAACTTTTATTTAAATTGAAAACAATACTTAAAACTGCATTTAGAGTCAAAACCCTTTTGTTTATAAAAATTATAAGTATTCCTAGGTAAGGCAAAGTTATTACTCAGTTAACAAGACCAGATTTGACTTTGGACTTTACTTTTTGAACAAACTATAGAGAATGGAGAAAAGAAAAAGTTATTTACAGAAAACAATATCTACATATGTACTCAGAGGTACAAAGACAAAACAGACTTAAGTATGTGGTAGCATCTCAGAAGCAGTTCTCAAAGAGCTTAGTTTTATTTCCTTGAATTTTAAGAATGTCTAAGATCCTTCTTCATCCTCGATCTTGGGAGCCAAATAGTACTTTAAATGTCCCATATCAGCAATTTTATACTCTACGACTGAAAGAAAACAGGAATATAATTAATTACTGAGAAGTACCACATACACTACCTACAAAACAAGATTCAACAAGTTTATTATCTTACCAAGGGGTACATCTGCAGACATACTGAGTGTTACTGTAGGAGAGAGTGGAGTGGCTTTTGTAAAGAAGTTCAGGTACCTCAGTGCAAAAGTTAGCTGAACTGGTTCATTCATGTCTATGGTAACCTTAGGGAGAAAACAAAAGATTCATCATACTGAAAAACATCAAGAAAGCTGCAACCCATTCATTTCTAATATACATTGACAAATGACTTAGTTTCTTCAACAAATAAAATTGTAATAGAGGGAAAATGAAGAGAGAACCAATGGACTAAAAGAAATTTAAGGAGCGTATCTCAATGAACTGTAATGTATGGACCTTATTAAAATCTTGATTCAAACAAACTGAAATAACCAAGGAAGTAGGAACACTGAAAAATTCCTTAATATAATTTTCTTAGATGTCATAAAATGTTTACACTACAAATCAATTAAAATATTTATGAGTGAATTTTTTCTTTCTTTCTGTCTTTTTTTTTTTTTTTTTTTTTTTTGGTCCTTTTATCTCCAGTCTACGTAGAAGGTGACAGCTAATGAATGTTCATTAAATGGATGAAGGTATGTTTATTAAGACTCAAGATTTGCTGTGATGGATTCTCACATTATGATAGTTCATTGTTTCAAATGCGAGTTTGCTCTGAGGTGCTTTATCTGCATTTCATGTAAACAGGTGGGGTGAGGGCTCTGAACTGCTTAACTGGCATCGGCAGGCGGACTCCCAACCACTGCGCCACCAGGGAAGCCCGAATTTTTTCTTTCTTTAAAAATTTCTAGCTGCACGGCTTTAGGGATGTTAGTTCCCTGATGAGGGATCGAACCCACGCCCTCGTCAGTGAAAGTGTGGAGTCCTAACCACTGGACCGCCAGAGAATTCCCTATGGGTTAAGTAACATTTGAGAGAAGAACAAAAATCAAGATTGGCAGGGGAGTGAAATGTAATTTAGGAGAAAAGAATCAGCCTCTGGAGTTTTGTTACTAATATATATTTGTTACTAATATATGTATTTTTAAACTCTTTATTTAAAAGTTAATATAAGGATTACATAAGAGCTCACAACAGCTAGACTTTACCCCCAACTAGATCCTACAGGGTTGCACAATTATTTGGTAAAAACATAGTAAGTACCTCCAGAAAGCTAAAGCTGGCCTCCCAAGCCTATCCTTAAGAGTATGTGTAGGTTTGATACACAAACCCATTGTTCTAGTTTATAAAGGGTGCACTAAATTTACATTCCCTTCTCACAAATTTAAGTTAGATGGCATCTATAATATCACTTGCAGATTTCAAAAGTTTCAATTCTCACATATTAGTTACTTGGAAATGCAAATTCTGTCTTTCTTTAGAGCTCTCTTTAATTTTAGCAATTACCTTGCTAAAGACTGAATGTTTGTGCCCCCCACCCCAATTCACATTAAAACCAAATTCACAATATGGTGGTACTGGAGGTGGGGGCTTTGGGAGGTGCTTAGCATTAGGAAGGCAGATCCCTCATGAATGGGATTAATGCCCTTATAAAAGAGACCCCAGAGTACTCCCTTGCCCCTTCCACCAGGTAAGAAGGCTGCTGTCTGTGAACCAAGAAGCAGGCCCTCGTCAGACACCAAATCTGCCAGCTTCCGAGTCTCCAAAACTGTGAATAATAAACTTTGGTTGTTTATAAGCCACTCAGTCTATGGTATTTTGTTATAGAAGCCTTAGCAGACTAAGATATAACCTAATATTCTTCTTCCAAGGTATTTTGTTTACTTAAAAACTACTTACAGCCTCCTCTTCTTTATCAACATTACTCGTTTGTGACAACTTAATATTTCCATTTCCAAGTTCTCCACTTGCAGAAAATTTCACTCCATCTTTTGCACAGGAAATTACAACAGCATCTCCAATATGACTGAGATCTCGGCATATACGTGCAAATTCACCAGAAGGCATCTTTACTACACAGCTGTACTCTTGTTCCTGTAAAACAAAGAATTTTTTTTTTTTTTTGCGGTACGCGGACCTCTCACTGCTGTGGCCTCTCCCGCTGCGGAGCACAGGCTCCAGATGAGCAGGCTCAGCGGCCGTGGCTCACAGGCCCAGCTGCTCCGCGCCATGAGGGATCCTCCCGGACCGGGGCACGAACCCGCGTCCCCTGCATCGGCAGGCGGACTCTCAACCACTGCGCCACCAGGGAAGCCCCAAAACAAAGAAATTTAAATGTCATGGAAATAAAAGATTTGGCACCCTCACTTTCTGAAGACTCAGCATCTAAACAAGAACTCAGAATTCAAGATTTTCTGATGACTTTGAAATATCACTCATTGTGTAATTTCTTAACACTCTAACCACTCAAAAAATAAATGCAGATATAAAACAAGTATGCTTTAAGAATAACCATACTAAGAAAACAAATTAGAGCTTAAACTTTGAACAGTAAATGCACTATCCCGGGAACAAGAGCCTCCACCTAATCACCCTACAGTAGGGCTAAATCAAGAGGCCATTAGGGTATGTCATACAGTGATGATGGCGCAAACAGGTCTGCTTTCCAAAACAAGAGAATATGATGTTAGGCATTTTAAACATCCAAACACCTCTTCTCACTTTTGATGTTGATAAACCTAACCATAATGAATTTCTGCTAAAACAGCTTTAAGATCTTCTCTCAATAAAAACCAAGCACTCGGGTTTCCCTGGTGGCACAGTGGTTAAGAATCTGCCTGCCAATGCAGGGGACACAGGTTCAAACCCTGGTCCGGGAAGAACCCACATGCCGTGGAGCAACTAAGTTCGTGCGCCACAACTACTGAGCCTGCACTCTAGAGCCCATGAGCCACAACTACTGAACCCAATTACCACAACTACTGAAGCCTGCACACCTAGAGCCCATGCTCCACAACAAGAGAAGCCGCCTCAATGAGAAGCCTGCGCACCGCAATGAAGAGTAGCGCCCCCTCTCCCCAGCTAGAGAAAAGCCCACACGCAGCAATGAAGACCCAACACAACCAAAAGTAAATTAAAGATCTACAAAAAAACAAAAAAAATCAAGCACTCTAGGAATAATAATTTAAAAAAAGATGCAGAGGTTAATGTAAATATTCACTCAGCAGAAATAAATTCAAACCAATGAGCCACTGTAGAACACCATAAATTAATAAAATGACAAATACGTCAGTCTTAAACACCCCACTCTGGAACATGCATGAGCACATATACAGAAAAAGTTCTGTTAGGAAATAGGCTTTAAATTATTATATTAATATATCTTATGTAACTTTCAAGACTGTATAGTATGCTCAATCAGAAACTTTGATACTCACTGGAATTCCAAGTTGTTCAACATCTAAATCCATTAACTTCATTTCATAGTCTGAAACCTTTTCTTGATCTACCAAAAGAAACCAAATGTTGAAGAAGAATACGTAAGTTTACAAATGTCAGGTATACTTTACAGCCATCACAAACATTATCTTAAATTTCTCTCAGCCTTGGGAAATACTGACACTACATTTTAATTTCTTCTAGCATAAGTCAGTAGAAGGGTGCGACTTACTTGGAGCTTCAAATACAAGTGCCAAGGTGTCCGCATTATCTTCAGCCCTTAGTGTAATGATGTCTTCATTGCCAGCACATTTCAGTATTTTGGACATGCTAGAACACAGGAGAACAAAGGGTTTAAAATCAACGAATTAAAACCAGGAGGTACCACTTTTAACCATTAGACCATCTGCCGAATTGGTGAGTTAGAGAAATGTAAGGGGGATGTGTAAGCCGGTCCAGCCATTTGGAATGCAATCTGGTAGTATTTATACTTAAACTAAACAGCCCCCCCACCAAGAGCAATTCACTTCTGGATATAAATAAAACAGCAGTATTTTATGAACTGCAAATCCCTTTGGTGGGTGAAGTTAATTATTGGGCCAACAATCTCTAAAAACGATTTAATAAACCTGTTAAAACACACTGCATGTAGTAGGGGTAGATATTTCTCACAAGCTTTAAGATTTAAACATGTGTATGTACTAGACAAGTAGTGGTCAAAAGTTGAAAGCACTGCCCTGGGATAAATTTTTCTCAAACCGGGATCTTGGGGTGCTCAGCGCAACTCTGTAGTAAAAGAAATACTCCTGTCGCTCGTTAGGGCGAATGAACTAGGACACATTATAAAGCAGTTAAAGTCAATCAGGACCAAGGTTTCTCATCCGAGGCCGCCTGCACTTAATGACCAAAGAGCTCTGCAACAGTCTTTTCCTGGCACCGCAAAGAAGTCCATCATTTTCCCGCCACCACCCGCTTTGTGACTTTGGCGCGGAAAGAGCCGGTTCGCGCTGCAGCAAGCGCGGGCTTTCCGAACCGCGCGTTCCGCTGGGTCCCGCCCCACTGGTGCCGCAGGCCAATGAGAAGGCGCAGATGGCCCACTCCAGCCAATGAGGGCCCGGCCCGGAGGCGCTCCCGCCAAGAGCCAGAGGGGGTGGATCAGGGCCCGGCTATCCGCTGCTTAGGGGCTCACCTGGTGAGGTTCACGCCCATGGCCAAGTTGCGGTCGCAGCGGTACGTGTCGAAGCCCTCGGAGCGCAGGGTGAGCTGCACCAAAGAGACATGGGACGAGTCCATGCTCTGCAGGTTCACGCCGCTCGAGCTGATGTCCCAGCAGGCCTCGTTGATGAGGTCCTTAAGCGCCTCAAGCACCTTCTTCAAGATGGAGCCCTGGACCAGGCGCGCCTCGAACATGGTGGCGGAGTCGCAACGACACGGCTGCTGGCGGAAGGAAGGAGGAAGGTATAGCCGGCTTAGGCTTCAGAAGATGAGAGCGAGCGGCGGAACTAACGAACGCTTGAGACGGAGGAACCCCACAACCAGCCCGCCGCGCCTGCAGCAGTTTAATACTGCCGCGTCTACGAGCGCGCGCTTCGACCCCGCGCCCCTCGCGGGGACGTCACCCCGCTGCCCCGCCTGCTGCCTGGGCGGAGAGACGGAAGAGCCAATCGTGTCCCTGTTCCGCACGAAGCCCGCCCCACCCCTAACATCTATTGGAGGGTGCGGACTGGGGACGAGGCATGAGCGCTGCGCCTTCTGAGGACCGGCTGATAGGCGACCGGCGGGAATCCCCGCCTTTTTGTCACGTTCCGGAACCGGACGTTAGAAACGTCCGGCGTGTGTGCGTGTGCGTGTGTGTGTGTCGGGGAGGGCGGTCGTTGAACTGCGTCTTCGTGGTGCTTCATCTCCCTCTTGAGTGGTAGGGAATTTCCGGCCTCGAAAGTGAAACGCAAATCCAGCCTGCTAGGAGAAAGAGCCACCTTGTAGCCTAAAGAGTTGTCTTGACCACCAGCTCTTAAACCTCCTCCGCCACATACACACCAAACTCGTATCATTTACCGTATGCAACTTTCTAAGCTTTTTTATTTTCTCTACCAATACACTTTTTTTAAAAAAACAAATGAATTTATACCGTAGATCCTTTTGCAAAGTACTTAATAAAGCATGGGTAATTTTATGCCAGGTACATGTTTTCTATATCAGCACCTCTTAAAAAGATGGCTTAATATCCTACGTATGTAACCAACTTAAAAAGTGCTTGTAATCTGGGCAACTCCTTGAAGTATTGATGGATGGAAGAGCATACACATTAAAGTTTTGATAAATATTACTAAATTGACTTGTAAAAGATTGCAATTTACATTTCAGCCAAAACTACGAGCATGCTCATTTCGCCTAATTTTTCTTTCTATAGATATTAGCAATCTCGTTTTTAAATCTGTGCTCGTGTGGAAATTTCAGTTTGTGTATTAAAAGATTGGTGCAAGTTGGATATCGTTCATGTAGTTCTTGACCACTGTCTTATTGATTAAAAGGAGCACTTCATATATTAATAATCTTCTTATTATAAATATCCCTCCTTTGTTTCCTTTTTGCTTTGTTTACAGCATTTCTCTTTAGTTGCTTCTAATATTTTACCTTGGTCTGTAGAATTCTTTAGTTTTTCTACCGTGTATCTTGGTGTGGATTTAATTTTATTTTTCCTGTTCAGGAAATTTTGTGTTCCTCAATCAGAAGATTCATGTATTTCATCAAGTCTAGAAGATTGTCAACCATTATGGCTTCAAAAATTGCCTTTCCCCACTCTATTCTCTCCCTCTAGCACTTGTATTAGGTGTATCTAGTTCACTGAATTTTAGGTACCTTCAATTGTAAGATGCCCCATTTTATGTAGCACAAGAAAATAAAATATCAAACTATCATATGATTTATCATTTAGAATGTCTATTTTGTAATTATCAAAAGAACTTTTAGACTTTTAAAAACATTTGTATCATATATCACTCATGTGCATAATATGTACACACTATATATATATTGGTTAAAGCACTTGTAATATATCTTCACATTCAGTTTCTCACTCAGTTACTGATACTGCTGTTTTTCCATATATCATACTCTGTCATCAAGGGTGTGGATGATGCAGCATTCTTAAGAGTGCTCCTCTATTGTCTCTGGAATTTCTTCCAAGTCTCTGCCATCCATTTGTAAATTTTGATACTAGCACTTCCTTTATGTATAATCAACTATCCTTTTGCATACATCTTTATATCAAAACACAACGGTTTCATCTATTTGTAGGTATTTTCCTTTCCAGGTCCTTTTATTTATTTATTTATTTTTAAAAATATTTATTTATTCATTTATTTATGGCTGCGTTGGGTCTTCGTTGCCGCTCACGGGCTTTCTCTAGTTGTGGTGAGCTGGGCTACTCTTCATTGCGGTGCTCAGGCTTCTCATTGCAGTGGCTTCTCTTGTTGCAGAGCATGGGCTCTAGGCATGCGGGCTTCAGTAGTTGTGACTCACAGGCTCAGTGGTTGTGGCACACGGGCTTAGCTGCTCTGCAGCATGTGGGATCATCCCAGACCAGGGCTCGAACCCATGTCCCCTGCATTGGCAGGCAAATTCTTAACCACTGCACCACCAGGGAAGTCCCTCCAGGTCCTTTTACTGTCTCAGTTCCTTTGCAAAATGTGGAATGTATTTATTCCTCCAGTGAGAAACATTTGCTTCACTAATAACGAATGTATACACTACTACTCTGTTTCTGTGCTTTCTGCTTACATAATAACATTTTGGTTTAATGCCAAATCGAAGTGTTGATCTGAAGGTATTTGAAATGGCAATTAAACTCCACCCATGACTTAAGAATGGCTATGACCTGTGGTCAGGGAAGGCCTTCTGCGGAGGTAGCAGGTTACCAGAGAAACTAGCTGTTTGGAGATTGGGAGAAAGTATTCTAGGCTGAAAGAATAACATGTTTAAAAAGGACAGCATGCTTAGAAAGTGTTCAGATAGTAGTTTGTTTTAAAATTCAAAGCTTTTTTTATAAGTATTTTTCCCCAGTTTTATTGAGATGTAATTGACATACATCAGGACATAAAATAGATTGATGTGTCCGGAACACACTGAACAATGGGGAGAGTGGTGCAAGGTGAGGTTGCAAAGAGAGTCAGGGCTGAGATCTTATAGCCCTTTACAAGCCCTCTACAAGTGAAAAGGAAAGTTATCAAAAGGTCTTTGGCATGAGACAATTTCTGTGTTTTTTAAAAAAAATTAATTAATTAATTTATGGCTGTGTTGGGTCTTTGTTGCTGCTCACGGACTTTCTCTAGTTGTGGAGAGTGCGGGCTACTCTTCATTGCCGTGCGCGGGCTTCTCATCGCAGTGGCTTCCCTTGTGGCGGAGCACGGGCTCTAGGCGAGCAGGCTTCAGTAGTTGTGGCACGCAGGCTTAGTTGCTCCGCGGCATGTGGGATCTTCCCCGGCCAGGGATCGAACCCGTGTGCCCTGCATTGGCAGGTGGATTCTTAACCACTGCGCCACTGGGGAAGTCCCCAATTTCTGTTTTAAGAGGATTACTTTAACTAGTAAAGGTGCTATTTCAGTCAGTGAGAGAAAGAATGAATTAAATTATGACCAAACAATTCATTAAACTTCTAGGAAAAAGTAAAGCTATAGACTCTTCCTAATAACTGTTTACTGAAATAATTTCCAGATAGATTAAATAATTAAAATTCAAATAAATGTAAACCCAATAAGAAATGGAAAAATATTTTGGTAAATATTTAAGAGATCTTGCTGTGGGCTTCTAAACATAAAAGGAAAAAAAACCCATAAAACATAGGAATGACTACATAAGTTTTAAAACTTCAGTGTGCCTAAAAACTTGTGTTGGTTAATATACTTTGTTTCCACAACAGAGAACCCAATTCAAACTGAATAAAAGGACATTTTATGTATCTAAACAAAATCCAGAGGTCCCTGGCTTGTAGTGCCTAAGGTCCAGTCTTAGTAAATGTATGAAAAATGGTTAGCATATTAATAAGCAAAGAAACATAAATTAAAGGGAGATAAAATTTTAATCTACCAAATTAATAAAAATTGTGTTAACACCCATTTCTTAGGAAGGATATTAGGAAGTGAGTACTTTCATGACTTGAAGATGAGAGTATAAATTGGTATAATTTTTCCAGTGGGAATTTGGAAATGTGTATGAAAATCCTTGGAATTTTTTATTTAGTCTTTGACACAGAAATTCAATCTATAGGATTTTTTTTTCCCAAAGAAGTAATCAGAGTTACTTACCAAGATGAGGCATGTTTAAGAATCTTTCTTATAGAATTATTAACAATTCCCCTGAAATTGGAAATAATCTTGAGGTCTAACAATATGGTCTTTGTTAGGTTAATTATGGTAAATCTGTAAGATGGAATACTATAAAGCCTTTCAAGTACCATTCTTGGGCTTCCCTGGTGGCGCAGTGGTTGAGACTCCACCTGCTGATGCAGGGGACACTGGTTCGTGCCCCGGTCCGGGAAGATCCCACATGCTGCAGAGCGGCTAGGCCTGTGAGCCATGGGCGCTGAGCCTGCGTGTCCAGAGCCTGTGCTCCACAACAGGAGAGGCCACAACAGTGAGAGGCCCGCGTACCGCAAAAAAAAAAAAAAAAAAAAAGTACCATTCTCAAAGGGCATTTGATGTTAAAAAGTCGGGTTATGAAACAATATAAACAATAGTAACCCAACTTTCTAAAATTATTATATCTGAGTGTAAGTGCACAGAAAATAGAATAAAAAGGCAATAATATGGATGTTAACAGTAATTATCTATGGCTGATGCTACCACAAATGATCTTAATATTTTTCGTTATGCTTTTCTGCATTTCCCACAATTTCTTCATCAAAAGTATTGTTTGTCTGAAAATGTTAATGCATGCTGGGAGAGAAAAGTGCTGTGAACTATTTAATATAATTTCTGGCAAATTTCTTTACAAGGTGATATCACATATTAAACTGAGTCTCATTCCTGGCTGCACATTAGACTTATCTGGAGAGCTTAACAAAACGAAAGAAGCCTATTTCCTCTAGGTTCCATCTCTAGAGATTCTTATTTAGTTGGTCTAGGATGGGCCCTCCACTGGCATTTTTAGAAGCTCCCCAGGTAATTCTAATAAATAATTAGGACTGAAAAGTCCTGTTTCAGCATGTGTGATCAATTGATGAATATTTATGCTTAAAGCCACCTGCACCTCCATATAGACTATTGGTTTGAAAAAGTAAGACCTATGCTTTGTCAGAGAGAAGACTGGAATTATAGTTTTGATGGACTGTATAATAATCTAATAGGTCTACAAGTTTGTGGGAATGCAGGATTTGTAGTTTTGAAACTTTAAGATGTTATACAGTTCTGCCTATCCCATTCTCAATTCCATTTTGCATGTCATCTCATTAAACTGAATAAGAAGTTTTAGCTTTCTGAGAACACTTGTCAAGATAAGATCTAGAAAGGCAATATGAAGGACAAGAAAAAGAGCAGATCAAGTCTGTTTTTGTTTATGGACAATTTTTTTAAAAATGTACTGTTTAAATAATTCATTTATTGACAGTTCTTCCCCTCTAAGAGAGGAAAAACACTATTCGGGGAACTGAAGAATTTTCTTGTCGCTTGTACCAATGCAGTTTTCAAATTATCTAGAAGGTGGGAGGTGTTTTTATTACAGAATGATAATAATTATAGCAATACCTGCCCACTTACGCTGAGCTTGCAGTCAGCCTGCACACTCTGGGGGACTAAAAACCTCATGCTAGTTACCTATACTAATCTAAAGTATATGTATAGGAGTGCAATAAAAGGAGTGCAATGAAAAGAATCACCATATACAAGATATGTCACAAGCCTGGAAGAAATGACCCTAGAGGAAAGAGCTATTATGAAGTATTTTATTATTATGAGGTATTTCTATTGAAGGGAAAAATCAGGGGTAGAGGAGGAGGTGTAACGTAATGTAAAAGAACAAAATTCTTCTTTGGGCTGGAGGCAAGGGAAATTTTTACTTTTAATTTCTTCCTACAGTTGAGGGAGAGGCTCTAAAGCTTGCCTAAATACCTGTTAACATGACTTCCAGAGGTCTGAATATCTGATCCCTGTTTACCACAGTACCGACTTCAGAATTGTACCTGGTCTGAGCTCCATTAGCTTGGGAGGGCTGAGTATGACAGATAAGAAGTTTGTTCGGGCCAAACTGTAGGGAGTTATCTACCCTAGTAATTATACTGTGCGTTCTGAAACTCTGATCTACGTGCACTGGTTCTCCAGTTAGGCTGTGTTTCAAAGCAAACAGCTGAGGTTCCAGGAGGACAGATGTGATGCTTGCTCGGATGTGACCTTTCACAATTATGTTCCATAAAGGTGAGAATCTGGTTACTAACACTTCCACCTCTCTTAAAGGATGACATTGTGACTGTCTTTGTGTTGACATCCTTCTAGGTCCTTTAGATAATAAACCTTGCTTAATTTACCCAACAAGTGTCTGGTCTTTAGTTCAAGAAGTGATCACTGACTTTAGTCAAAATGGTGGTCACACAGTCTCCAACAGATTAAAAGAGTTTTAAAATTACCATCAGCATGTTATTTACTTTTTAAAAATAATTTATTTTTTACTTTAAAAATATTTATTTATTTATTTTGGCTGTTCTGGGTCTTAGTTGCGGCACGCGGGATCTTCATTGCGGCATGCGGGATCTTCATTGCGGCATGCAGGCTCATAGTTGCGGCATGCATGCGGGATCTAGTTCCCCACCAGGGATGGAACCCAGGTCCCCTGCATTGGGAGCTGGAGTCTTAACCACTGGACCACCAGGGAAGTCCCATGTTATTTACTTTTATAAGTAAGATTAAAACAAAAGACAAATAAAACAAAAGAGCACAGCTTTCTCTAAATAAATTATGGCCTGAAGGGAGTGGTCTGTTTCTCTAAAAAAAACAAGTATTTGTGCGTTGAGTTCAGTGTTCCTCTATACCTATTTTACTGTCACTTTGAAGCAGTGTTATAGGCACTTGGGAATATACTTTTATAGAAATCAAGAAAATATAACACCCTTTTCAGAATTCTCACTACTTTCCCCGAACCTTACAGTTCAGATCAAAATTGCTAACACAAAATTGCAACTCCTATGTGTGCAAATTTCTCTCATTGTTAAATTACAATATGCTTACGGGAAGGGGCCCTGTTTTATACTTGTTTTACATCACTTAAAGGCAGCGAACAGGAACTATTGAAGGCAATGCTGAGCAACACAGATATTAACAATGAATTTAGGAAGGCCAGGAGTATGTTAAAGAGCGCGTTGGTAACAGATCTGTGTTCGTATTCTTAGTGGGCACTTTCTAGCCGTGAGACCTTGGTTAAATCATTTTCTTTCAGGAGAAACTTTAAATCTATTAAATAGGTACTTGGGATGCGTCAGGTAATAGGAGATTGGGCTGTGAACAAAGCAGGCAGAATTCCTGTCCAAAAATATCCTTCAACAGTCCAGAAGAGAGAAAAGAAAGCTGAATAACCGTGGAAGACCCTAGCTGCAAAATGAAAATCATATCCACTTCCAAGCGTTGTACAGATTAAATGAGATGCATTAAAGAGATTACATAGTTCAGTGCCCAGCACATAATTAACGCTCACTAAATAGAAGATAACTTGGCAAAGCAACGCAGACTTAAGTTTGGCTTTCATTTCCTTATCACGTAATCTCCTCCTTTTACACAGGTGCGTTCCCCAGGCCTTTCCGCTCAGGGCCTAACAAGCGTCTACTTATCAGTGAGAGGGAAGAGCCCTGGCTATTGAAGACAAGAAGCCGAAGGCAGCAAGCACTAGGCCGGCTGGAGCCTCGGGGCTGCAGCCCATGTCCCCCAGCAACCTGTTATCTCTAAGACCCCGGGCTCCAGTTCCCGAGCTCCCATCGAGTAGTCTCCCTCAGAAAAGCACGCCTTTTCCAGCCCTCTCATGCTGCTATCCAATGCACGCCTCTCCAATCCTCTCCGCTTGCCCCACCCCCGCCCCGCCCCGCCCCGCCTCCCTGACGGATTCGCGCCATTGGTGTATCTCCGGGACTGTGATGGCAGCGGTGCGCGTGCGCGCTCGTTTGGGGCCCTCCCGAGAAAAGGAGTTGATTGGGCTGGGCTGTAGGAGGCTGGTCGCGCTCAGCCCGGGTGAAAGGGCGGTGGCTGCACCGGGCGGGGCCAAGTTTCAGGGCTGGCGGCCGGGCTGCGGTGGCGCCAGGAGCCGCTGCGAAGCTTTGCGCTGCTTAGGCGACGGAGGGCTGGCCGAGCAGTGTCCGCGCGCGCCCGCGCTGAGCTGCCGGCCTCGGCGGCTGCGCCACTCGGCCGCAGCGACGAAGCGCTGGTGTTTCCAGCATGACGGAGCTAAGGCAGAGGATGGCCCGCGAGCCGGACGCACCGCCCGAGGACAAGGTAGCGGCAGCATCGGGTGGGCGCGGCCGGGTCAGCTGAGTCCCCCGGAGGTCCGTGCGGGGGCGCGCGCAGAGGGGTCGTCTTGCCATCTTACTCTTCTGCGCGGCCGTCGGCGGCCCCGGGCCTGGTCTGCGGGAAGGGTCCTCGGGTGCTGGGCCCCGCGGAGCTCGCGGCAGGG
>NW_006779681.1:101565-132152 GCF_000442215.2 Lipotes vexillifer
GACATGGCTCTGGGGTCCAGTTGGGGGTGGTATCTCCGGGGCCCAGGAAGGAGAGCGCGGGGGTTGCGCACGTCCGCAGCCCTCGCAGGGCTGGTTGCGGGGTCCTACGCCAATCCACCTCCCCGAGGCCTTCCTGGGTGTGAAGACGTCGAGACCCCGGAAAGACTCCTCAGAGCGTGACTTAGCCTCTCTGAACTTCTTTAAAATGTTATTTGGGGGCTGGACGTGTAACAAGACAAGGCCATGTGATTTGCCTGTTAGGAGATTTAAACCCTTTCTCGAAAGTTAAATCTGTTGGCTTTAAGCAGAGAAGTCTCTTAATTCATGTAGTCAGCAGGTGTTGGAAGGTATATTCCCCAAAGATGGGCTTGTTTCCTGCTTCAGATGTGGAGGAGGGTAGAACAGAGGCCATCTTGGCAGGGACGTAGCTGGTTGGGGTTGAGATATGAGGGGAGTAGACTTAATTGGTTGAAGTGAAAGGTTTCTGTAAGGGAGTTGAGGAAGGTGAGGAGTCATTATGTTACTGTGGACGTTGAATGACAGCATAAACTTAGTGGTAGTATTTCGAACCTGGAGTTAGTGGTCAGGAGCAGTGTTATTTGGTAAATTGATCTGACAGTGATGTGTAGACTGAACTGAGGGAGCATGGACCAGAATGAAACAGATTGGCTGACTCGCGGGTTGCCAACAGGTGACCTGCAGTTGTTTTTTTGGTCCCTGTGTTGCTTTAAAAACCAGAATATTTCTCCCAACAGTCTGAATTTATTGCCTATTTTGGATCATTGGAAGATCTGCCATCACATTCCCACCTGATTAACGTTTGGCTGGAACTGAGGAACAGCTGTTCCCACCAATCCCTGTTGCTCTACACCAGGTCCACAGCACCCATTTATGTAGCTTTCCGTTTTGGTAACTGGAGGAAAGGAACATTAGGGAAATTATCAGGAAGGAGGAAGGCACAAGATTAGGTGTCAGGGTGTCAACAGCAGTTATACTGGAAGGAATGTTTTGGGTGAAAGATAATGGGATTTTAAACAATTGTTTTGGTTATGACAGTGAATCACCCAAGGAGAACTCTGCATACTGATTTTTACAATATGTTTTGGAGAAAATTTAGGGCTTGGGTGCAAGTTTAGTAGTTGCTTACAGAGACACGGTACTTTGAAGTTTCTAATCTTCCCATTAAATACCCTAGCTGGGCCTGGAAGAGCTCTGTTGCCACACTGCATATGCCTGTTGGGGAGTTTACAGATATTTGGAGGCTGTGTAGCCCTGTTTAAGGGTGAGAGATCAGACTTGATGTTAATGGGACTTTGTGGTTTTAGAAGGTGTGAGAAGAGGTAGAAAAAAAGAAGGCATGATACCTAATGGGTTGTATTTTTGAAAAGCTATTTGTAATAATTAGACTTACTCAGTGGTAAAAACAAGCAAAGCCACATACCCAAAAACCATGAGGTTATGAGGTGAAACAAAGTTTCTACCCTCCCCACCTAACTACTTGGATCCATCTCCCAGACAAAAGTGCCAGTTGATTCTTTTTTTTTTTTACTTCTTTATTAGAGTATAATTGCTTTACAATGGTGTGTTAGTTTCTGTTTTTATAACAAAGTGAATCAGTTATACATAAGTTCCCATATCTCTTCCCTCTTGCATCTGCCTCCCTCCCACCCTCCCTATCCCACCCCTCCAGGCTGTCACAGAGCACCGGGCTGATCTCCCGGTGCTATGTGGCTGCTTCCCACTAGCTATCTACCTTACATTTGGTAGTGTATATATGTCCATGCCTCTCTCTCGCTTTGTCACAGCTTACCCTTCCCCCTCCCCAGATCCTCAAGTCCATTCTCTAGTAAGTCTGTGTCTTTATTCCTCTCTTACCCCTAGGTCCTTCATGACATTATTTTTTTCTTATATTCCATATATATGTGTTAGCATACGGTATTTGTCTTTCTCATTCTGACTTACTTCACTCTGCATGATAGACTCTAGGTCTATCCACCCCATTACAAATAGCTCAATTTTGTTTCTTTTTATGGCTGAGTAATATTCTATTGTATATATGTGCCACATCTTCTTTATCCATTCATCTGATGATGAGCACTTAGGTTGTTTCCATCTCCGGGCTATTGTAAATAGACCTGCAATGAACATTTTGGTACGTGACTCTTTTTGAATTATGGTTTTCCCAGGGTATATGCCCAGTAGTGGGATTGCTGGGTCGTATGGTAGTTCTATTTGTAGGTTTTTAAGGAACCTCCATACTGTTCTTCATAGTGGCTGTACCAATTCACATTCCCACCAGCAGTGCAAGAGTGTTTCCTTTTCTCCACACCCTCTCCAGCATTTACTGTTTCTAGAATTTTTGATGATAGCCATTCTGACTGGTGGGAGATGATACCTCATTGTAGTTTTGATTTGCATTTCTCTAATGATTAATGATGTTGAGCATTCTTTCATGTGTTTGTTGGCAGTCTGTATATCTTCTTTGGAGAAATGTCTATTTAAGTCTTCTGCCCATTTTTGGATTCGGTTGTTTGTTTTTTTGTTATTGAGCTGCATGAGCTGCTTATAAATTTAGGAGATTAATCCTTTGTCAGTTGCTTCATTTGCAAATATTTTCTCCCATTCTGAGGGTTGTCTTTTGGTCTTGTTTATGGTTTCCTTTGCTGTGCAAAAGCTTTGAAGTTTCATTAGGTCCCATTTGTTTATTTTCGGTTTTATTTCCATTTCTCTGGGAGGTGGGTCAAAAAGGATCTTGCTGTGATTTATGGCATACAGTGTTCTGCCTATGTTTTCCTCTAAGAGTTTGATAGTTTCTGGCCTTACATTTAGGTCTTTAATCCATTTTGAGCTTATTTTTGTGTATGGTGTTAGGGAGTGTTCTAATCTCATACTTTTACATGTAGCTGTCCAATTTTCCCAGCACCACTTATTGAAGAGGCTGTCCTCTCTCCACTGTACATTCCTGCCTCTTTTATCAAAGGTAAGGTGACCATATGTGTGTGGGTTTATCTCTGGGCTTTCTATGCTGTTCCATTGATCTACCTTTCTGTTTTTGTGCCAGTACCATACTGTCTTGATTACTGTAGCTTTGTAGTATAGTCTGAAGTCAGGCAGCCTGATTCCTCCAGCTCCATTTTTTGTTCTCAAGATTGCTTTGGCTATTCGGGGTCTTTTGTGTTTCCATACAAATTGTGAAATTTTTTGTTCTAGTTCTGTGAAAAATGCCAGTGGTAGTTTGATAGGGATTGCATTGAATCTATAGATTGCTTTGGGAAGTAGAGTCATTTTCACAATGTTGATTCTTCCAATCCAAGAACATGGTATATCTCTCCATCTGTTTGTATCATCTTTAATTTCTTTCATCAGTGTCTTATAATTTTCTGCATACAGGTCTTTTGTCTCCTTAGGTAGGTTTATTCCTAGATATTTTATTCTTTTTGTTGCAATGGTAAATGGGAGTGTTTTCTTGATTTCACTTTCAGATTTTTCATCATTAGTATATAGGAATGCCAGAGATTTCTGTGCATTAATTTTGTATCCTGCTACTTTACCAAATTCATTGATTAGCTCTAGTAGTTTTCTGGTAGCATCTTTAGGATTCTCTATGTATAGTATCATGTCATCTGCAAACAGTGACAGCTTTACTTCTTTTCCGATTTGGATTCCTTTTATTTCCTTTTCTTCTGTGATTGCTGTGGCTAAAACTTCCAAAACTATGTTGAATAACAGTGGTGAGAGTGGGTAACCTTGTCTTGTTTCTGATCTTAGTGGAAATGCTTTCAGTTTTTCACCATTGAAGACGATGTTGACTGTGCGTTTGTCATATATGGCCTTTATTATGTTGAGGAAAGTTCCCTCTTTGCCTACTTTCTGCAGGGCTTTTATCATCAATGGGTGTTGAATTTTGTCGAAAGCTTTCTCTGCATCTATTGAGGTGATCATATGGTTTTTCTCCTTCAATTTGTTAATATGGTTTATCACATTGATTTTTTTCCATATATTGAAGAATCCTTGCATTCCTGGGATAAACCCCACTTGATCATGGTGTATGATGCTTTTAATGTGCTGTTGGATTCTGTTTGCTAGTATTTTGTTGAGGACTTTTGCATCTATGTTCATCAGTGATACTGGCCTGTAGTTTTTTTTCTTTGTGACATCCTTGTCTGGTTTTGGTATCAAGGTGATGGTGGCCTCGTAGAATGAGTTTGGGAGTGTTCCTCCATCTACTATATTTTGGAAGAGTTTGAGAAGGATAGGTGTTAGCTCTTCTCTAAATGTTTGAGAGAATTTGCCTGTGAAGCCATCTGGTCCTGGGCGGTTGATTCTTAAGTACTTTCCCATCCGCTATTGTAGTTAGGGAGGATACGAGGAACTATCCAGCTAAAGTTACCTTAATTTTTTACAACTGCACTTAAACTGCTTCTGTGATGACAGAATGCCTGGGGCTTAGAGGTTCACTAAGTGCTTGTTGCTCCACAAACACAGCACCTACTTGCCTTCTGTTAAAAGCCTAATGTAGTCAGTCCATTAGCCCAGAACAAGACAGTTGCTCCATTGCTCGATATTTCTGATTATCCTGCATGGGATTTCAAACTTCCATGATTCTGGCTTTGCTGATATTCTTGGGTTGAAATTTAAGAAAATTGGAAATAATAAAACAAGGATATCTTTTTAGGGAAATAAATGGTGAAATGGGAACTTTCTTATTTTATAGTAGAAGAATTCAGAAAACAGTATTAGGTCAATTCATTAAAAGAACTGGAACAAATTTGAAATATTAAAAAAATGTTTCAGTTGCTTAACTCTTGTGGCAAAGTGTCTTATAAATAAGCAGACAAAATAATCTGGGGAATGTGTTTATTATAAAAGTAAGAAGGTATTGCTATATTTAGCATCCTAGAATGGAATTGTCAAAGCCAATTGCTAGTAAAGGAAACGTTTTCCTCTGGGAACCGTGCTTATAATTTTAAATTCCAAAGGCACAGTATTGTTGCCAAACTAAGAAACATGGAATTTAAGCTTTGGAAGTGGTCTTCCTCCCACCGATCCATGTTTTTCCAGTGGTGCTTAGGAAAGACAAGAATGGAATGTGGGCCAAAAGATTGGCATCATAAAATTTATGATTGGGTTGGCATTTCAGGAGACTTTGAATGCATCTAGGAAACTTTTTTTTTTTTTGTCCCCACCCCCACCCCCGGAAGATGTCCACGTCGTAAGTCCTAATTCCCAGAACCTTTGAATATGTTGGGTTGGCCAAAAAGTGCCTTTGTCTTTTTGGGTTTTTTTTTTTTTTTTTTTTGCGGTATGCGGGCCTCTCACTGTTGTGGCCTCTCCCGTCGCGGAGCACAGGCTCCGGACGCGCAGGCTCAGCGGCCATGGCTCACGGGCCCAGCCGCTCCGCGGCATGTGGGATCCTCCCGGACCGGGGCACGAACCCGTGTGCCCTGCATCCGCAGGCGGACTCTCAACCACTGCGCCACCAGGGAAGCCCTCTAGGAAACTTTTGAAATGACTCTCCTAACTAATTTCACAGTGCAAATAATCACCCTTTAAACTGTTTGAAAAAAATGTGCATCACTATTTCTGATTTGTGCACTCTGCTGTCTTTCCTGGGATCCACACAGGTTAAGTGTATTGAATTCGTTAGTTTTGCAGAGAGCTTGCTGAGTAATTCTGCAGCACACAGCTTCTTAACCTGCTCCCTGTGCTGTGACAGCCTCCCCAGCCTTCCTGACTGGTGCTAGAGGCTGCTGGGGGTGACAGAGCACAGCCTTTCACTTACAGACTGCCTCTGGTTTGGAAAAGAGACTCTTGACTGTTAATTTTGCCAGGCTCTCCTTGGAAGAATACTGATTTGTTCCTGGGGTTGGGCTGAGTTCCTGCCTTCCAGGCCTTGCCACGCAGTGGTTGCTTGGTTGGGGCAGTGGTGTGGTGCCAACCAGGGCAGACCTGGTCCCCATTAGGTAGTTTGCCCTGCCAGTCCATGATCTTTGTTCTTGCGCTGTTTGCCTCATCAGTGGGGATGGCATAGGGCCCACTCAGTTGAGTGACCTTTTAAAGAAAGTTAAACTTTATGTTATTTTGACTAGACAGTGCGTGTGTGGTTCAGAATTTGAAAGGTGCAGAGCGTACACTGTGAACGCCTCCTTGCTGCCTCCCTGGTTCTCCTCCCCAGCAGCAGCACACCCCTGCCAGGGTGCTCACGAGCACCTGCTGCTGGTGCGAAAGGACCTGAACTGTCCTTTGGATTTGTTGCCCTTTGGCAGCAGCTCTTTTACATTAGAGTCACCACAGGGCCAGACTGGGGCTTCTCTGTGAAGACTTTGCTGTGTTTTTGAAAGAGCTCTTGAGACCTGGTATTTACTGGCAACATTCTCTGCCCTTGGGTGAGATGTTGAGAGGATATCTGTTACTCACCTGGATCCCTCAGTGGACGACTCTCAGAGCCTTGTCCCCACAGTCTGTGTCCTGCTTGTCTTGTAGTTTCGGTGATCTGCAGGAAATTCCTAGGTATACGTCCCTCAGTCAACGCAAACTTAGTTTGCCTCAAATTTGACTTTTCTCATTTTAGACGTTGACCTTCCTCCTCCCGTCTGCTCTGCTCCAGCTTGAAATCCATTAGTCCATGTGTCTCTGCTCCCTCATCCAGTCCAGGTCACAGGTTCTCATCAGATAACACCTGGATTCCTTATCTATTGCTTTGGCGTATTTCAGATAGTTCAGGACTTGATTCCTGAACTGTTATGAATCCTTCTAGTTGAGCTCCCTCCCTTCAGGATTTGTTCTCAGCCCCTTCTAGTCCACCTGACCTTTCTTTGTACAGTTCTGAAACTTCCCTATGAGTTACAGAAGGGAAAAAAATTTTTAGCCCCTGTTTCAGATCTCTTAAATTTGGTCCTTTATGGCCTTGTTTCTTAACCAGCCCCTTTTCCTGCTTGGAGCCTCTGTGACATGGATTTTGGCTCTTGCTATTTCCAACCCTAGGAAATGTGCTCATTTTCTATCACCCCTCTTTCCACCTCTACCTATTTCAGTCCTATTTTTCAAAGTCCATTTTAGATCTTCCCCATTTCAATACTTCATCAGGCATGTATGTATTTTAGAAATCACAGGAATGTGTGCAAATGAGAATGAAATCCACCTACAATCCCATCGTTCAGAGAAACAACCATTGTTCAAATGCATATCCCTCCTGTGCAGATTGCTACGTGGCTGTAATGCTACCATGCATGGTCTGATAGCTTGCCTTTTTTTTTTAATTGAAATATAGTTGATTTACAATGTTCTGTTAGTTTCAGGTATACAGCAAAGTGATTCATAAATCTATACTGTTTTCTTTTTTTTTAATTAATTTATTTTTATTATTTGGCTGTGTTTGGTCTTTGTTGCTGCATGCGGGCTTTCTCTAGTTGTGATGAGCGGGGGCTACTCTTTGTTGTGGTGCGTGGTCTTCCAATTGCGGTGGCTTGTCTTGTGGAGCACGGGCTCTAGGTACACGGGCTTCAGTAGCTGTAGCGCATGGGCTCAGTAGTTGTGGTTTGTGGGCTCTAGAGTGCAGGCTCAGTAGTTGTGGCGCACGGGCTTAGTTGCTCTGTGGCATGTGGGATCTTCCCGGACCAGGGCTCGAACCCATGTCCTCTGCAATGGCAGGCGGATTCTTAGCCACTGCGCCACCAGGGAAGTCCCTATGTATTTTTTACATTCTTTTCCTTTATAGGTTATTAGAAAATATGAAATAGAGGTCCCTTTGCTATACAGTAGTTCCTTGTTGTTTATTTATATATGGTAGTGTGTATCCGTTAATCCCAAACTCCTAATTTATCCCTCCTCTCCTCCCTTCCCCTTTGGTAACCATAAGTTTGTTTTCTGTATCTGTGAGTCAGTTTCTGCTTTGTAAATAAGTTCATTAATATTATTTATATTATATTTTTAGATTCCATATATAAGTGATATAAGTGGTGTCTTTCTTTTTCTGACTTATTTCACTTAGTATGATAATCTCTCGGTCCATCCATGTTGCTGAAAATGGCATTATTTCATTCTTTGTTATGGCTGATTAATATTCCATTGTATATACATACCACATCTTCTTTATCCATTCATCTGTCATCGGACATTTAGGTTGCTTCTACGTCTTGGCTATTGTAAATAATGCTGCAGTGAACATTGGGGTGCATGTATCTTTTCGAGTTAGAGTTTTTGTCTTTTCCAGATAAATGCCCAGGAGTAGGATTGCTGGATCATATGGTAATGCTGTTTTTAGTTTTTTAAGGAACCTCTATACTGTTCTCCATAGTGGCTGCACCAGTTTACATTCCCACCAACAGTGTAGGAAGGTTCCCTTTTCTCCATACCCTCTTCAGCATTTATTATTTTTAGACTTTTTGATGATGGCCATTCTGAATGGTGTGAGGTGATACCTCATTGTAGTTTTGATTTGCATTTCTCTAATAATTAGCAATGTTGAGCATCTTTTCATGTGCCTGTTGGCCAACTGTATGTGTTCTTTGGAGAAATGTCTATTTAAGTCTTCTGCCCATTTTTTGATTGGGTTGTTTTTTTGATATTGAGCTGTTTGTATATTTTGGAAATGAAGCCCTTGTCAGTTGCATCATTTGCAAATATTTGCAAATATTTTCTCTCATTATGTAGGTGGTTTTTTCATTTTGTTTATGGTTTCCTTTGCTGTGCAAGAGCTTATACCTTTGACTAGGTTCCATTTGTTTATTTTTGCTTTTATTTCTTGCCTTGAGAGACTGATTGAAGAAAGTATTGCTGGGATTTATGTCAGAATTTTTGCCTTTGGTCTCTTATCAAATTACCCATGACATTTTTTTTTGAATTTTATTTTATTTATTTTTGATACAGCAGGTTCTTATTAGTTATCTATTTTATTTTATTTTTTATTTTTTTGTGGTACACGGGCCTCTCACTGTTGTAGCCTCTCCCGTTGCAGAGCACAGGCTCCAGATGCACAGGCTCAGCGGCCATGGCTCACGGGCCTAGCCACTCCGCGGCATGTGGGTTCTTCCCAGACCAGGGTGCGAACCCATGTCCCCTGCATCAGTAGGTGGACTCTCAACCACTGTGCCACCAGGGAAGCCCTAGTTATCTATTTTATACATATTAGTGTATACATGTCAATCAAAGTCATCACACCACCCCCACACCCCCACCCCCGGCACTTTCCCCCTTGGTGTCCATATGTTTGTTCTCTACATCTGTGTCTCTATTCCTGCCCTGCAAACCGGTTCATCTGTACCATTTTTCAGGGTTCCATGTATATGCGTTAATATACGATATTTGTTTTTCTCTTTCTGACTGACTTTGTATGACAGGCTCTAGATCCACCCACATCTCTACAAATGACCCAGTTTCGTTCCTTTTAATGGCTGAGTAATATTCCATCGTATATACGTACCACGTCTTTATCCATTCGTCTGTCGATGGCATTGCTTCCATGACCTGACTATTGTAAATACTGCTGCAGTGAACATTGGGGTGCATGTTTTGTTTGAATTATGGTTTTCTCTGGGTATATGCCCAGTAGTGGGATTGCTGGGTCATATGGTAATTCTATTTTTAGTTTTTTAAGGAACCTCCATACTGTTTTCCATAGTGACTGTGTCAATTTACATTTCCACCAACAGTGCAGGAGGATTCCCTTTTCTCCACACCCCCTCCAGCATTTGTTGTTTGTAGATTTTCTGATGATGCCCATTCTAGTTGCTGTAAAGTGATACCTCATTGTAGTTTTGATTTGCATTTCTCTAATAATCAGTGATGTTGAGCAGCTTTTCATGTGCTTCATGGTCATCTGTATGTCTTCTTTGGAGAAATGTCTATTTAGGTCTTCTGCCCATTTTTTGATTGGGTTGCTTATTTAATATTGAGCTGTATGAGCTGTTTATAAATTTTGGAGATTAATCCTTTGTCCGTTGATTCATTTGCAAATATTTTCTCCCATTCTGAGGGTTGTATTTTAATCTTGTTTGTAGTTTCCTTTGCTTTGCAAAAGCTTTTAAGTTTCATTAGGTCCCATTTGTTTATTTTTGTTTTTATTTCTGTTACTCTAGGAAGTGGATCAAAAAAGATCTTGCTGTGATTTGTGTCAAAGAGTGTTCTTCCTATGTTTTCATGCAAGAGTTTTATAGTGTCCAGTCTTACATTTAGGTCTTTAAACCATTTTGAGTTTATTTTTGTGTATGGTGTTAGGGAGTGTTCTAATTTCATTCTTTTACATGTAGTTGTCCAGTTTTCCCAGCACCACTTATTGAAGAGACTGTCTTTTCTCCGTTGTATATCCTTGCCTCTTTTGTCATAGATTAGTTGACCATAGGTGCATGGGTTTATCTCTGGGCTTTCTATCATGTTCCGTTGATCTATATTTCTGTTTTTGTGCCAGTACCATATTGTCTTGATTACTGTAGCTTTGTAGTATAGTTTGAAGTCAGGGAGTCTGATTCCTCCAACTCCGTATTTTTTTCCTCAAGACCACTTTGACTATTTGAGGTCTTTTGTGTCTCCATACAACTTTTAAGATTTTTTGTTCTACTTCTGTAAAAAACAAAAATACCACTGGTAATTTGATAGGGATTGCATTTAATCTGTAGGTTGCTTTGTGTAGTATAGTCATTTTCACCATATTGATTCTTGCAATCCAAGAACATAGTATGTCTATCCATAGGTTTGTGTCATCTTTGATTTCTTTCATCAGTGTCTTACAGTTTTCCGAGTACAGGTCTTTTAACTCCTTAGGTAGGTTTTTTTCTATGTATTTTATTCTTTTTGTTGAAATGGTGAATGAGATTGTTTCCTTAATTTCTCTTTCTGATCATTCGTTGTTAGTGTATAGGAATGCAAGAGATTTCTGTGCATTAATTTTGTATCCTGCAACTTTACCAAATTCATTGATTAGCTCTAGTAGTCTTCTGGTAGCATCTTTAGGATTCTCTATGTATAGTATCATGTCATCTGCAAACAGTGACAGCTTTACTTCTTCTTTTCCAATTTGTATTCCTTTTATTTCCTTTTCTTTTCTGATCGCCATGGCTAGGACTTCCAAAATTATGTTGAATAATAGTGGCGAGAGTGGACATCTTTTTTTGTTTGTTTGTTTTTTAAATTTTACTTATTTATTTATGGCTGTATTGGGTCTTCGTTTCTGTGCGAGACCTTTCTCTAGTTGCGGCGAGCGGGGGCCACCCTTCATCGTGGTGCGCGGGCCTCCCACTGTCGCGGCCTCTCCCGTTGCAGAGCACAGGCTCCAGACGCGCAGGCTCAGTAGTTGTGGCTCATGGGCCCAGCCGCTCCGCAGCATGTGGGACCCTCCCGGGCCAGGGATTGAACCCGTGTCCCCTGCATTGGCAGGCAGACTCTCAACCACCACGCCACCAGGGAAGCCCGAGAGTGGACATCTTTGTCTTGTTCCTGATCTTAGAGGAAATGCTTTCAGTTTTTTACCATTGAGAATGAGGTTTGCTGTGGGTTTGTCATATATGGTCTATGTTGAGGTAGGTTCCCTCTGTGCCCACTTTCTGGAGAGTTTTTATCATAAATGGGTGTTGAATTTTGTCAAAAGTTTTTTCTGCATGTATTGAGATGACCATATCCTTTTTATTCAATTTGTTAATATGGTGTATCACATTGATTTATTTGCGTATATTGAAGAATCCTTGCATCCCTGGGATAAATCCCACTTGATCATGATGTATGATCCTTTTAATGTGTTGTTGGATTCTGTTTGCTAGTATTTTTTGAGGATTTTTCATCTGTATTCATCAGTGATATTGGTCTGTAATTTTCTTTTTCTGTAGTATATTTGTCTGGTTTTGGTATCAGGGTGATGGTCGCCTCATAGAATGAGTTTGGGAGTGTTCCTCCCTCTGCAATTTTTTGAAGAGTTTGGGAAGGATGGGTGTTAGCTGTTCTCTGAATGTGTGATAGAATTCACCTGTGAAGCCATCTGGTCCTGGACTTCTGTTTGTTGGAAGATTTTTAATCACAATTTCAATTTCATTACTTGTGATTGGTCTGTTCACGTTTTCTATTTCTTCCTGGTTCAGTCTTGGCAGGTTATACCTTTCTAAGAATTTGTCCATTTCTTCCAGGTTGTCCATTTTATTGGCATAGAGTTGCTTTTAGTCGTCTCTTTGGATGCTTTATATTTCTGCAGTGTCTGTTGTAACTTCTCCTTTTTCATTTCTAATTTTATTGATTTAAGTCCTCTCCGTCTTTTTCTTGATGAGTTTGGCTAAAGGTTTATCAATTTTATCTACTCAGAGAACCAGCTTTTAGTTTTATTGATCTTTCCTGTTGTTTTCTCTGTTTCTATTTCATTTATTTCTGCTTTGATCTTTATGATTTCTTTCCTTCTACTAACATTGGTTTTTTTTTTTGTTTTTCTTTCCCTGTTCCTTTAGGTGTAAGCTTAGATTGTTTATTTGAGATTTTTCTTGTTTCTTGAGGTAGGCTTGTTTTGCTATAAACTTCCTTCTTAGAACTGTTTTTGCTGAGTCCCATAGCTTATGGATCGTTGTGTTTTCATTGTTATTTGTCTCTAGGTATTTTTTGATTTGCTCTTTGATTTCTTCGCTGATTTCTTGGTTATTTAGTAATGTATTGTTTAGCCTCCATGTGTTTGTGTTTTTTACGGTTTTTTCCCCTGTAATTGATTTCTAATCTCATAGCGTTGTGGTTGGAAAAGATGCTCATTATGATTTCAGTTTTCTTAAATGTACCGAGGCTTGATTTGTGACCCTAGATGTGATCTGTCCTGCAGAATGTTCTGTGTGCACTTGAGAAGAAAGTGTAATCTGCTGTTTTTGGATGGAATGTCCTAGAAATATCAAATAAATTTATCTGGTCTATTGTGTAATTAATTTTATTTATTTTTATTTAATTTTATTTATTTTTGGTTGCATTGGGTCTTTGTTGCTGCGTGCGAGCTTTCTCTAGTTGTGGTGAGGGGGGCTACTCTTCATTGTGGTGCGTGGGCTTCTCATTGAGGTTGCTTCCCCTGTTGCAGAGTGTGAGCTCTTAGGTGCGTGGGCTTCAGTAGTTGTGGCATGTGGCTCAGTAGTTGTGGCTCTCAGGCTCTAGAGCACAGGCTCAGTATTTGTGGCACACGAGTTTAGTTGCTCCGTGGCACGTGGGATCTTCCTGGACCAGGCCTCCAACCCGTGTTCTCTGCATTGGCAGGTGGATTCTTAACCATTGCACCTCCAGGGAAGCCCTATTGTGTCATTTAAAGCTTGTGTTTCCTTATTATTTTTCTGTCTGTATGACCTGTCTGTTGGTGTAAGTGAGGTGTAAAGTCCCCCACTACTACTGTGATATTGTTGATTTCCTTTTTTATAGCTGTTAGCAGTTGCCTTATTTATTGAGGTGCTTCTTTGTTGGGTGCATATATATTTATAATTGTTATATCTTTGTTCTTGGATTGATACCTTGATCATTATGTAGTGTGCTTCCTTGTCTCTTATAACATTCTTTAAAGTCTATTTTATCTCATATGAGTATTGCTATTCTAGCTTCCTTTTGATTTCCATTTGCATGGAATATCTTCTTCCATTCCCTCACTTTCAGTCTGTATGTGTCGCTAAGGTCTGAAGTGGGTCTCTTGTAGACAGCATATATATGGGTCTTGTTTTTGTATTCATTCAGCAAGCCTGTGTCTTTTGGTTGGAGCATTTAATCCATTCACGTTAAAGGTAATTATCGATATGTATTTTCCTCTGACCATTTTCTTAATTGTTTTGAGTTTGTTTTTGTAGGTCCTTTTCTTCTCTTGTGTTTCCCACTTAGAGAAGATCCTTTAGCATTTGTTGTAGAGCTGGTTTGGTGGTGCTGATTTCTCTTAGCTTTTGCTTCTCTGTAAAGCTTTTGATTTCTCCATCTAATCTGAATGAGATCCTTGCTGGGTAGAGTAATCTTGGTTGTAGGTTCTTCGCTTTCATCACTTTAAGTATATCATGCCACTCCCTTCTGGCTTGTAGAGTTTCTGCTGAGAAATCAGCTGTTAACTTTATGGGAGTTCCCTTGTATGTTATTTGTCGTTTTTCCTTGCTGCTTTTAATAATTTTTCTTTGTCTTTAATTTTTGCCAGTTTGATTACTATGTGTTTTGGAGTGTTTCTCCTTGGGTTTATCCTGTATGGGACTCTCTGCACTTCCTGGACTTGGGTAGCTGTTTTCTTTCCCATGTTAGGGAAGTTTCCGACTATAATCTCTTCAAATATTTTCCCGGGTCCTTGCTCTCTCTCTTCTCCTTCTTTGACCCCTGTAATGTGAATGTTGTTGCATTTAATGTTGTCCCAGAGGTCTCTTAGGCTGTCTTCATTTCTTTTCATTCTTTTTTCTTTATTCTTGTTCCGCAGCAGTGAATTCCACCATTCTGTCTTCCGGGTCACTTATCCGTTCTTCTGCCTCAGTTATTCTGCTATTGATTCCTTCTAGTGTAGTTTTCAGTTATTGTATTGTTCATCTCTGTTTGTTTGTTCTTTAATTCTTCTAGGTCTTTATTAAACATTTCTTGCATCTTCTCGATCTTTGCCTCCATTCTTTTTCCAAGGTCCTGGATCATCTTCCCTATCATTATTCTGAATTCATTTTCTGGAAGGCTGCCTATCTCAACTTCACTTAGTGTTTTTTTCTGGGGTTTTATCTTGTTCCTTCATCTGGTACATAGCCCTCTGCCTTTTCATCTTGTCTATCTTTCTGTGAATGTGGTTTTTGTTCCACAGGCTGCAGGATTGTACTTCTTCTTGCTTCTGCTGTCTCTGTGTTTGTTCTTTAATTCTTCTAGGTCTTTGTTAAACATTTCTTGCATCTTCTTGATCTTTACCTCCATTCTTTTCCCAAGGTCCTGGATCATCTTCACTGTCATTATTCCGAATTCTTTTTCTGGAAGGTTGCCTATTTCCACTTCATTTAGTTGTTTTTCTGGGGGTTTATCTTGTTCCTTCATCTGGTACAAAGTCCTCTGCATTTTCATTTTGTCTGTCTTTCTGTGAATATGGTTTTCCTTCCACAGGCTGCAGAATTGTAGTTCTTCTTGCTTCTGTTGTCTGCTCTCTGGTGGATGAGGCTAACTAAGAGGCTTGTGCAGGCTTTCTGATGGGAGGGACTGGTGGTGAGTAGAGCTGGGTGTTGCTCTGGTTGGCAGAGCTCAGTAAAACTTTAATCTGCTTGTCTGCTGAGGTGACCCAACACTGGAGCCTACCTGGCTTTTTGGTGGGACTACTGGGAGGGCTCACGTGAAGGAGTACTTCCCAGAACTTCTACTTCCATTGTCCTTGTCCCCATGGTGAGCCACAGCCACCCCCTGCCTCTGCAGGAGACCCTCCAATACTAACAGGTGGGTCTGGTTCTGTCTCCTATGGGGTCACTGCTTCTCCTGGGTCCCAATGTGCACACTACTTTGTGTGTGCCTTCCAAGAGTGGAGTCTCTGTTTACCCCAGTCCTCTTGAAGTCCTGCAGTCAAATCCCACTAGCTTTCAAAGTCTGATTCTCTAGGAATTCCTCTTCCCATTGCCAGACCCCCAGGTTGGGTAGCCTGACGTGGGGCTCAGAACCTTCACTCCAGTGGGTGGTCTTTTGTGGTGTAAGTGTTCTCCAGTTTGTGAGTCACCCACCCAGCAGTTATAGGATTTGATTTTATTGTGATTGCATCCCTCCTGCCATCTCACTGTGGCTTCTCCTTCGTCTTTGGATGTGGGGTATCTTTTTTGGTGAGTTCCAGTGTCTTCTTGCCTTTGATTGTTCAGCAGTTAGTTGTGATTCCGGTGCTCTCTCAAGAGGGAGTGATCCCATGACGTTTTTATGGAACTAGAACAGAATAATCCTAAAATTCGTATGGAACCATACAGGACCCAGAATTGCCAAAGCAATCCTGGAGATAAAGAACAAAGTTGGAGGCATAACCTTCCCAGACTTCAGACAATACTATAAAGCTACCGTAACCAAAACAGTGTGGTATTGGCACAAAAACAGATGTATAGATCAGTGGAACAGAATAGAGAGCCCAGAAATAAACCCACACACCTACAGTCAATTAATCTTCAACAAAAGAGACAAGTATATACAATGGAGTAAAGACAGTCTCTTCAAGTAGTGTTGGTAAACCTGGACAGCTATATGTAAATCAGTGAAATTAGAACACTCCCTCACACCATACACACAAATAAACTCAAAATGGTTTAAAGACTTAAATATAGGGACTTCCCTGGTGGTGCAGTGGTTAGGAATGTGCCTGCCAATGCAGGGGACGTGGGTTTGAGCCCTGGTCTGGGAAGATCCCACATGCTGTGGAGCACCTAAGCCCGTGAGCCACAACTACTGAGCCTGCATGCCACAACTACTGAGGCCCGTGTGCCTAGATCCCATGCTCCACAACAAAAGAAGCCACCTCAATGAGAAGCCCGTGCACCGCAACGAAGAGTAGCCCCCACTTGCCACAACTAGAGGAAGTCTGTGCACAGCCATGAAGACCCAACGCAACCAAAAAATAAATAAATAAATAATTTAAAAAAATCTGTTGGGGGGAAAAAAGACTTAAATATAAGATATGACATCATAGAGCTCGTAGATGATAGCTTGCCTTTTTATGCTGTCAGGAACTTTTTCCCACATCTTTAAGGTTCATAAAGGTTCTTTTCAAACAGTATTTCAAACTTTTTTTTTTAATTATGAAAGGCATAAGTGAAAATAAAAGATAATCATTGTAAAAGCATGAAAAAGAAATTACTGTAATCCTGCCACTCAGAGATAACCACTGTTAATATTTATTTTTATACACACTGCACATTCCTGCACTATGTGTACTATTGTAACTCACCTTTAACAGAAGAATATGCCCTAAATATAGTTCAGGTCTTTAAGCATTTTGACCTGCTATCATTTTAAGTGGTTTTGTGTCATTTTGCTGAGGCTGTACCTTAACTTATTGAACCAATCAGGCGTTTAAGTTGTTTTAAGTTTTTTGCTGTTTTAAGCAAGGTGTAGCAAATACCCTCGATTTAACACACACACACACACACACACGCACAACTTTCTGCACATGCATATCCTTAGGTAAGTTCTATGTTTAGAACTGCCAACTCAAAAATGATGTACATTATTTAAGCTTTTGTTACAAATAATGTATTTTCTTCTGCAGTAAATTTGTAGTCACCGTAACTGCATGAGAGTATTTGACCTTGTGGTCTCCCCCCAGAAAGGAATACTGAGTATTCACTCGTTTCTTGATTTTAGGAGAGGCATTTTGGCCTAGTGGTTACAAGCACAAATCCTCAAGTTGGACTGCTTGGTTTATAACTTGACTCTACCACTAATGTGCTTAAGTTTTCTCATCTGAACAATAGGGCTTAGAGTGGGGTTGTTCTGAGGCCTTATGCCTTTCTTGTATGAAGTGTACCTTCGAGTAACCAAATAGTTGATTAGAAGTTTCTCTTTATAGCATAATTGGAAAAGGAGTGATAGAATATTAATATTTCCACACCCCATTGGATTAATTGAAATGAGGCAATAACCATCAGTGCTACTACCATCACAGACCACCAGTTATTGTGTATTTCTTGATGGAAGTATACGTACAATACTACTGATGGAGGAATCTTGTCAAAAAAATCATACCCCAAACTCTTCAAGACTCTAGTTCTAACTGCTAGTTTACAGGAGATTCAAGGAACGATGAGAAACAGCACTGGACAAATGACCTGGTAGCTGTAGAAAATAAATGGCAAGGAAACCCACCTCCCCCACTTAAAAAAAAAAAAAAAAGAAGGGGGGAAGCAATAGATATAGATATATGGAGGATAAAACCTACAAATTAGAAGAGTTAAGACAGATTAATGATTTCTGGACCTTATTTGGATCCTGATTCAATCCAACTGCTATAAAGAGAAAAAATGAAATTATTGGGTAAATTCAAATATTGGATATTTAATATAAAGGAATTGTTAACTTTTCAGATGTGATATAATGGTATTGTGATGTTAAGTCCCTATGAAAAAGCACTAACTATAAAGGAAACAATTGACAATTCGAGCTACATTAAAATTAAGAAATTCTATTTACTGTGCTATTAAGAGAGTGAAAAGGAAAGCCACAGACAATGAGAAGATATTTATAAAAAATATATCTGACACAGGACTCATATCCAGAATCTATAATTCCTACAAAATGAGTTTAAAAAAGGAAACTCAGTTGAAAAATGGGTACTTCAAATGGTCAGTAAATATATCCAATGTCATTAGTCATCAGGAAAATCAAAGCAAAACTCACAATAAGATACCACTACACACCCACCAGAATGGCTAAAATTAAAAAGACTGAAAATACTAAGGTTTGACAAGTGTGGGGGGCAAATGGAACTTTTATATACTGTTTGTGGGAGTATAAATTGGTACAGTCACTCTGGAAAATTGGCAATATTTTCTTTACTTTCTTTTTTTTAAAACTATTTAAAATTAAGTTTTGGCTGCATTGGATCTTCATTGCTGCATGCGGGCTTTCTCTAGTTGTGGCGAGTGGGGGCTGCTCTTCATTGCGGTGCATGGACTTCTCATTGTGGTGGCTTCTCTTGTTGCAGAGCACAGGCTCTAGGCACACAGGCTTCAGTAGTTGTGGCACGTGGGCTCAGTAGTTGTGGCGCACGGGCTTAGTTGCTACATGGCACGTGGGATCTTCCCAGACCAGGGCTCAAACCTGTGTCCCCTGCATTGGCAGGCAAATTCTTAACCACTGTGCCACCAGGGAAGTCCCACCAATATTTTCTAAAGCTAAATACATACAAACCTTACAATCTGGTAGTTCCACTCCTAGGTGATTACCCAATAGATATCTGTACACATGTTCACTAAAAGACAAGTTCTAGAAGATTAAAAGCAGTGTTCTTTGTAGTAGCCCCAATCTGCAAACAACCCAAATTGTGAATATGCTGCTATAAACATGGGTCTGCAAATATCTGTTGGAGTCTCTGCTTTCAATTCTTGGGCAATATATCCTGAAGTGGAATTGCTGGGTCATAAGTACTTCAATGTTTAATTTTTTGAGGAACTGCTATACTTATGTATTCTTGTGTTTTAGAAACCTCAGTTTTAATTTCTAATATTGGCAAATATTGATAGATATAAACTACATAAACAGCTATTGAAGTTCTCAATAATTAAGAGTGTAAAGAAGTCCTAAGATGAAAAAATTCAAGAACTGCTGCTTTAATGAACTGTATTACTCACCAAGGAAGGGAAGGGTTGAAACAGTCATTGTTGATGGGTGTGGATGAGTTGGACAATGAATAGGGTGACACACTTGAGGGAAAAAGAGGTGCCCTTTTACCCTCAAGTGTCTCAGTTTGGAGGATACGTTATAGGTCACCCTAATGATGGTTCACATGAGGTGAATTGTCAGACTCAGCAATCAAGTTATCTTTGTTTTGGTGCTGCTGTAGATCTTCCTGAGCTGGCAGGCTTTCATCTTCCTATGAACCATGGTGGACCATGCTTTAGGATGGAAAAACTGCAGAATGAAGCTTTGTTATACTCTTGGCAGTTACATTAAATTTTTCTTTGTATGGTCTATATGATGTATGTCAGGACCTTTTTTCAAAAGAAAGCTTCTCGGGAATTCCCTGGAGTCCAATGGTTAGAGAATTCTCTGGCAGTCCAGTGGTTAGGACTTTGTGTTCTCACTGCTGAAGACCGAGGTTCAGTCCCTGGTCAGGGAACTATGATCCTGGAAGCTGTGCAGCATGGCCAGAAAAAGTAAAATAAAAGGAGGCGGGGGCTTCCGGGAAGATGGCGGAAGAGTAAGACGTGGAGATCACCTTTCTCCCCACAGATACACCAGAAATACATCTACACGTGGAACAGCTCCTACAGAGCACCTACTGAACGCTGGCAGAAGACCTCAGACCTCCCAAAAGGCAAGAAACTCCCCACGTACCTGGGTAGGGCAAAAGAAAAAAGAATAAACAGAGACAAAAGGATAGGGAAGGGACCAACACCAGTGGGAGGGAGCTGTGAAGGAGGAAAGGTTTCCACACACTAGAAGCCCCTTCATGGGTGGAGACTGCGGGTGGCGGAGGGGAAAGCTTCCGAGCCACAGAGGAGAGCACAGCAACAGGGGTGTGGAGGGCAAAGCAGAGAGATTGCCGCAGAGAGGATCAGGGCAGACCGGCACTCAGCAGCCTGAGAGGCTTGTCTGCTCACCCGCCAGGGCAGGCGGGGCTGGGAGTTGAGGCTCGGGCTTTGGTCGGAGCTCCGGGAGAGAACTGGGGCTGGTGGCGTGAACACAGCCTGAAGGGGCTAGTGCGCCATGGCTAGCCGGGAGGGAGTCCGGGAAAAAGTCTGGACCTACTGAAGAGGCAAAAGACTTTTTCTTCCCTCTTTGTTTCCTGGTATGTGAAGAGAGGGGATTAAGAGCACTGCTTAAAGGAGCTCCAGAGATGGGCACGAGCCGCGGCTAAAAGCATGGACCCCAGAGATGGGTATGAGATGCTAAGGCTGCTGCTGCCGCCACCAAGAAGCCTGTGTGCAAGCACAGGTTACTATCCACACCCCACTTCTGGGGAGCCTGTCCAGCACACCACTGCCAGGGTCACAGGATCCAGGGACAGCTTCCCCTGGAGAACACACGGTGCACATCAGGCAAGACAGAAAAACGCACAGCAGATGAAGGAGCAAGATAAAAACCCACCAGACCTTACAAATGAAGAGGAAATAGGCAGTCTACCTGAAAAAGAATTCAGAATAGTGATAGTAAAGATGATCCAGAATCTTGGAAATAGAATGGACAGAATGCAAGAAACATTTAACAAGGACCTAGAAGAACTAAAGATGAAACAAACAACGATGAACAACACAATAAATGAAATTAAAAATACTCTAGGGCTTCCCTGGTGGCGCAGTGGTTGAGAGTCCGCCTGCGGATGCAGGGGACACGGGTTCATGCCCCGGTCTGGGAAGGTCCCATATGCCACAGAGCGGCTGGCCCATGAGCCATGGCCACTGAGCCTGCACGTCTGGAGCCTGTGCTTTGCAACGGGAGAGGCCACAGCAGTGAGAGGCCGACGTACTGCAAAAAAAAAAAAAAAAAAAAAAAAAAAAGAAAAATACTCTAGATGGGATCAATAGCAGAATAACTGAGGCAGAAGAACGGATAAGTGACCTGGAAGATAAAATAGTGGAAATAACTACTGCAGAGCAGAATAAAGAAAAAAGAATGGAAAGAACTGAGGACAGTCTCAGAGACCTCTGGGACAACATTAAATGCACCAACATTGAATTACAGGGGTTCCAGAAGAAGAAGAGAAAAAGAAAGGGACTGAGAAAATATTTGAAGAGATTATAGTTGAAAATTTCCCAATATGGGAAAGGAAATAGTTAATCGAGTCCAGGAAGCACAGAGAGTCCCATACAGTATAAATCCAAGGAGAAACACGCCAAGACACATATTTATCAAACTGTCAAAAATTAAATACAAAGAAAACATATTAAAAGCAGCAGGGAAAAACAACAAATAACACGGAAGGGAATCCCCATACGGTTAACAGCTGATCTTTCAGCAGAAACTCTGCAAGCCAGAAGGGACTGGTAGGTCATATTTAAAGTGATGAAGGAGAAAAAGCTACAACCAAGATTACTCTGCCCAGCAAGGATCTCATTCAGATTTGATGGAGAAATTAAAACCTTTACAGACAAACAAAAGCTGAAAAAGTTCAGCACCACCAAACCAGCTTTACAACAAATGCTAAAGGATCTTCTCTAGGCAAGAATCACAAGAGAAGGAAAAGACCTACAATAACGAACCCAAAACCATTAAGAAAATGGGAATAGAAACATACATATCGATAATTACCTTAAATGTAATTGGACTAAATGCTCCCGCCAAAAGACACAGATTGGCTGAATGGATACAAAAACAAGACCTATGTATTTGCTGTCTACAAGAGACCCACTTGAGACCTAGAGACACATATAGACTGAAAATAAGGGGATGGAAAAAGATATTTCATGCAAATTGGAAACCAAAAGAAAGCTGGAGTAGCAATTCTCATATCAGACAGAATAGACTTTAAAATAAAGACTATTAGAAGAGACAAAGAAGGACACTACATAATGATCAAGGGATCGATCCAAGAAGAAGATACAATTGTAAATATTTATGCACACAACATAGGAGGACCTCAATACATAAGGCAAATACTAACAGCCATAAAAGGTGAAATCGACAGTAACACATTCATAGTAGGGAACTTTAACACCCCACTTTCACCAATGGATAGATCATCCAAATGAAAATAAGGAAACACAAGCTTTAAAAGACACATTAAACAAGATGGACTTAATATTTATAGGACATTCCATCCAAAAACAACAGAATATACATTTTTCTCAAGTGCTCATGGAACATTCTCCAGGATAGACCGTATCTTGGGTCACAAGTCAAGCGTTGGTAAATTTAAGAAAATTGAAATTGTTTCAATATCTTTTCCAACCACAATGCTATGAGACTAGATATCAATTCCAGGAAAAGATCTGTAAAAAATACAAACATATGGAGGCTAAACAATACATTACTTAATAATGAAGTGATCACTGAAGAAATCAAAGAGGAAATCAAAAAATACCTAGAAACAAATGACAATGGACACACGACGACCTAAAACCTATGGGATGCAGCAAAAGCAGTTTAAGAGGGAAGTTTATAGCAATACAATCCTGCCTTAAGAAACAGGAAACATCTCGAATAAACAACCTAACCTTGCACCTAAAGCAATTAGAGAAAGAAGAACAAAAAACCCCAAAGTTAGCAGGAGGAAAGAAATAAAGATCAGATCAGAAATAAATGAAAAAGAAATGAAGGAAACGATAGCAAAGATCAATAAAACTAAAAGGTGGTTCTTTGAGAAGATAAACAAAATTGATAAATCATTATCCAGACTCATCAAGAAGAAAAGGGATAAGACTCAAATCACTAGAATTAGAAATGAAAAAGGAGAAGTAACAACTGATACTGCAGAAATACAAAAGATCATGAGAGAATACTGCAAAGAACTCTGTGCCAATAAAATGGGCAACCTGGAAGAAGTGGACAAATTCTTAGAAATGCACAACCTGCCAAGACTGAATCAGGAAGAAATAGAAAATATGAACAGACCAATCACAAGCACTGAAATTGAAACTCTAATTAAAAATCTTCCAACAAAGAAAAACCCAGGACCAGATGGCTTCACAGGCAAATTCTATCAGACATTTAGAGGAGAGCTAACACCTATCCTTCTCAAACTCTTCCAAAATATAGTAGATGGAGGAACACTCCCAAACTCATTCTACGAGGCCACCATCACCTTGATACCAAAACCAGACAAGGATGTCACAAAGAAAGAAAACTACAGGCCAGTATCACTGATGAACATAGATGCAAAAGTCCTCAACAAAATACTAGCAAACAGAATCCAACAGCACATTAAAAGGATCATACACCATGATCAAGTGGTGTTTATCCCAGGAATGCAAGCATTCTTCAGTATACGGAAAACAATCAATGTAATAAACCATATTAACAAAGTGAAGGAGAAAAACCATACGATCATCTCAATAAGATGCAGAGAAAGCTTTCGACAAAATTCAACACCCATTGATGATAAAAGCCCTGCAGAAAATAGGCATAGAGGGAACTTTCCTCAACATAATAAAGGCCACATATGACAAACCCATAGCCAACATCATCCTCAATGGTGAAAAACTGAAAGCATTTCCACTAAGATCAGGAACAAGACAAGGTTACCCACTCTCACCACTCTTATTCAACATAGTTTTGGAAGTTTTAGCCACAGCAATCACAGAAGAAAAGGAAATAAAAGGAATCCAAATCGGAAAAAAAGAAGTAAAGCTGTCCCTCTTTGCAGATGACATGATACTATACAGAGAGAATCCTAAAGATGCTACCAGAAAACTACTAGAGCTAATCAATGAATTTGGTAAAGTAGCAGGATACAAAATTAATGCACAGAAATCTCTGGCATTCCTATACACTAATGATGAAAAATCTGAAAGTGAAATCAAGAAAACACTCCCATTTACCATTGCAACAAAAAGAATAAAATATCTAGGAATAAACCTACCTAAGGAGACAAAAGACCTGTATGCAGAAAATTATAAGACACTGATGAAAGAAATTAAAGATGATACAAACAGATGGAGAGATATACCATGTTCTTGGATTGGAAGAATCAACATTGTGAAAATGACTCTACTACCCAAAGCAATCTATAGATTCAATGCAATCCCTATCAAACTACCACTGGCATTTTTCACAGAACTAGAACAAAAAATTTCACAATTTGTATGGAAACACAAAAGACCCCGAATAGCCCAAGCAATCTTGAGAACGAAAAACAGATCTGGAAGAATCAGGCTCCCTGACTTCAGACTATACTACAAAGCTACAGTAATCAAGAGAGTATGGTACTGGCACAAAAACAGAAAGGTAGATCAATGGAACAGGATAGAAAGCCCAGAGATAAACCCACGCACATATGGTCACCTTATCTTTTATAAAGGAGGCAGGAATGTACAGTGGAGAGGGGACAGCCTCTTCAATAAGTGGTGCTAGGAAAACTGGACAGCTACATGTAAAAGTATGAGATTAGATCACTCCCTAACACCATACACAAAAATAAGCTCAAAATGGATTAAAGACCTAAATGTAAGGCCAGAAACTATCAAACTGTTAGAGGAAAACATAGGCAGAACACTGTATGCCATAAATCACAGCAAGATCCTTTTTGACCCACCTCCTAGAGAAATGGAAATAAAACCAAAAATAAACAAATGGGACCTAGTGAAACTTCAAAGCTTTTGCACAGCAAAGGAAACCATAAACAAAACCAAAAGACAACCCTCAGAATGGGAGAAAATATTTGCGAATGAAGCAACTGACAAAGGATTAATCTCCTAAATTTATAAAGCAGCTCATGCAGCTCAATAACAAAAAAACAAACAACTCAATCCAAAAATGGGCAGAAGACCTAAATAGACATTTCTCCAAAGAAGATATACAGACTACCAACAAACACATGAAAGAATGCTCAACATCATTAATCATTAGAGAAATGCAAATCAAAACTACAATGAAGTATCATCTCACACCAGTCAGAATGTCCATCATCAAAAAATCTAGAATCAATAAATGCTGGAGAGGGTGTGGAGAAAAGGGAACCCTCTTGCACTGTTGGTGAGAATGTAAATTGATACAGCCACTGTGGAGAACAGTATGGAGGTTCCTTAAAAAACTCCAGATAGAACTACCATATGACCCTGCAGTCCCATTACTGGGCATATACCGTGAGAAAACCATAATTCAAAAAGAGTCATGTACCAAAATGTTCATTGCAGCTCTATTTACAATATCCCAGAGATGGAAACAACCTAAGTGTCCATCATCAGATGAATGGATTAAGAAGATGTGGCACATACATACAATGGAATATTACTCGGCCATAAAAAGAAACGAAATTGAGCTATTTGTAATGAGGTGGATAGACCTAGAGTGTGTCATACAGAGTGAGGTAAGTCAGAAAGAGAAAGACAAATGCCGTATGCTAACACATATATATGGAATTTAAGAAAAAAAATGTCATGAAAAACCTAGGGGTAAGAGAGGAGTAAAGACACAGACCTACTAGAAAATGGACTTGAGGATTTGGGGAGGGGAAAGGGTAAGCTGTGACAAAGCGAGAGAGAGGCATGGACATATATGCACTGCCAAATGTAAGGTAGATAGCTAGTGGGAAGCAGCCGCATAGCACAGGGAGATCAGCTCGGTGGTTTGTGACCGCCTGGAGGGGTGGGATATGGAGGGTGGGAGGGAGGGAGACGCAAGAGGGAAGAGTTATGGGAGAATATGTATATGTATAACTGATTCACTTTGTTATAAAGCAGAAACTAACACACCATTGTAAAGCAATAAAAAAAAAGAATCATTGATAAAAAAAATAAATAAAAGGAGGCTTCTCGTCAGGTCTTCACAAGGCATGTGTTGCCAATATGACTCTCAAAATATCAGAACCTTTGGAGATGACACATCTGTTTTGAAATTTAATATAGTATTCAAAATGTGTAATGATTCTGATGTTCTCCCAGTGTTGTTTGAAACGTAACTAAAAAATTTCCCCAATGCATTCTTCTGTTAAAATGCTGAATGGATCTTTGGGACATTAATACACATTTTTTTCCCTGTATAAACACTGGCTGAAAACATCATGTTGAGGGTCATGTGCAGTCTACAAAGTGTATATTAATCCATGTATGTCTTCCCAGGAAAACATTAGCTGGGGAGGGTTTGCAGAGTGTGCTTCCTTGATCCAGTCTTCTCTTCTGGCTTGCAGAACTCAATTATTTCCTCTCAAAGCAGGCAGCGCAAAGCTCCGTTCAGTTACTAGTCATTGTGTTTGGCTCATAGTTCGCATGCAGTTTGATATCCATCAGTCTCCTCATTGGGTCTGGTGACTATACGTGAAAGGGTTATTATCTATCTGTCATCTCTTGCTCCTTCAAGTACAGTTGTGGAAGAGGGACAGGATGAAGGTGGGCAGGACAACCTCATTCAGACGTGGAGAGAATGGGAGAGACACAGCAGTGTCTTGGCTCACCTGTGTCCTGAATGGGAATTGGCCTGACCTCTGTGTGCTTAAATGGGGTCTGTTGCCTGATAGGCTTCATTTTAGGTTGAGTGGGTGGGGAGCAGAGCCCCCTAAATCTCATCCACCATCTTATATGTCAAACCTCAGTCCAGAGCTCCTCCAGGGTTTCAGAGGGCAGAGGGCTCCTACTTTGCCTGGAGGCTTTCTTCTATATAATATCTTGGCTGCGTTTTTTTTTTCCTGTTTTATTCCATCCATCTTAGCTCTTCAGTCTACTTTGTCATCCAGAAATTCGTTGAAATCTCATCCACTGATGATCTCTATCCCCTAATATTTCGTCTAAGGCCATGGTTTTATTACGTACTGTACCCATTGACATTGATTTCAGTTGGATATTGAGGTCAAAGGGCATGGGCTCTGTCTGCTTTCTTCAAGGGAGTTTTGGGTTTTGAGAGACCAAGTTCATCTTACAACATTAGAAGCAGGTAGTTGCAACACTGTTTTTGTTGTTGTTTTATGTTTGTGGCGAAAATAAAATTGGTTCCTCTTGATTGGTGAACACTGAATTCTGGGCTTCTGCTTCTGACAAGCAAGAAAGGCAAAGAGCTGACGACTGACCCTGGGAAGTGCCTGCGTTTGGTTGGAGTTGTCTGATGGAGGAGAGGAGACGGGACAGGGTAGGAGGCCAATGAAGGAGAGTGTGGTGTGCTACCAAAGCCTGAGAGAACAAGTGCCATGGAGATGTCAAGTAGAATAAGGAGTAAGTGTGGTTTATCCTCTGCCTCTATATTTTCTCTCAGTGACCCAAAAATCATTTTATGGAAGATGGTATCTCACAAGGTTATGGGACCTAAGTTTTTTGAACAGTAAATCTTTATACATACATTTGCCATTTTATGGATTTTGCTAAGCTCTTTTTTATGATATTTTTTAGTCTCTATGTAGCTTTTCGAAATGACTAGCACTGTGTGTTTATAACCTATTTCTTTAAACATTCTAGCAAAATCTCAGGCTTTTTGCCCTGTTTAACTCCAAGTGACTGAAAACCAAAATGATAGAGGATTAAACAAGATGGAAGTGTATTTCTCTCACAAAAAAAAGAAGTCTAGAGGTCAGCATTCCAGCAGCTTCACAGTGTCAAGGATTCAGGTTTCTTCTTTTGCTGTTCCACCACCCTGAGTACGTGACTTTTGCCTCTAGTACAGTATGGCTGCTGCAGTTCTAGCCATCACATCCATGTTTCAGAAAGCAGGAAGAAGGGCAGGAGAAGAAGAGGCCTGCTCCTTTCCTGTAAGGATATTTCCTAGAAAACGCACTCACTGTTTCTGCTTACAGCTTATTGGTCACACTCTGTCAACTTGTCCTCGCCTGGTTGCAAGGGAAGCTGGGAAATGGTCATGTACTTGGCTAAGCATTGGGGTTCTATTACAATGAGAAAAAAGGGAGAATGGATGTTGGGGCAACCAGTGACCTCTGAGCACTTCCAAAGGCCTGAAGATGCCTGTCAAAAATTGACAGCAGATCTGCTAAGCAATGAAAAAGAAAAGCTGGGGAAAATGAGGGCAGAGAGTAGAGGAGAACAGTGGTGGCTGAGGGTCTCCTCCAGTGGTGGCAGGCAGCTGATGCATGGGAAGTGAGGAAACAAGAAAAGGGGGACTGTTTTGCCGGTTTGGGGATAGGAAGGAAGGGGCTGAGGGTCAAGCGCAGGCAGCTGCCTGCTCCTCAGTGGGAGAACTCTCGAGGCATAGGCATCTTTTGGACGGTGTAGTACATAAATGTTTGGTAAACAAAGGAGTAATATGTAGAAAAGTCACTGCATACTAGTATTTCCCAAGATGGATGTCCAGCACCACTTTTCTAAAACTAGAGGAGGAACCAGGCCCTCGGTTTCCTGTCTATCATCATCTAATGTATATCTTTTGATCTCTCTGTAGGATGGAGCAATAATTGTTGTTCAAAATGATGATCTTGAATTCTTACAAAATTGTGTGGGAATAGCCAGAAATGGTGTGGCTTTAACAAGATGCCTTTGGATAAAAGTTATCATTGCACATGCACCTCCTTCCCACTATTGCATCAGAAATGTATGTTTCCTGTGTGTTGGAGCAGTAACTTGCTGGAGGAGGTGGCAGGGCTGGCATTGAAACCTGAGAGAGCCTAACGAAGATGTGCAGTGTGGCAGTTATCTTTGGAGAAACAAATCAGTTATTAATAAATGCAGTCTTCAAAATAAGAGGTCCTTGGTGGAAAAATAACTAAAGGATAAGGTTGAGAAATAGTCTCATTATGTTACATGTGGAGACTGGCTGGCTGGAGTTCTCATTGCCTCTGGCCATTTTTTTTTGCCATGGGCTTAACTCCAAAGGTATAAATCTTCTCTGTTCCCTTCCATTATGGTTTATAGTGTCTCATCCTGTGCTGAGTGTGAAGGTGTTTGTAGAAGCCCCTTCATTGCTGATCTTTGGCTACTTTAAATAGAATCTCCCACTAGGTTCCTGTCTGTGCTATGTTTGGGTTGATGTCTTTCCCCTCCTGTAGTTTTGGGAGACCAAAGGCCACACGAGCTTTGTTTTCTTACAGGGATGTCAGCCAAACACCCAGTCTTCTCTTGAACAGTTGCCATTTCTATCTCCTGTCTGTTCCACAGAATTCTCTGTACAGACACTTCACTTCGCACATAGTGGTCTATCGAAAAGGTGCCCCTGGGGAGTAGTTTTTTTGAGAACGTCTGACAAAGAAACCATTTCTTCTGTAGATATAGCCTCTCCTAGGGACTTTCCATCAGACAAGTGACATCTCATTCTGTAGGGTCCTGCTGAGTCCTGGGAGATTTGATTAGACATCTTGTTTCCTAGATCTCAGGGAAGAATTATTCTGATTATTCAGTTTGGTGTTCTAACATGACTCTTATATTTCTCATTGGTCTTAAGATATCCAAAACACTAGAATGAACCATCATTTGAAATTGAAGAAACAAAGATTTTTAGTGTCCTGGGGATCCAAAAGGGGATAGAATGGTTTGAGATTGGATGGTTTGGGATTTTTCAGGGTCCTTCCTTTTCAGGGAAACTGGCTGAGGATTTCCAGACTTTGTTGTCCACTAATCTCTCTTGGCTTTGATGAGTTCACCACAGGTAATGTGGTTGTGGAAGCTGATCTTAGGGCTGGTTTTTCTGGTTGCTTCGAAGAATCTCATATTGCCTCGTGTGTTCATCTGTGTGTGACTCCAGGGCTCACTCACTCATCATTCTGAGGTGTTTAGCACCACCTGGGCAGGGGGAGAGGAAAGGGCTTGGTACAGGGGTGATGACATTTGAACTGTAGGAGCAGGAATCTGCTGGGAAGGATGGACGGAGAATGAGTCAAGGGTCCCAAAGTACAATGGGGAAGCCTTGAGTGCCCTGCCACAGAGTTTAGGGGAAGCCAATAAAGGTGTCAGCACAGAGGAGTGAGAGGCTTAGATATATCCATTTTGTACTTTCTAAATTATGGAAGCAATACTTGTTTTGTGGAAAATGTGGAGGTGACAGGAAAGTATAAATGAATGTAAGCTACATTAATTTCACTACCCAGAATATAACTGCTGTTAACATTTTCATCATGTCCTGCTAATCTTTTTCCTGTGGTTTTAAAATGGCTGCTTGGCATTCCTCCCTATCTTTGTTGAATAGATCATGGCAGAATCTTGTATTGTTGGACATATAGCTTGTTTCTTCCTATAAATAATGCTGTGATGAACATCCTCATAAATTGTGTTTCTCTAGACATTCACTTAGGGTAGTGTCTCAGTATGGAATGACTAGATCAGAGGAGATGTGAACCATTTAAAGGCTCTTTGTACCTATTTCCAAATTGCCTTTCGGAAAGGTGGTCCTAATTTGCATTTCCATGAGTACTGCAAGAGTGCGCTGGTTTTTGGTCGTGTCCCCCCCTCCCCGGC
>NW_006779681.1:132298-133801 GCF_000442215.2 Lipotes vexillifer
CCCCCCCCCGTCCACAGTGAATATTCTTTTTATTCTTTCAATCTGATGTGAGGAAAATGGTTTCTTGTGGCCATTTTTTTTACATCATTTACAAATATTTGTAAATATTTATTTGTATTTGGCAAATTGTCTTTCTCTTTTGCTTAATTTTCTATTGGTATGTTCACATTTTTCTTACTAGTTATAAGGTTTTTTTTTTTAGTAAAGAAGTTGAAAGATCTAAACTGGTATTGTTCTTAAAGGATTTTTGGAAATGATTCACAGACATGCCACTGTGACAGCCTAGCAGGAATTTGGGCAGCGGGGTGCTCAGTAGGCCTGTGATATTATTACAAGGCCTGACCACGCAGTGACCAGCCGGCCACTTGTATACATGTCTAGAAGTGGGCTTGCTGCATTATCAGAAGCTTTGGCTCCTATTTTATAGGGATGAGCAAAAAGGCTTGAAATTCAAGCTATAATCTGAACCCAGGTGGGCTGAATCTGAGTTCCATGCTCTTTGCCTTAGCCTTCTGCCTCCTTGGCCTCCTCGTTTCCTCAGTCATTTTTCTTCCACGGTGTGGCCAGAGAGTCCCTAACACAGGAGGACCTATGAATGTCTCAGGGTTAGCCAACAGGGCTGCTCGGAGGGCAGTGGGGAAGCCTTTACCTCACTCTGCACCAGTCTGTGAGAAAGGAGCTGGTGACAGTGGCCACTGAGTTCCTTGGGGCCTGCAAACTGGAAGCAGGGACATCTCAGCCAGCGCAGGCCCTGCAGGCTGCAAGGAGGCTGGAAGCTACACTGGTATGAGGCCTGTGTGGCATGGATCCCTTGTCCCCTGAGGCCCGGCTCAGCCCCAGCCTCCTCTGTGGAGCCCTCTTGACTCCTGCACCCGATTTCTTCATCCTCCTCCCTTCCCCATGCTTCTGTGGAAATTGACTGTTCAAATCCTGGTTAGGTGCTATCTCCTCAGCAGATGAAGTCCCTGGAGTTGGGCTCCTTGTCTTGAATTTCTGTAGTTCCCATGAGCTGCAGTAAAGGCAGGTTGATCCGTCATGGGGGTTCCTGGAAGTCTGGCAAAACTGGGGTAACAAAGCAAGCAGAGCCCAAAGGCACAGCTTTCCTTTATGGCCTCTTGGTCATAAACTCCCAGTTGCTGTCAGACTTGGCTGTTCCTAGACTAAAGTGCTCGGGGAGGTTGAGTGGTGTTAATTAACGTCAGCTGTGAAGATTAGCAACTGGCTGGGTGGTCTGAACCAGGCCTCTGGTTTCAGGAGGAATTTGTTGAGCTTAGTGACTAGAGTAGTGGAGCAAAAAGAAAACATTGGCAGGTCAGTGTTTATTTTTAGTATTGAAGTACCATGCTGCATTAATACATGATGTGCTTAGTATCAATTCGAACATTTGTTGAAAAGTGTTTAGAATTTATGAAAATAAAAAGACAGTAAAACTAAATGGTTCAGGGCTTCCCTGGTGGCGCAGTGGTTGGGAGTCCGCCTGCCGATGCAGGGGACGCGGGTTCG
>NW_006779681.1:134533-161885 GCF_000442215.2 Lipotes vexillifer
ATGGCCGCTGAGCCTGCGCGTCCGGAGCCTATGCTCCGCAACGGGAGAGGCCACAGAAGTGAGAGGCCCCCGAAACCCAAAAAAAAAAAAAAAAAAAACTAAATGGTTCAGATGCACAAAATTTGGACATGCTACAGAATATCAAGTAAAAATTTAAATGCATAAAAAGGCTAAACTAAAAATTACTGTTGTCGGGGAGGAGGAAATTTCCCCCTCTACCCCCCTTAAGTTCTGTGGCTGGACTAATAATAAAATTGACACAAGACAGATTAACAGGAGAAAAAGAAATTTTAATTCATGCGCATGGAGGTCCCATAGGAATGGGACCTAAGAAGTGGCCACAGCAGGCAGCTTTTATACTTTTTAGATAGTTTGTGAAGAACTGGCAGGATGAAGAAGCTTAGGTTTTCGGTGCCCAATTAGTGAAGAATGTAAACAGCATTTGGGCTTGGGGTAGTAAATTAAAGAAGTTAACAACGTTTGTTTATATAGGCTTCTTGGCTGAATTCCCTATCACTTGGCTATAAGGGTGTCCTCCTAAAGCTCCAGATGCAGGGAGTGCACCTTACACATGAGAGATTTCCTGCTTTCAGGGGACAGCAAGGAGGGTCAGAGTGTCCTTCTTGCATTGGCTGTTTCTTAAATGACTAATTCAAAATAATCAATATACCATTGTGGCATATTTTGGGGTGGCCTGCCCTGAGTCTCGATGGCATGCAGTTGTGACAAGCAACTTGGACTGCATGAACACAGCTTTCATTCTCACCGTGCAGCAGAGCACTGTGGTGATCCCTCCCTGCCTGTGGAAGCCTATGGGTGATTTCTTCCTGCCCTGTGTCTTTCTCAGGTTCACCTACCTGTAAGGCCTAAGTACTGAGCTGTCCTCAAGCCTTTGTGGTTAAGAGATTGTTGCTCCCAGCCAGGAGCTCTTGGAGTAAATGCTCTGAGAACAGCTGGGGCTGATGTCCACAGTCTATGCCCAGAAGTCCTTGACTGGGCACTGAGCCTGAGCACTCTCTCAGGCTGTGAACAGTTCACTGGCTCTGTCCATTCTTAGCTCAGGCCTAGTTCTCAGAGCCTTGGATAGAGGCTGTACCCCTGATAGAGTTCTCTGGGAGAGAGGCAGCTTGGAAATGCTCTCAAGGCAAGTATGTCAGTAGCCTGATACTGAGGGAGGATAAACTCTAGGATTCAAACGTGAGCACTAAAGCACAGGGTCTGTATTATTGGGGAAGACAGCCTCTTCATTCATTAGCTCCTGAGATCTGCACAGGTGGAAGAGCAATGGGAATTCAAGGTGTTAAAAACAAGACAATAGGCCCAAAATGGAGTCACTTATGCTAAGCTCCACATCACCAAAGAGAACTATTTACTGTTTTGGCTCTCCCAGAAATGGAATCTTAGACCAGTCACTCAGGAGTTACCTAATCAGCACTATTTAGGGTAATCTCCTGATAGACCCCTGCCATTCCCTGAAGGAAAGTAATATTGCAATAACCAATCTACCTTTTTTTTTTGTTTGTTTTGGCCTCACTGCGCACAGCATTCGGGATCTTATTTCCCTGACCAGGGATTGAACCCCTCCCCCTGCAGTGGAAGCGCAGAGTCCTAACCACTGGACTGCCAGGGAATTCCCCCAATCTACTTTTTTGCTAGTATAGTTTCCTTGTTCCCACTCCCTTCTTCCTATAAAAGCCTTTCATTTTGTGCAGCTCCTGGGAGCTTATTTCTTTCTGCTGAGTTGGATGCTGCCTGATCATGATTGAATACAACCAAAAAGATCTTTAAAATATACTTTGTTGAATTTTATTTTTTAACAAAGGAAACGTAGAATAATAGGTTAAGCATCCTTGTTGCAGAGGTGGTTAATCAGTTTTGGATAGAAGATTTACTTTTAAATAGCTTTAAAAGAAAACCATTTTTTATCGATGAAGCAGGTACGTTTTGGTTATCTAGAAATTTCACTATGGATTAGCAGGTTTTTCCTTAATACTAGATAACAGAGATGTTAGAGTTTATTCTGTTCATCAAACCTTCAACCCTCAGCTGAGATCGAGTTGGGTAGAGGTGACAGCCTGCCTGTTCAGTGTGAAGAATAAGTAGCTGCCAGTCACTGTTGCCTATGTTATTAAGGTGGCGAGTAATTTCTTTTTTGGTTGATGCATCTGTCTGTCTGTGCTTGGAGCAGAAACTAGCTTGGTGGAGAACTCAGCTTCTGGAAGCCCAAGCTGCAGGAGGCAGGTATTCCTTTTTTGCACGAATGCATGGAGGGAAAGGCAGTCAGCAGCTGCTTGATTGTCTTCTCAGTTCTGCTGCCCACCTCTGTTCTCCTGTTTGATGGCTCTTCCTTATGACATTCTTAAGACTTTCACATTCCTTCTACAAAGAACCTGCAGACATGAGATGGAGACATTTTGTGCAAAGTGGTTGGCTATTGTGGTGTGATATTTATGCCTGCCATTTTAACCTATAGACTCAGAAGTGGATAACTCCTTAGTCATTCCTTAAGCTGTCTTCTTTCTTCCCTTCCTCCCTTTGTACAGAGACATTTATTGAGGACCTCCTATGTACCAGGCAGTGTCGTAGGCCATGGGGATATAGCAGTAAATAAAAGTCCCTTCCACATGGAGTTTATGTTCTAGTGGAGGAGACAGAAAAATGTGTAATAATTTCAGGTAGTAATGATCTTACAAAGAAGAATAAAGCAGGTATTTCTTAATATGAAGGTAGCATTTCAAAGTGTGAGCATTGGAAGGGACCTTCCAGCATGCAGTCCAGTTGGCTTAAAGGACAGGTGTGTTCTGATTCTGCCTGGAGTATTTCCCGTTCTTCAAGGGAAATGAGTGTACCTATATGTTCTTGCAGCATTGAACCATTTTGGGCTTAAAAGGTTTCACTCTGCCAATTTATTCTTTATTCCTGACAACACATTAGTTGCTGTCCAGAAATACAGCTCATTATCACCTGGGTTTTATGGGTGTCCCTCCCCAAATAATTTTAATCTTTGGGAAGGGCTGAAAATTTAGTCCTTTTAGTCATTAGTTGTAATTGTGTAACTGTAGCTCTAAAGTTGTCTTTCCTACCCAAATGGTGGCATCCATTATTCTAGGTTTTGTAGATAAAGGTTGATGAATTTGATTAAAATTCAATGAGTTTAAAAAAACACTCATTGAGCTTTTACCAGCTTCTAGGCCAGGAGCACTCAAGGTAAAGAAAGATGAATAGGGCAGTCCTTACTTTTTTTTTTTTTTTTGTGGTACGCGGGCCTCTCACTGCTGTGGCCTCTCCCGTTGCGGAGCACAGGCTCTGGACGCGCAGGCTCAGCGGCCATGGCTCACGGGCCCAGCCGCTCCGTGGCATGTGGGATCTTCCCGGACTGGGGCACAAACCCGTGTCCCCTGCATCAGCAGGCGGATTTTCAACCACTGCGCCACCAGGGAAGCCCAGTCCTTACTTTTGATGAGCTTGAAATCTAAATTAGATTATGTTAAGATTATGCCCTCTGGACATGACTACAAAGTGCAAAAATTAGTGGGAAGAAGGACACATGATATGCTGTGGGAACTTTATTGAAAGAGGAAACTGGTGAGCAGGGTGGGGTATTAGTTTCCTGGAGCTGTTCTAACAAATTGCCACAAACCTGGTGGCTTAAAACAACAGGAAATTATTCTCTCACAGTTTTTGGAGGCTGGAAGCCTGAAATCAAAGTATTGGCAGGACCATACTCCTTTCAGAGGCTCTAGGGGCGAATCCATGCCAGGCCCCTTTCCAGCTTCTGGTGACATCTTGGCATCCCTTGGCTTGTGGCCACATCACTCTCTCTCTCACTCTTTCTTTCTGGTCTTTCTTCACATTGTCTTCTCCTTTGTTTCTGCATCAGATCTCCCTCTGCCTCTCTCTTATAAGAATACATGTGATTCCATTTAGGGCCCAACTGGATAATCAGAATAAACACCTCTGTTCAAGATCCTTAACTTAATTAACACACCTTTTGCTATATAAGGTAATATTTACTCTTTTGCCATATAATGTAATATTCACAGATTTCTAGGAAGTCAATTTATTTTGGGGAGGGGTGTTTTTTTTTTTTTCCTGTTTACTGTAGGTGGAAATCAGGGAAGACGTTCTTTGAGGAGTCTTAGTGCTCCTAAGATGGGACCTGAAGGATGAGCAAGGAGGAAAAAAGGCTGGGAACAAAGCTGGAGAAGAGAACAGGGTGGGAGGTAATCAGGGCCAATGAGTAGCTGTGCTTGGTTGGAGCATGTGGTTTGTGCTGGGTGTAGTGGACGGGTCTTGGAGGACCTGAGGTGAGAGGCCATTTGTCATTAGTTCACTAGGCAAAAATGAGTGGATGAGGCGTGTAATCAGAGCTGTGCTTTATGAAGATTAATTTGGGAGTGTGTGGGGAATAAGTTAGAGAAGGGAGGAATTAGTGGAGAAATCAATTGGGAGGCCAGTGTAGTAGAGAAGGGTTGACATGCAAACTTTAGCAAGCATACTAGGGGTGAGAGTGGGAATAAAGAGAAACCCTGGAGTGTTAGGATCACACAGTTTGAGGACAGATGGGGTGTAGGGAGGGGGATTTGGAGGTGGTGATGAGGTCACTGTTCCCTGTGGAGCACATCTCAGGTAGATTAGATTCTGATAGAAACAGGAGGAAGAGCTAGTGTGGGTGGTAGAGGAGGTGGTTCGTTTTGGACCTGTTGAGTTTTGAGGTGCTGGTTGGACATAGAGGTGTCTTGTTGACGGGTTGAAATGTAGTGCTGTAGCTTGGGAGAGAGGATATATCTAGTGTTACGGAAGGTAGGTCCATAGAAGAGAGACTGATGGTACTAAGGGTGCAGTACACTGCACTACAGAAATACAAGCTTAGGGAACACTGGCATTTAGGAAGTGTGGGGAAGAAGAACAGAAGTGTGAGGAGAGGAAGAAAATAAGACTGTTTCAGTTATAAATGAAAGAAGCTTCTCAAACTTGATTAAAAGGGAAAAAGGGCTCTATTAGCTCATGTAATTTAAAGACCAAGGAGGTTCTAGCTTCAGGCCTAGTTTAATATAGTGCCTCAATGTCATCAAGCCCCAGTCTCCCTCCATCTCTTGGCTCTCCTTCACGTTGGCTTCATTTCTAGGTTTCACATGGTTACAGTATTTTCCAGCAGGTGGAAGTTCCCATTGACAAGGTTATGCCTTCTTCTTCGGGGCTCCAGAAGAAGTACAAGGAATTGCTATGATTGGGTCATGTGTTTACCTCTGACCCAGTGGTCTAGGGAGCACAGTGCTCTAATTAGTTATAAATTACCTGCTTACACTGGGTGGGGGTGGAGAGAGGATTACCCCAAAACAAAATTAAAGAACTGTTATCACAAAAGGGAGAACCAAAGCTGGGTATTAAAACACTACATGTGCAGTATACCAGGATTGATCCAAGCCCAGCAGTATCACCAAAGATCCAGTCTGAGAGGCAATAGATTGATAACTGACACATATATCAACTGTTTTCAAGCTTTATGTAGTTAAAACCCCATATAGACATAATTTTGCATTCTGCCTTTTTCGTGTTGCTGCATGGTGTTTATAGTTGTATTGTTAATAGCTGCACAGAAAGTTGGTTTACCATAATTTACCTAGTAATTTTCCTTGGTTAGGGACATAAAACCTGTTTCTGCTTTTTTATCAATGCAGTGATGCCATGTTCATTTCTCAGTGGTCCCCAGGCTCAGCCTCTCTGGTTTCTTCATCTATTTCTATTACAGTCTTGTTCCTTTTGTATCTCCTTACTGTTTTAACCTTTGTACTGGACATATTTGCCCCTAGGTAAGGTCTGACCAACGCTAAGTAGAGCAGTACCATACCTGTGTTAATACAACCTAAGGGTTTTTTTTTTTCGGTACGCGGCCCTCTCACTGCTGTGGCCTCTCCTGTTGCGGAGCACGGGCTCCGGACGCGCAGGCTCAGCGGCCATGGCTCACGGGCCTAGCCGCTCCGCGGCATGTGGGATCCTCCCAGACCAGGGCACGAACCCGTGTCCCCTGCATCGGCAGGCGGACTCTCAACCACTGCACCACCAGGGAAGCCCAGGTTTGTTTGTTTTTTTTAAAAAAAAGTTCAACTGAGTAAAATTTGAAGATATTATTGGCTTTATTCAATGATCATGAATCAGGCAGCATCCAGTGTAGCAGACAGAAATGCGCTCCCAGAGCAGTACAGAATGAAAGACTTTTATAGGCAGGAGAGAGTGGGAACAAGGGACTTAACACTAGGCAAAAAAGTAGATTAGTTACTGCAAAGTTACTTTTCTTTAGGAGATGGCAGGGATCTGTCAGGCACATTACCCAAAATAGTGCTGATTAGGTAACGCCTGACCGACTGGTTTAAGATTCCATTTCTAGGAGAGCCAAAGCTGTAGGTTGTCTCGGTTTGGTGATGGGAACTTAACATAAATGACTCCATTTGGGGCCTGTTGTCTTGTTTTGAACCGATTGGATCAGTTTTTGTTTTTGTTATTCAAACTAATTTGTGATTGCCAAACAAAGTCCTTAAGTCTTCAGGTGTATATGTTACTGTTAAGCTATATCTCCCTCAATTTGTGCTTCTGAACTGGTGGTTGAAGTCTTCTGTTAATTGCTGTCTAATTTTATATTTGTATAATTGGCCCGTCTTTCTAGCACATTGATATTTTTAAGTGTTTGTCTATCTTTCTGAGCTTTGTGTCGCCTGCATGTTTTATCAGTCTGCCATCAGTGGTTTCACCTAAGTCATTGATGACAGAGGTGACTAGGAAGCAAAACAGGACTTGGGTGTGCAGTGTGATTACAGCTATTATCCCCCCAAAAAACATGTATACGTAGAAAAAGACTAGCATGAAATACATCAGAACGTTAATTATTTTGGATAATTTGGAGGTTCTAAAGATGCATATCCCAGTTATCTTTAAGGAATATGTATTACTTTAAGAAAAATGTTTATCAAGACCAGATAAGGGTTGAAGCGGTATGCATTCCCTAGTGCCTTCAAATTTATTGATAATAAATTTCAGCCATTGGTAAGTGCTATAAAGAAAAGAAAGCATTCTAAGGAGATAGAGAATGATGGAGGTGGAGTTGAGCCATTCTTTTATAAGGAGGGTGGTCAGAAAAGCCCTCGTTGAGGAGGGACTATCTGAATGGAGACTGAGTGAGGTGGCTGATTGAGCAGTGAGAACATTCCAGAGTCAGGGTGAAGGCTCTGAGTCAGGAGTTAGCTCAGTGTATTGAGAGACAGCAGAAAGGCCACTGTGGCTGTGGGTCCATCCTCCCTGGAGATCACTGGTGCAGGGAAGGGCTAGGAGAGGTAGGTTGGGATCTGGTAAGTTAAGCTAAGATAGTGAGAGTTCATTAAAGGGGTTTTAAATGGGGGAGACGCATGCACTGGTAGGTATTTTAGGAAGATCATTGGCTATTTGTGAGGAGAGTGGAGGGTGGAAGGAGCAATTAGGAGACTTGCAGGTGAGAGATAATGGGGGCTGGGATGAGCCCAGTGACCGAGGAGATAGAAAGGATATGTTCAATATATATTTTGGCTGTAGAACCAACAGAACTTTAATTGCTTTTCAGTTGCAGATAATAGATCATGCAGATTATGCAATTCATTGGCTTAAGCCATTCTTGGTCCTCACTCCACTGTGGCTTTCAGGTGTTGGCATCATCTGAAGACTCCCATGAAGATGCAGGCTAGTGCCGGTAGCACCTGGGGCTCTGCCTCTCCACCTGTTCCCCTTTTTCTCAGGCTGGTGGGGGGAAGAGAGCTCAAGTGTCTCTCCCCACAGTCATCTAACTGATTCTAGAGTTCTAATTTGATTATACTATCTTAGGCCAAGTGCCTACTCCAGAACAGTCATGTTCCCCATTGGGTTATGCTGGGGTTAAATGCCTGTTCATGAACGTGTCGCTGTGGAAAAGAGCATGGGATTAAAATGATTATTTTGCACAGGCTACTACACACCATGCAAGGGGAGTAGAATGGATTTTAGGAGGGAGTCAGCTGCAGTGTCCAGTACCTGGGGAAAGATGAGGAGAGAGGAATTAAGCATGACTCCCGGGTTTCTGGCTTAGGCAGGATATAGATTGTGGCACCATCAGCTGGCTAGCTAGGCACTTGAGGATCAACAGTTTCGTGGGTAATGTCAGCAGTTCTGTTCAGATATGTTTGAGATGCCTGTGAGAACTTTCTAGTGGAGATGTCAGTAAGTAGTTGGAAATATAGCAGTTGGGTCTGGCGCTGGAGGAGAGGTTGGGGTTGGTGATACAATCATCAGAATTGTTGGCGTGGTATTGGTAATTAAAGGCAAGGGGCTGGATGGTAATACTGAAGGGAGAGAGTGTAGTGGGTCCAGAATTGAGCCCAGAGCCAGATCAACATTTAGAGGACAGGTAGAGGGAAAATAGCACAGGAGACTGAGAGCAGCCAGTCAGGTAGAATGAGAACCTGGAAAGTATGTATCGTGGAAGCTGAGAGAATATTGAAGTGGTCGGCTAGATCTAATATTGCCAATAGGTGAAGAAGACCTGCATAAGATGAAGACTGGAATGTCCATTTGATTTGGCATCTTTGAAGTTGTTTTATTTACTTCATGTGTTAGAAATTTTAGACTCATTTTAGTCCCCAGAGCCTGGGACATCACACTTGAGGGCACATTGGTTTTTCTCTGCTGAGGTACTGGATATCTGAAAGTCATATGCAGTTGAGCTGACCAGGCACTCTTTTTTTTAACCTTTGTATTAAAGGAACTTTTCAAAGACAAAAGAGAATAGTTTAATCAATTTCTTTGTACCCATTGTACAGAAGGGGTGCGATAAACACACTTTTCCTTTTAATGATTGGTTTTCAAAAGATGATCTGGTGTCCCAGCAACCTTCAAAGGTGGTCTCTGTGGCTTTGCACAGTTATCATTATGAACTCAGATTTTCATATTTTTGTGTTTAAATCACTTTTGGTTTATTATTTATTTTAATGCTCAAATTGTCTCATCTTTGATCATTAGGAGTATTATATTTCTTAAATGGCTTTCTCATTTTCCTATTTCACCTTTTCCCAGGGATCTTAGTGGTTTATCAAAAACTATTTTGCATTGTTGCTCTCATAATTTCTTCTACAACTAATATGGAAATTTTGGGATGAGAACACTGTTAATTTCTTGTTCCTCAGTATATTTGATTGGCACTTGTTTCTATGACTGTTGGCTATGAATCAGGAATAGTGACACTAAAATAAAGTGACACTATACTATTCCAATACTGTAAACAGCTCAGGGTGCTTGCCTACCCACAGGGTCAGGGGGAGCTTGAGGCATGAGATACTGGGGACATTAGCTCTCATGTCCACTTACCTTGTCTAGTAATCTTTGTAGTAAGAACTGTTGGAGATGCATGACACTGAGGCGGGTACTGGATGTTGGTTTATAGTTTAGGGGTTCATCAGATGTGGAATCCAGCAGCTGGTCCTGGTTTCATTTTCTGGCTGAGGTCTAGGGAGTACACTTGAGCCCAATTTTGAGATTGCAAATATATTTTTCTTTCCCATCTTATTAGATCTTTTGGTAATATTTGATAAACTTTCTTCTTTGCAAGAGCCTTATTCTAATAAAGAGGAAACTTTAAAAAAATTACTTTCTCCCCCAGGATGGACTCATTTTTTCTTAAATACTAATAGAGATGCCTGACTAGGTAACTGATGATAAGAGGACCTATTGGACTCCAGCAGGGCTTCTAATTTTTGGTGTCTTGCTTTGACTCTGGAGGACAGTGGAAAACAAGTGGCATCATTAGAACAGAACTGTGGGCAGAGCCTCCCAGGAGACAGAGGTGATTTTTCCAGCTCTGGTAGTCTCTATCCTGAATTAAGTAATGTCTTTTGATGATGATTGGTACTAGGTTAGAGTTGTATGCTTGTTCTTTTAGTAAACAAATACATTTACTCCAGAGGGAGGCTTTAATGGGGGGAGGTAGGAGAGTGTTGGGAGAAAGAACAAACAGGAATTATCCTATGTCATCCAAACTCTTGGTTTAATGTATGAGAGAGCAGTTTTGAGGAGGTTGGGACCTAATCCAGCAGTGTCTGTCTGAATTAGAAAACCTTGTATTCAAGCAGGCTGCGTCTTCCTTTTCTGAACTCCTTCTCAGACATACCTCTATCACAAATCCTGTGCTTCTTTGAGTCCCCTCTATCACTTATGTATTTGGCCACAAATGACAGAAAACCCAGAATATCACTAGCTTACCAAGATAGAAGATAGAAGTGCCCTTCTTTCGCATGTAATGAGCAGTCCAGGACCCATACCACTTTTGTCGTGCTACATAGTTGTCCTCGATGGTCTCCTCCTTTTATCTTGTTGCTTAGTCATTGGTAATAGGTGGCTTTCACATCATGGGTCAAGATGGTTGCCGGAGCTCCAACTAGCCTTTCCACATTCCAGTCAGCATGAAGGAAAAATAGTAGAATTGCACACAGTGCTTCTGCTAACATCTCATTGACCAGAACTGGAAAATGTAGTCTTGGTTCTATAAGCCCAGCTAAAAATCAGGGTTTCTGTTCTAAGAAAGAAGAGGAGATGAACAGTGGGACAATGGGTTGCAACCCTATAATGCCTCATATAGTGCTTTTAAGAGCGTGGAAAATGTTGAATTGCTGTTGTCGCTCGGCTATCTGCCAATCTAGTAAACCCCGGGTCCTCTCTGAATGATTGGCTGTGGCTGCTTCGGCAGATGTGGTGAGACTTACTGTCTTCTCTGTAGGCACCATGCCAGATGTAGGGGGTACTGTGGTGAGGAAGTCAACATTTCCCCCTTGCCCCCACCCAGATTGTGGTCTACAGGAGGAGACCATACAGTGTGGGGTGCATTCTTAAGGGAGGATGGGGGCCACTGGGACACATGGCAGAAGGTTTGGAGAGAAAGGTATCTCTTAGCTGAGATCTGAAGTAAATAATAGTTGGCCAGAAGAGAGATGAGTTTCTGAAGAGGGTGATTTGCAGAGACTGTTCTAGGTAGGAACAGAATGAGCAAAAGGCCTAAGGTAAGAAAGTACAGCCTGTTCTAGGAACTGACTGTAGTTCAGAATGGCTGAGAGAGACGAGGCTGGAAGGGTATACAAGACCATGATCCCAAAGGGGCTTGTAGACCATTAAAAAAAATGTTTAGATCTGTCCTGTAGTTTAGTCTATCCTTTAGACTGCTGGAGGTGGAAAAATCACCTCAGTTTAGCCCAGAGAGCTCCAGGAGGAGTATTGCACAGGGAGTTGACGTGGTCAGATTTTCTTTTTGGAAGGTCCTTCTTGGTGCAGTGTGAAGAGTAGAGAGGAGGTAGGAATAGACTAAGGCCAGAGATGAGGTGGCTGGTTGGGCTGTCACAGTTATCCAGGGGGGACAATGTTGGCTTGAGTTAAGGGCGGTCTAGAGGCAAGGGGAATGAATAGATGGAGCTAAAAGCTGTTTTGGAGGTAGTGATCCCAGACCTGGTGATAGGAGCCAAGGCAGGAAGCACCAAGGATGATGGCCACCTTTCTCACTTGCCAATTCAGGGGAAAGGGAATGAATCTGGTTTTGAACACACAGAAAATTTTAGGTGTCTTTGGGACATCCAAGGTGGGGACATCCAGTATGTTTGGATGTGTGGGTCTGAAGCTCAAGAAGAGGCAGTTAGAGGCATCAGATTGAATGAGATTACTCAGGGAGAGTGGGCAGTAGAACAGGAGTGCCCAGCACAGAACCTCGTGGAGTCCCTCAATTAAGGGACAGGCTGAAGAAGAGGAAGCTGCCAAGGAGCTGGCTAAAGAAGGCCTGGCTAGAGAGGCAGGTGGGAAACCAGGAGGATGTGCTGCTTGAAAGCCAAAGGAAGAGTGTTTCTCGATAATAACGTCAAAAGCCGCTGCAAGGCTGTGCCGGTGGTGGAGGACTGGGAATGCCCCGGAATGAAGGTGGCTTGGTGTGGCTTGAGGAATGAAGGTCGATTGAGGGAGGAATGAAAGCCCGTCAAGGGTGAAGGTCAGTCAAGGGAGGGGGATGGGGTGTTCAAAGCTCTTCCCAAAGGTTCATCTGTGAAGTGGGGAAGAGGATGCTTTCCTTGGATGAGCCTGTTTGAATGGTGTAAATGAGGGCCAGGGGTGAGGGGGAGGCGGGAGGACAGAGGGGAGGGAGGGGAGATCAGTGGAGCAAGGTCTCCGAGGAGGGGGAGGAAAGGGGATGGCAGCACGTGGGAGGCTCCCAGTGCTGGTGTCCTGGGAACAGTTGTCCTCCCACAGGAGCCCTATCTAGGCCCAAGACTGGCAGTGGTGTGTTCTCTGCAAAGACCCCTGTGGCTCATTGTAAATAGTATTGTCTGTGGGTGAAACGGTTCAGAGCCAGTAAGGTTTCAAAAAGCTGAACCTCCCGCATGTGTGTCTTTCTGTGTCCTCTGGAGAGCTCTTTGGTGTGGAGGTACTTTAAGGAAGCAGTCCATCTTGAGTAGTTGAATGCATTTTCTGTGGATCACATTACTGATATGAGGCTTTTGAAGGCAGGATATGGCCATGCCAGGGATGATTCTAAACTTTCAGAGCCAGGCTCTTCCCCTTTGATCCTTTGTTCAGACAATTGAACTTGTCAAATGAGGATAGCATTAGAAAAAGCTAGAAATATTTTCTTTGCTGTTCCAAACACCACACACACACACACACACACACACACACACGCACACTTTTTTCCCCCCAACAGGAACTCAGATGAAAGTCTACTTGGCTTTTTCAGTAAGAAGGACACATAGGTCCCTTACACTCATATTAAGGATAAACCTGTCTGGTAATTTCTTTCCTTACAAGTGGGGGAGTCGATTTTCCTGGCAACTGGCCACAGGGCTTGTTTAAGAAGATGGCAGGGCTTCCCTGGTGGCGCAGTGCTTGAGAGTCCGCCTGCCGATGCAGGAGACGCGGGTTCGTGCCCCGTTTCGGGAGGATCCCACATGCCGCGGAGCGGCTGGGCCCGTGAGCCATGGCCACTGAGCCTGCGCGTCCGGAGCCTGTGCTCCGCAAATGGGAGAGGCCACAGCAGTGAGAGGCCCGCATAACGCAAGAAAAAAACAAACAAACAAACAAAAAAACTGTATTTATTTATGTATAAAATAGATAAACAACAAGGTCCTACTGTGTAGCACAGGGAACTGTATTCAATAATAAACCATAATGGAAAAGAATATGAAAAAAATATATGTATATAACTGAATCACTTTACTGTACAACAGAAACTAATACAACATTGTAAGTCAACTATACTTCAGTTAAAAAAAACCCCACTTTATTACACACATTAGTTTTTACAGGTGTCTCTCCTATTAACTCTCAGTTCCTTGAAGATGAGGCTGCTTTTTACTTTTTTAATGCTTAAGTGAAGCGTTATTCATGGCACATATTCAAACCTCAGTAAATATCTGTTGAATGAATCTAGTCCAAGGTCTATTACTGTCAATGAGGAGATAGGTCCAGAAAAGTTATATGACTTACCCTGATCTAAAATGATTGGCTGAGCGGGGAACAGACATTCTAGATGTTGCTAGACTTTAAACTAGGGCCCTCAGTATTACACTGGGACTCCACCTCATCTGTTTGAAAAGAAAGCACCCAGGGCCCAAATTTATAGGTTGTTAACTTGGTTGAACAAAGTTTTAATATGAAATATTTGAGTGAATATATTTGATGAGAAAATAGTACTCCTTTCAGGTTGAGAGACAAAAGTGGGACAAATAATTTTAAAATGATGTATTTTTGTCTCACCTTCTTTCCTACTCTCTGCCCCTTCTACCTGGTTGACCAGTTAGCATTATATTTTCCAAGTATTCAGAATCCCTAAGTACATACCAGCTGAAGACAAGTTAAGTGTTACCCCATTCTTCTTGCTGACAGAAGAAAAAATGTCTTAGATTAAGAATTTACTATAAGTACTTCATACTTAAATAATCAACAGTAGGTTAAAAAAAAAAAAAAAAAAGAAGATGGCAGGCATGATACTTAGTGGAAAGGTTAGGCTCAGCCTGAATGATTTTCCTCCAGGACAAGGTTTGTAATTTGCATCCAAAGCAGTACAAAAAATAGTTTGTGTAAGTTGTGAAGTCACTCATTAAATGAAACTTATGAGTTTTAATGCAGCTTAGTATTCTCTAAACTGCTTGGGTTCTCTCTAGGGTTTTCTAAGTAGATTATAACAGTGAAAATGGGTCCTACGGATGCTGTTCCAGACCAAGCCAGGTCCCTTCTCAGGCCAGGAAGCCAGACCTTGACCACAGGGACCTCCCCTCTCCCCACCATCACTGCACCTTCTGGCCCTGCCTCGCTGCCTTCTCTTGCTTGTGTTGAAGGAAGCCCTCTGTGCTGTTTTGAGCCCTAGTTCATTGGTGTCTGGGCAGCTGTAGCAGGTTGAGGAACCCTGGTAGGCTGGTAAGGGAAGCCTTTCAGGCATGAGTTTCTCTAAGAATGTTGACAGGTCTTAACCTGAGCCCTTGGTACCCAAGACTCTCCATGTGTCCCTCACCTGAAGTGCTTCTGCCTTTCCCTATAGAGTCTTAGTGAACCAGAAGGAAGGAGGCCTTAGAGATAACTTTTTTTTTTCCTTTTAAAGCAATGCTCTTGTTTCCTGTTTACAGCAGCACCACAACCCCCTTGAGAAATGGCTGCTGGACTGTGGGAGGATGGGCGGTGACTGAGAGAGAATCTGAGAGACAAGGGTCTGCCCTATTCAGCCTCTGATCTGGGCCCTTGGGTTGAAAAGAAAGAAAGGAAGGAGGAGGGGATGCTTGGGAGCCGTGCTGAGACAGCTTGAAGCAGCAAGGCAGCCTTTCCCCGCCACTGTGTTCTGGCCCCAGAGCTACTGAGCTGAGTCCTCAGACCCACCAGTCAGCAGGGAGAGGGGATGAGAGTGGACACTAGTCTGGCCCTGCTGCAAGGGCCACACGAGCTGGAAATCCAAGTGGGTTCTGTCATATGCTCAGTGCAAACACACTTTGGTCCATGGTAGGTTAAGTAGAATTAATTAGCTCATTAGTCCAACAAATCTTTGGGCGCCTGCTACGTTCCAGGCACTGCTCAGTGCAGTGGGAATCAAGAAGACCACAGTCACTGACACACCACCGTGTCCAACATATATGTGATGCTTTTACCATGTGCCCCAGACTCACTCAGTTATATACCTGTGCTGATAGGTCCCTTATAAAGCATGCACAAGAAAGGAAAGCTGAATGAGCTAAATAGAAATAAGTCCTAATATTTCCTTCCGCAGCTCAGTGGACTGTGCGATACACATCCCACGTCAGGGAGCACTGCCATGTACTGCTGCCTCTGTCTTAGACCTCCACCTTTCATGGGAGTTTTGAGAAGTGGATCATTTTTGAGTTGGGGCCGCCTGTTTGATGAATGGAAAACAGGAAAGAGGAAGCAAGGCAGGCAGATGCTGAGCCACAGAATTGATTAGCCCAGGGCCCCAGCAAAGCCTAATAACCACCATTCTTTCACCGCTCTACCCTCCTTGGGAAGGGTGCCCAGGTTGCCTGGGGTAGGTGTTTAGGGTTCTTGGGCTCCTGTCCTGTGTGCCATGGTCAGCCTACTGGGGGTGTGGGTGTGGGTGCAGCAGGTGCCTGTTGCTGTTCAGTCCCTTTATAGTTTTAATAGACTTTCACTGATGTTGCATTTGATCATCCCAACAACCATCAGAGATGGCGGCGTGGGGGGGGGTCCTTTCCCCAGTGGTAAGACCAGAGACTGGAGGCCTGTGCTGAGTGTCATGAGCACCAGGGCTGGGATTTGACTGACTGGCTGCCGCTGCCGCCTCCTGCAGAAAGTCTTCTGTGGCGTCTGCCTGTCTCACCAGCGGAGCTGGAGGAGCAAACCAGTGAAGCGCTTGACATGTCTGACTCTTGGTCCTGCGTGTGCCACTTTCTCCTGGGTGAAAACCTGGGCTCCAGGTTTCTGCCTCCTTCTGGGCCCACTATGGAAGCTGCCGCCAGCATTCACCTCCTCACTTGGGCATGAGCAGCCCAAGTGGAAGGCCCTGCCCGTGCATGGGGAGGAGCCAGAATGCTGCAGGATTCCAGGTTCTCCAAGGTTTCTGTTCCTTGCCCTGCTTTCTCGACATCTCCACCTGGAGTGGAGTCCAGAGAGCTGGCCGATTTGCCCCACCCTGATCCATGTCTTCCCAGGCTGTGCTCTTTCCTCCCTCACAGGAATTTGCCCTTCTGCCTTTTTTGGCTCTGTTTCAGCTTGTGGGAGAGTGGCTGCCTGTGTAGGTGTTTGTCTCCTGCTCTGAGGAGACCTCCAGGTAAGGGCTCTGAGGATGCTTATTCAGGACCCTGGAGTGAGTTACTTGCTTACAGGCAGGTGACACCTGGAAAGTTAATCTCCTTCAGGCTTGTTTCTTTAGGGCGTTTACTTCATTTCTTAGTTGTTCATCCCAGGCCCCCTGATGTCTTGACAGTAACAACAGTCACAGCATCTTTTTAACATTTCTCTCTGTCCTTTTGCTACTTTCTGCTTCAGGATACCTCTCTTCACTGCACTTCCTCCTAGCAAGGAAGGAGAGGAGTCAGATATGGCGATATCTGGGCTAACGTTCGTAAAAGGGCCTGCAAAGTCCAGAGACTTAGTACCGAGCTGGAGCTCCCTGCCCCTCCCCTGCAGGGGCTCTGCCTGGGTTCCTTCCTGCCCTTCCTAGCCTGGGGAGCCAGCAGCCTTTGTGAGTTTCCTTGACAACAGGATGGATAAGTTAAAAATAAACTGTGCTAGGGCTTGTGTGTGTGCACGCACGCATGCCTGTGTCCTCTCTCCTGCTGTGCTCACCTCAGCCCCTGTGGCTTCTAGATACTCCTGGAGAACATCTGTGGGAAGCCTTGGTGGGGCTCTGGTACTTGCATTTTGAAGCCCCTTGGTTGAGGGGTCAGATCTAGATAATCCCACAGCATCGTTACCTCATATTCCTGATGGTAGATGATGGTAGCTGATGGGGAGAGGATGATAATGTTAACATGAAGAATGGAAAGCTGTTCCAAATGCCTCAGTCTTCACGCAGTCCCATCAGAGAGGGATAATCCCACATTATCCATGCATTTCAGAACCTTGTGGGGCAGTGGAATAGGCACAGCTCTGGGTGGGGGTTTGGTTAAATCTTTCTAGGGAACCCCTACCAGATAAGGAGGGTCCTTTCTGGGCTCCTTTTATTAGGTGAGGAAGCACAGTACAAGTCACTTGGGTGACTTGTCCAGAGCCACTGGCTAAGCGTGGCGGAGGAAGGAGCACTGACCCCCATCATCGGAAGTAGTGGCTTTTCCCCTCAGATCCTACGGATGAGGCCACCTCCATAAGTTATTTCTTTTTTTAAATTGAAGTATAGTTGATTTACAATGTTGTGTTAATTTCTGCTGTACAGCAAAGTGCCTCCATAAGTTCTTTACCAAAGCTTGCTGTCTCTGTATCAGCAGTTCTGCAGTAAAGCCTCTGTTTTGTGGTGTTATCACAGTTGTGAGTTAATTTAGAAACAGCTGTCTCTATGAGGGCAGGAGCAGCTTTACCACACCTGGAATTAATTCCTCTCTTCCTCCCACCATCCTTCCATATATTTGTAAGTATTTTATGTAAGTATCTGTGTGCCAGGCATGAGGATATCCTGAGAAAAAGGTGTTATAATCCTTGTCTTTAGGGACCTTATGGTCAGTTGGGGCAGAAGACAGTTATAAAATCTCCCACCAAGTCCCTGTTGTGGCCAGTGCTGAGCCGGAGGGAGAAGGTCTGATTGTAGGAAAGGGAAGGACTGAGGTGGGGCGTGGGGGTTAGAGAAGGCTGGAGGAACCGGTTAGTGACACAAAGTACTTAAATCTGGAACATATTAAAAAAAAACTCCTACAAATCAATAAAAAGGAAAGCAAGAAAACTCAGTAGAAAACTGGCCAATGACTTGACAGACACTTCACAGAAGACGATATCCAAATGGCCAAGAAACATGTGAAGGGATCCTCAGTTTCATATATTTATTAGTCATCAGGGAAATTCAAATTGTCCAATTTGAAGAAAGATATAACTGTCTTTTTGTTTGCACATGTATGTAATGAAATATTTGACCCTTTGGTGAAACATCCTTTTGCCATTTTCAGTTTACTTTATTCTGAATCTCTTAGTGAAGAATAAAATGGATTCCGAGATGCTTACATAAAAGGAAATCTAGTGGGATGAACACACTGAAGTCAGAGACCTGGTTAGTAGGAGATTTGGGGCCAGCCATCGAATTTCTCAGAGCCCCTCTTTCTTCATTTGTAAACAGGGATCTTTCCATCTTCCTTCCCTTCCTCCCAGAGCTGCTCAGATGTTCACAGGTGTGGGAGATGCTCTCAAAACTGTGAAGGGCTATTCAAATACTGTGTAGTATTGTTACTCTGATTCCAAGTGATTTGATTTCTCCTGCACCTCTTCTCACAGCAGCTATTCTAAATTCTCCTAAGAAATAAAAGCTCTGAGTAGAAGGATGGTCCCTAGGATGTAGAGCAGCCTGCTCCATGGTACTCTGGATGGAGAACCTGTTGTTGGCATGGCTCTGGTCCCTTCACACAGGCTGGGGAGCAGGGTGAGTTCCTGTGAGCATTTCCTTATGTGGCTGGGGTCTGGTGGCAACTCCGTGAGTGACATCAAAGTGTCTGCTGATGCCCAGGCCTGGTGGCTGGGAGAGGGCAGTGGTACACACCAGTCCTGGTGAAGCAGTGACTCGAGTTAGTGGTCCCATAGGGCTTCCACACTGAGTGGGGCTGGCCTCCTTATGGGGTGTTCTTGTGAAGTCTGGAAGTAACACCATGGACTTTGGGGAGCCCTGTTGCCGGGGGGCAATAGCCTGAACACCCAGCTTTCCCCGAGAGAGCCTGGCCTGTCTTGGTGGTTCTGAGCATCCATAGCTTGTGGCAGAGCAGGGGCTGCTCCCTGTGTGACTTAGGTGTTGATGGAGAGGGGTTCTCAAAGGTGGATGGGTCTTTTTGGATGTCTACACCCAGTATCCTATTCAGCGCTTGTGACCTTTTCCTCTTGTTTTTCTGCTATGTAGGAGTCGGAGGCAGAAGCAAAGGCAGATGGAGAGACTGCATCGGACAGTGAGAGCCGAGTGGAAGCTGTCACCCTACCAACCTCTGTAGACGATACCCCAGAGGTCCTCAACAGGGCCCTTTCCAACTTGTCTTCAAGGTAGCTTGGCTTAATGATGCAAGTGCTTGCTGGGGGCTTGCACTGTCTCCAAGTGTCATGGAAGACCCGAAGCCCTTAGAGAGCCCACAGTCTTGTAGCAGGAGCCCACATCTGTTAGAGTGTGAGGTGCAGGCCTGCCCGCTTTCATTGGCCACAGTCTCCCCTGCCTTTGCCTAGGGCTCCATTGAGTATCATCTAGTGCTTAACAGTGACTACGAGCGCTGCCTGGGTGGATCTGGCCTTGAAGGGTGCTCTAGGCTGTCTGGGAGGTGCTGTCTAAGGAGGAGGAACGAGTGGACATGGGGGTGGTCACTGACACAGCACGTGAAGATGAATGATCCTTGGGGTTTGTGACTAATGGGCAGGTTGCTTTACACTGAGGAGCCCAAGTTTCTAGTTAAGAGTTCAGTTTTCCCTCTCTCACACACATACATTGTGGACATTCCTTGAATTTTCCTATAAGAATTGAGAAACATCTCAACTTGGGTGAATTCAGGGTTAAAATTTTGGTCCCTTGAGATTCTGGTCCTTCCGATACCAGCTGTGTGGGCAGATTAAAAAGGCAAACTATAAGACCCCAAAACATTATCTAAGAGTGTTCCTGGGCATGCCTCCCACACATTTGTCCCTTTGAAAGGCTGTATTGTGCAGTGGTTAAGGGCATGGGTTCTGGAGCCAGACTCCCAGGATTCAAATCTCAGCTTAAACACTTCACAGGTATATGAACTGTGCATCCTTTTCTTCATCTGTTGTAAAAGCTAGTAGTGTTGAGGGTTGAATCAATTAATACATGTAAAGTCCTTATAGAAGTGCCAGGTACATACGTATGATAGCTATTATTACCACTGTGTTTGATACTGTTATCACCATAGCAATGCAGGGTCAGAGCAATGTAGGATTCTGCTGCAGGAAAAATATTCATAGTTTTTTCCTCAGATAGAGAAGCCCATAGAAGCCATCCAAGTAGATGCAGAAGTAGAGGGCATTGTTCCCTTGGGTCTTTTGCCTGATTCCTTCGTTAAGACACAAGCTAGGTGTGTTTTTCTGTGGACCTTGGAGGACTTGCTGAGTTTAGCGTGGATGATGTAATGGCTCTGGCGGCTCTGCTCCTCCCAGCATGTGGCTACTGGGCTACTGCCTCTGTCAAGGTGAAGGACATACTCCTGGAAAGGATTGACCTCAGGGCCCTCTCAACCCAGGAAGAACCATCCCCCTTGGGTTTGTGCCTCAGTTCTTTCTGGGCTCCTGACATGTTTTCTCCTTCCCCCCCCTCTAACTTAGATGGAAGAACTGGTGGGTGAGAGGCATCTTGACTTTGGCCATGATTGCATTTTTCTTCATCATCATTTACCTGGGACCAATGGTTTTAATGATGATTGTAAGTGCCATTTATATGCTGTTTTATAGTTTTGCCTTCACTTTTTCCTACAGGACTGGTCATTTTAAGTGCCAGGTGTTGGGTTGGTTCTGGGAATCACTTGGGGTCCAGGCTCTTCAGACCACATCTGCCTTAGAATAGCTGTGATTTCTCACCTTCCAGCAGCCAGCTGGAGGGCCATTTGTGTGTGAATTAAGGATCACTTTAAAATTTGATTTTATTACTTCAGCTCTTTGATCAGACTGGGACCCTGGCTACGATTCTGTGTGACTCTTGGTTTTGTTTCTTGTTTTCCTGGAGTCTCCCTCCTAGGTTTTAGGACTTTTTTGTTAAGAAATCCCAGTCCACAGTACTTTGCTGTTAGTCTTCCCACTGTCATGGACAGGGTCAAATGACTAACAGATGAGAGCTGAGCAGAGCAGTTGGGACTTTTCAAGTATGTATTTCTATTCAAAGTCAAGAATGGAAGATATTGCGTCCTGAGGTGGTGGGGGGGTGTTCTACAATAAAAAGTTAATTGAAGTTTCAGAAGCATATATTTATTGTGAGAAATTACATTTACTCTGTGTGACTTAATGGGCCTCACTACCCTGTGGGGTGGTGTGAGAGAGAAAGGAGAGCGGAATCACTGAAGGACCGACATTGTTCTTAAATACAGTGGTTTTTCTTGAAGGCCCATGACCTGTTGGTTTCTGTTTCCAAAGATCATAAGAATTGGGGAGTTGACAAGTGTTCTAATTCTTCTGTGTCCTGCAGGTGATGTGTGTTCAGATTAAGTGTTTCCATGAGATTATCACTATTGGCTACAATGTCTACCACTCCTATGACCTGCCCTGGTTCAGAACCCTCAGCTGGTAAGCTCTTTAGCCCCACAGAAACCCTTAACAGATTTGGACAAGTGTTTGTGGTAGGTATTTACAATCATGGTGGGAGGGAGACTGTGATGGCCATGGACCTTCACAGTGCCTTTGAGACCCAAGTATTGCATAGGCTGGACTGTATGGTTGGCCTGTGAGGAGCGTTTGGGTAGTTACCCAGAGTCTGGACTCTTCCTCGGAAGAAACCAGACCAGCTGCATCTGTGACTGTGTTTGCATCAGTATTTGAATTCCTTAGACTCTGCACAATGGCCCCCCTTTTCTAGATCAGTGCATTTTTCATGCTCTAGTATCTCAGCATCCCACAAGAATCATCTGGGAGTTGTCAGTGCTGGTGTTGCTATCTCTGGAACTTGACTTCCTCATCCTTAAAACAGATGGTTGAGACCTAGGCAGTGCTTTTCAAACTGTGGTTTTGGAGCCCTAGTTCCTCGGAGGCTCCTTGGGTGCCAGTGAGCAGGAGTGAGACTGAGTGCAGGGGATTGGGACTCCTCAGAGGAACTCTGCTTTCTCCTCCTAGGAAGGGGCTTGGCTTTTTTTTTTTTTTTTTTTTGCCCTGCCCCGCTAAATGTCTGTTAGGTCAATTTGGTTTAATGTATGGTCTGAGTTTAATGTTTCCTTGTTGATTTTCTATCTGGATGTTCCATCCATGGAGGTCCTCTATTATTGTTGCATTGTCATTAGTCCCTTCAGATTTGTTAGTATTTGCTTAATATACTTAAGTGCTACAATACTGGGTGAAAATGTATTTATGAACATTGTATATTCTTGATTAATTGACCCTTTATTGTTATATATAGACCATTTTGTCTCATTACAATTTTCGACTCAAAGATATTTTGTTTGATATAGGTGTAGCTAACTCTGATTTCCTTTGGTTTTCATTTTCATGAAATACCTTTTGCCACACCTTTACCTTGAGCCTATGTGTATCCTTAAAGCTGAAGCGGGCCTCTTATAGGCAGCATATAGTTGGGGCTTGGCTTTTTTTTTTTTTTTTTTTGGCCATGCCACGCTGCATGCAAGATCTTAGTTCCCTGACCAGGGATTGAACCTGGGCCCTCGGCAGTGAGAGCGCAGAGTCCTAACCGCTGGGCCACCAGGGAATTCCGGGCTTGGCTGTCTTGAAGCAAAAACAGGATCAAAACCTATAGTGCAGATGATGTCCGAGACCCCTTCCTGATCTGAAACTCGCTGCTGTACTGACCACACTCTTCTCAGCTGGTGACATGTGAGCAGAGTACTGTGTAGTCCTGAGAAGACTTCGGGCAAATACAGGTTCTTCTCACCCTGCTGTGCTGGGTCTCGGGCATTGATTTCATTACTTACCAGGCCAGAGAGTAGTGTTTTGGGCCCCGGCAACTTGGTTATGGCCAAGGGAGTTGATGTGCTCGGACTTGGCCTGGACACATCCTTCTGAGAGATGCTTCCTCGTCATCCAGCAGCACAAGCTGCCTCACAGTCTCCACAGGACCTGTGCTTGCCACCTGGGTTAAGATGTAGGTCTCTCTTGTGGGTCTTCTATAGCTGGAAAGCAATGTTATGAATTTTGTTAACATACTCAGGATGTCTGACCCCTGACTCTGGTCACTGTACAAAGGAAGTGTTTTTCACATAACAGAAAACAAGCCCAGTATGGGAGTTCTTGAACTTGCACAATTAAAAAAAAAAAAAATGGAAGAGAGAAGCTCTCCCCTCTCTTCGTCGTCTGGATCCTTGTTGAGTGTTTAGAGTAGGGCTGCTGGTTCCCATACTCAGAAACACCAGTGAGGCCGCAAAGGTATATGAGCCATGTCTTCTCCCTCCTCAGAGCTCCTTCCAGTAGAGGAGAGAGGTCATAAACAAATGAAGAGTTAGCGCTAGTGAAAGGTTTGTGTGTCAGAGCCAGGCATCAGAGAGGAAGACAGTCTGAAGCATAATTAATTGCTTAGTGGAAGGAGCAAATACTTTGTACTATAGAAATAAATGCAGGGGAGGCAGATATCATGTTAGGTCATGCAAGGTTTTTATGAAGAAAATGGTATTTGAGCAACGAGTGATAAACTGGGTAAGTGAAGAGGATATTCCAGGCAGGGAAAAGAAGGGAACCAAGCAGACAGTTGGCAAAGCCAGAGAAGTCCATTTTGATAGGTGTGCAAGGTTTGTGTCAGGAAGAGTGGACGTAAGGCTGCGGAGGCAGGATGAGGTGCCTTTCAGAGGGTTGTCTTACAGTTTGAGTGTTAAGTTAGACCTGGTAATGCTGCAGAAGGGGCAGAAATTTGAGTCCCAGGTTTATGATAAATGGAGAGTGAATGAAAGCCACAAATTTCTAGATAAACGTCTCACCTGTAGTGTCACCAGAGAACAGGGAATGGTGATCTGCTGGTCCCTGTGTGAGCTGCCCCCGGGGGTCTTGGGGGTCAGGTGGATCTTTGGTCCTCGAGGCTTTCTAACAGCCTCGCTTTAAAGGAGAGGCCACATGTGCTCCCCTTGGCAGTGACCTGTATTCTCTTACAGGTACTTTCTACTGTGTGTAAATTATTTCTTCTATGGCGAAACAGTGACAGATTACTTCTTCACTCTGGTCCAGAGAGAGGAACCTTTGCGGATTCTCAGTAAATACCACCGATTCATTTCCTTTACTCTCTATCTAACAGGTATGCGTCAAGCAGCTCACCAGTTGTGTATGTCTTGTTTTTGCATGTCTGCTGAGTTGGGGCATTTCTTGGTCAATGTAAGGTTTTGATGACATTAACTCTGACCACTTAGGGGAGCAGAGCTAAGGATTCTGCCTTACGTTAGCTGTAGCAGCTCTTTACTAAGAGAAATGAGACCAAGGGGCTTGTGTGGTTGTGGAGGCTGAGTTTGTGCCACCTGTCCTTGTGTTCCAGCCTCTGTTGGAGGACTGCATAGGATGGTCTTGTCCTGACTGTCCTCTTGGCAGAGATTCTGCAGCATGACTGAAACAAAAACCACCCAGGAACTTGTATATAAAAAGGGACATTGCATTGACATATACACTACTATATATAAAATAGATAACTAACAAGAACCTGCTGTATAGCACAGGGAACTCTATTCAGTACTCTGTAATGACCTATATGGGAATAGCATCTAAAAAAGAGTGTGTGTGTGTGTGTGTGTGTGTGTGTGTGTGTGTGTGTGTGTGTGTGTGTATATATATATATACACACACACACACACACATACATATATATATGTGTATAACTGGTTCACTTTGCTGTACAGCAGAAACTAACACACATTGTAAATCAACTATGCTCCAATAAAAATTAATTTAAAAAAAGGGACATTTCAGTTTATTAGAAATTTTATTGATTTGGGTTTAAAAAGACCTGTGACTTCAAAGGAGCCAGGAGCTTACTCTTTGAATCTCAGTTCGCTCTTCTGTAATCTAAAGCTAAAACAGGAGCATTACTGTGAGGATTTGATCAGATACATTGCAACTTGACAAACAGTAAAGTGCTCTGTCAATCTAAACTCAGTTAAGACTGTACAGTAATGCTAGTAATGCATTCTTCATAGTTACCCTCAAAGCCAGTTTGAGGCATATGAGAAATTTGTTCTGACTTAATAAGTTTCAGTCTTACCTGTTGTTCATCAGCTTGATGGCAATACTTGGCTCTGTGAATGACACCTGGCTATTAAAATATGAAGTCCACTTCCGAGAGGTCTGCTGTGTTGAGGATAGAGAGCATGCCTCAGAGCCTGGGAGCAGCCCCACAAAGGGAGGCCAGGGGTCTTGAATAGTGATGTGCTCTCTTCTGGGCAGGGCTGCTTTTGAGGGACCCAGCACACTTATGGGTAAAATCGCTTTTCTTCCTGGAGAGTTCGGTCATATGGGTCAGTAGGAGAGAGATGCAAGGATGGCCTTGGCCCCATACCAGGTGGATCCTCCTTCTGCCTGTTCTTTAGGACAGAGGTTTGCAAACTTTTTCTTAAAAGGTCCAGATAATAAATATTTTAGGCTTTGGGGGCTATAGGGTCTCTGTTGCATCTCCTCAGTTCTGCCATTGTAGCACAGAAGGAACCCTGGACAATATGTAAACAAATAGGTATGGTTGTGTTCTAATAAAAGTTTGTTTATAAAAACAGGCAGCTGGCCTGACTGTTGTCGGCCCCTGCTCTAGGATCAAAACATTTCTGTCTGGTGAACAATGTCCTAAGTTGAGTGTAGTCTGCAAGATTTTTAAATATTGCCTTCCTTTAATTGTCTTGAAGGAGTCATTTTTTCCTTCTGACTGCTTATCTGGTTTTATTCCCTTGGGCTATGAATTTGTGCCCTGGCTGGTTAACTGCTGCCAGAAAATTAGCAAAGGACTGCTTAACACAGCTAAAGGAAATGACTAGGACAAAGATAAATGCAGAATGTGATTCATTTTGCCCTTTCTCCTCCTCTTCCTCAAACTAGGATTCTGCATGTTTGTGCTGAGTCTGGTCAAGAAGCATTATCGACTGCAGTTCTACATGGTAAGGGAAATATGCGCGTCAGTGTCAAAATTCTTGGCATAAGTGAAATTCTGTGGGAACTCCACAGGCCTCTCATCCTTTCAGTGATAAATCAGAACCCTGGAATGCAGTCTGTTCTTATTCATCTGGAACCTAGAGGATGAAGGAGGCATCCCTAGTGAAGTTTGGTGGCTCTTTATCCACCTAGACCCAATCACTGTTATGTAATTTACACCCTAAGTAGTCTTTGCCCTCTGGACCTGAGGGTGGCCTTGAGGTAAGGCTCAAGGTGAAGCTTTAGGCATTGCCCATAGATATCCTGCCTGCTATATCACTCCCTCAACCTAAAAACATCCCCTCTCTGAGTGTTCTAAGCACTCAATAAATACTTACTAAGAAAATGAGAAGTACCCAGGCTTTTGGAGCATAGAAGGACTAACTAATGGGCCATATGGGCCCTCCTTTTGATGGCAGCTGTAGCTGGGGAACATAGTTCTTCCCAGAGGCCTGTTCTATACCTTTTTCACTTCCTGTAAGACAGGTACAGAAGCAGATATCTTTCCTACCTGTTTCTAAGCAATTTTCTATTTGGTATTAACGGTTATTTGAAGTTCCTTTCAAGCTAAACTGTTAGGTAAAGTTTATCCTTTATCTTCTTTTGCAGTTTGGCTGGACCCATGTAACATTACTGATTGTTGTAACCCAGTCACATCTTGTTATCCACAACCTGTTTGAAGGAATGATCTGGTGAGTGATGTTGTGTGTTGGGGGTTCCTTTTATTTTGTGGGTGTTTTCGTATAGGTGGGCTGAAAAACTGATGAACTGTCTAAGCCAGAGGTTCTCACCTGAGCTACATCAGAATCCCTTGCAGGCCTAGTTGCAACACAGGTTGCTGGGCACCCCCACTCCTGAGTTTCTGCTTCAGTAGCTATGGGGTGGGGCCTGAGAACTTGAATTTCTAGTACATTCCCAGGTGATGCTGATGCTGCTGGTTGGGACCTACACTTTGAGAACCACTGTTCTAGACTAACAGGTGGAGGGATATTTAAAGGATCAAAGGCAATGCAACTATATGGCAACAAATTTGAAAATCTAGAAGAAAAAATCATGATTTCCTGACAAGAGGTCACCGAGTAAAAATCACGAAGAAGAAAACTTGAATAGATCAGTAACTATAAAAGAACTTTGAAAATTGCATAAGAATCCACACCTGGAAAAAATGACCAATGATAGCAGCTGAGTTTTAGCCACCCCTTAATATTAAAGCTGATAAAAGCATAGGGAGGGAGAAACAAGAATGATAAACTGATTTCTTTTATGATTATAGATATACTATTCTAAATAAACTATTAGCGAATGGAATCTGGCAATGTGTCAAAAGAATGATATACTTAGTAGATTTTATTCCACAAATGCAATGGTTTCAGCAGGTAATCTATCA
>NW_006779681.1:161993-167338 GCF_000442215.2 Lipotes vexillifer
AGTAGGCTGAGAAGAAGCTATGCTTTTAGTGAAAATGTGAAGGCATATCCTTGTGTATATGAGGTGCTAAAGTACTGTGATTAAGATCCCAAACTGTGCCTCTGTTTCCTGTTCTCAGGAACAGTAATACCCACTGCCTGAGGAATAAATTAGTAAAAATATGTAAAGTGCTTAGAACAGAGACTAGCTCATCTAAATGTTCACCTTAGGGCATTATTATGTTTAAAATAATGATAATGGCCTGAGGAGATGTACTCTCCCTCTCAGAGTGTTGTTAAGTAATTCTAAAGAGGGGCTCATGCTAAGTTCTCATCTTTAGGGCTAGACATACCACTTGGTTCTAGAGTGAATCATATTAAAATCTCTAGTTATTGGTTTTTAGACTGAACCTTCAAGACTTAATTATAGGTGTAGAGCAGAGAATGTTGCTAGAAGCCTCAACAAAGTAAATACTATGGATGGTTGGGTAGATACAAGTGCTCTAAATCTGTACCTTAACAAGCAGGAAGTCAGAAAATATTGCCTGTAGTTGAAGGGCTAGGATTTTTGTATGTTATGTTAAACTGTAATAGAGGAAATTTGAAAAAAGTGACTCTCAGAGAGCAGAAAGTGAGAAGAGAGAGATGGTACAAGTTTGGAAACTGTCCCTTTTTTTTTCCATGGTGGGGATGACCAGACCAGCAGAGGGAGGCAGAGAAGAAATCTGGCTATATGTACTTGGTCTTGCTCTCAGTGTAGTCTTGGGGAAAAGTTGGGCTCACTAGAGCTAGTAATAAACAGTAAAAAAAAAAGGTAAATTATGAAATAGATAATAAAAGTATTACTTAGGATTATGGAGGTAACTACTAGAAGAAGAAGAGTCAGAAATGTTTAAAAGTAGTTATTTTGGAGAATGGAGATAGGGATGGGGAAACAAGGAAACTTTTTATTTTTTCTTTTCTTTACACTTTAAATTTTTATATTACTTTATAATGAAAAAAGAACAAATGACATTTTATAGAATACCACCTCCATTTATTCAGTAGTCATTCAGTAAAGATGTGAATGCTGTGTGCTGGGTACTAGTTATGGCTTATGTGGCATTTTATTTCTTTTAAACTTATTCCTTAATGGTTAATAAGTACTATATGGGTTATTCTGGTACTGAAATTTATGAATGGCATTGTTTTGTGGACTTTTGAGGTATTATCATCTTGGTAGTGTTGATTCTTACTTTGGTTTATTTCCTAGGTTCATTGTCCCCATTTCATGTGTAATCTGTAATGACATCATGGCCTATATGTTTGGCTTCTTCTTTGGTCGGACCCCACTCATCAAGGTAAGTGGATCACCCTAACATGGACCATCACCGTGAGGGGGGAGGGTGGTGCTTTCAATATGAGTAGATCAGCTTGGGAGACAGAAGAGATCTAGCTGGTGTGTACACATCTTGATGTCATCCTGATGAAAGGCTAGTAATAAATTAGCTTCAAGAGAAAAGCCAGAGGAAGAGTTGACAACTACTCATAGGAAAAAAAAGAGCTAATAGGGAAAATATTTTTATAGATGGTGTAGGCACACTTTTGTGGCTTTGATCTGAATTTGAGTGTTATCATTTAAATAGTTTGCTGTTTTATAATATAATTAAATTATTTGGCCAGTTGAAACAGAAAGGAAACTGAGGGCTATCAGACAGGGAACAAGGAAACCAAGTATGGGGTACTTTAGAAGGTGAGGTGGTTTAATTGAATGAGTTTTTTTGATAGTAGAAAGACTTTTAACAGTTAATCATTATTCCCAAAGCTAGAGTTATCAAAATGCCTTTTTTTAAGAACTTGCTCTCTGTCCACAGCTGTCCCCGAAGAAGACCTGGGAAGGCTTCATCGGGGGCTGCTTTGCTACTGTGGTATTTGGCCTTCTGGTAGGTGGTGCTCCCAGTTGGGTGGGGGATGGGCAGAGGCCTCCCACCTTCAAAGCCCATCCATGGCTAGTGAGCATGTCCCCCAAGGCCAAGGACTCTGTCCTGCTGGATGGCAACCTTGCCCTGTAGCGGGGCATGAGCATGGTGTGGGCAGTGCCAGCTGTCCTTTATCTGCCAGTCTTTAAGCAGTAGAAGAGTGGGGGCCGTGCACACCTTGTACTCCTCTCAGTCTGAGGCCTGGCAACACTCAGGAGATGGCATTCTTGTCCAGGCATTTGATATTTTGCCTGAGAGTAAGGGGTGAGGTGGGATATGCCATTCTAACCCAGATTTTCTCCTGTGCATGTCTTGCCTGGAGAGGAATGATCTCCCAGCCCTTTCTAGATCACCATTCGCTGCTTCTGACCCTCAGGCCAGTCTGTCCCCTTTTCAGAGTTGTCCACCTGCCCTTCAGGGCTGACCCCCTACTTACTGCTCTTCAGACTTCTCTCCTCCTGGTTGTCTCCCTCTCACTATACCACTCCCCTCACCACCTGCCATTTTGAATTAAGGGATCCTGAGAAAAATGGACCATCGCTCCTCCAGATGGGGTGAAACTTCTTGTAGTTCTTTGCCCAAATTCCCTCAGGTCTCTCCTGGGTTTATTCAGGGCCTGGTTGTTGGAGCAAGTACATTGAGGCCTCAGTGGGCCATCAGCCTCTTTTTCACTTTTTTTTCCCCAGATACAGGTAAAATACACCTATGGTGAAATATGAACCTCTGATTTAGTGCATAGCTTGCACTTAGGGTACTAGGTACTGTGAGGGACTTGGCTGAACCAGGCACGTGGTGCCCGGGCTAGATGGCTGGAACTTGTCTCCTTAGTCTGTCTGTCTTCATCCTCAGCTGTCCTATGTGATGTCCGGGTACAGATGCTTTGTCTGCCCCGTGGAGTACAACAATGATACCAACAGCTTCACTGTGGATTGTGAGCCCTCGGACCTGTTTCGTCTGCAGGAGTACAACATTCCTGGGGTGATCCAGTCGGTCATTGGCTGGGTATGTGCCACTCACATGGGGCAAATGATCCTTGGCTGGATAGTGACTACAAAGAGAGAGCCCCCTCTCCACCACTGCCTTCCCTCAAAAACAGCTAGCTTCCTCCCTCCCCAAAGCTTGTAAGCCCCAGGTTGGAGAATTGCTCAAGTCAGTTCAGGGTGAGGACAGGAGGAGACATTTCCTCCCGCTTCAAATCATTAAGACCAGAATTCTGAAAGTGTGCTTTTGGATCCTGGGGCACCCTGAGGTCCTCTCAGGGGGTCTGTACTTTCTTCGTAACATAATGAAGAAAGTTTCACTTTTTCACTTTGTCAACATTTGCCATGATGGTGCAAAAGCAGTGCTGGCACCTTAGCATGAGTGAAGGCAGTGGCACTAAACTGGACTGTCATTGAATTCATTATGCCACATACTCACAGGAAGACTCAGCCAGCTCACTTTAAGAATGTCTTTGATGAGGTAGTAAAATTATTAATTTTATTAAATCTTGACCCTTGAATACACACCTTTCTAATGCTCTGGTACCAAAATGGAAATTATACATAAAATGCTCCTGCTAAATGCTGCAGGACAGTGCTTACCTAAAGGAAGTCTGCGTGTGCACCTGCTTGAGTTATGAGCTGAACTAGCGGCTTTTTTATGGGGACATAATTTTTACTTGAAAAGAACCGACAAACTATAATTTTTCAGATTTGGATTTTTGGCAGACATTTTTCTTGAAAAGAAACAAAGTGAGTCTGTCACTTCAAGAAAACAACTGACAGTAGTTGTTACCAACGATAAAATTTGGCTTTCAAGTACAAATTAGAGTTTTGGAACGTGTATACCTGCCACTGTAAGTTTGACAGCTTCTTAATACTTAAAGGCTTTTCTGAGGGATCTGTGGTGAGTTTAACATATGACGTTTTGACATTATATGGCAAAATTTGTCTACATTTGAAAGATTTGTGTAACTCAGTGAACCAGTATTTTTGAAATGGCCAGTGCATGGTGTTACACAGTCATGCACGGTAAACGATCCATTCAAATGGTCATTGATAGGCTTTCAGGTTCCACATTGCACCAAATTTTTAGAAAACTACTGCTCAAGTTCTGGTGTAGTATCAGAGAAGAATACCCATAATTATCTGAAAAGACGGTGCTAAAATACTCTTCCTTTTTTCAACAGTGTATCCTTGTAGGGCTAGATTTTCTTCATACACTTCAACCAAAGCATCATATTGCTGTAGACTGAATGCGTAATACCTTATGTCCTCTATTAAGCCATATATTAGAGATTTACCAAAAACAAACAAAAACCCCCAAACCAGTCTTTTTCCTAAATTATTTTGGGGTAGGGGAGAGAAATAGTTTAATAAAGAGGTGGTTTTGTTGTTGTTGTTGTTTGTTTGTTTTTTAATGTTAACAAGTAATAAGCCTGGGCTTGCAGGCATCTCGACTGACTTCGTTTATTCTTTTCAGAAAACAGTCCGGATGTACCCCTTCCAGATTCACAGCATTGCCCTCTCCACTTTTGCTTCACTCATTGGCCCCTTTGGAGGGTTCTTCGCTAGTGGATTCAAGCGAGCCTTTAAAATCAAAGTAGGAAAACCCTTTTCTGTTCCCCTCATTGTCTCCTAGCCGGGCCCCTTTTCACCCATCTTCTGCCTTCCTCTTCCTGTCCCACTTCATCAGCCACCACCCCCTTCAAAATACCAAGCTATGAACCCTGATTATTAATGTGTGCTCTTCTTCACCCATGCATGGAATTTAAGTAGGTTAAAGGAAGATACATTGTTTCTAAGAAAATTCAGTGGTTGGATTTTCAGTATATTTGTTAATATATTCTTTCTTTAAAAGAAACATTTTGTAATTTAATAAGATTGTGTACTATTATGGCTTCAGCATTTGAATCAATACTTACTTTTCACTTTCTGTTGCCCTCAGCTATTCAGTACAGTAGCTGGACATTGAGGTGGGACCATAAGCTAGGCTTTGACTTGGCTGAGGCCAGGCTTATCAATCCTTCCCCTCCTCTAACAGGACTTTGCCAATACCATTCCTGGCCATGGAGGCATCATGGATCGCTTTGACTGCCAGTATCTGATGGCCACCTTTGTCAATGTGTATATTGCCAGTTTTATCAGGTATAGTACCTTTCCATCTGAACCAAGTTAGTGGATTTTTAAGTGTGGTGAAATTCTAGAATTCCAGCTACTTCTCAGTTTGAGTGAAAAAAACCAAATATGAATGCAGTTTTCAGTTGCTATTAGTTATGGATTCCCTGAGGACCCTTACCCTGCATTAGTAGAGAATCCAGAGAGGGAACAGCTACTTAAATAATCAGGCCCTTGAAGTTGCTTGGCCCCTGCTTTGCTCAGTGCTGTTTCTTCATCCTCTTCCAGGGGCCCTAACCCGAGTAAGCTGG
>NW_006779681.1:167425-174194 GCF_000442215.2 Lipotes vexillifer
GTTTCTGACCTTGAGGCCAGATCAGCAGCTCCACATCTTCAACATGCTCAAGTCTCACCTGACTGACAAGGGGATGCTGACAGCTGCCACAGAAGACGAATAGGGACCACTGAGGGCCAGGAGAGCAGGAACAGGGCTGAGTGAGGGGCAGGGCTCCAGGGCAAGCCCAACTGGACAAAGACAAGACTTCAACTCACTGTCTTTTTTTTTTTTTTAACAGTGTTTTTTATTTGTGGATTTAAAAAAAAAAATCTGTGTGTACAGTCTATGTGCTTATGATTTGGGTTGTAAGTAACCTACAGCTTTGAGTTGGAAAGAAGTCATGGTGGTAAAACCATTTGGGTTTTTAAAACCGAAGTCTTTAACAACCTGGAAGACAGTGTTGCCCAGCTCTGAAGCACCTGCTTGGTGCTTCTAGTTCCCAAGGTGGAGCTTCCATATGTGGGCTTGATCAGAGTGGTCATTTATCTGTGTTCGTCCAGTTTAGCGCCCCCCACCCCCAAAGCTCTCTTTGTAGCTGACCCCCAGCAGGGAAGAGATGCACAGCTTGGATGTCTTTACTACTGGAGCGCTTTCCCTGGGCTTCTCAGTAATCCCTGCCTTGGAGCTACAGGAGTGTTGCCTCCTGAGGCTGGAGGGATGAAGACTTGTTAATCAGATAGGCATTCTGTTCACAAATCCTGTGGAGTATGAGCTCTGCTTTATGATATGGGTTCACCTCGCTTCATCACAGACTGAAAGAAGATTTCAGTTTTTATTTTTTTCAGAAAGCATGAAAAATTATAATAGTCTGGAGAAAAGCCACACTGTACTATTTCAAGTGTATGCAGTAGGATATACTGTAATTGGGCCTTTTCCCACAGGGTTTAGGCTCAAGTGGCTCCTATAGGGCAGTCGGTTAACTGGGTCTTTTCAGGGATGATGTCGTTCACGTTTGTGCTGTAGACTTGTTGCTGCTGAATCCCTTCTGGGGGCTTCCCCATTTGACAGGGAGCAGAGGGCTTCTCTTTCACATGCCCATGCCCTTGACCTTGCTGACACCCACGTAGCTGCTGTGTTGTGTGTGTGTGTGTGTGTGTGTGTGTGTGTGTGTGTATTACATATATAATATATATATGTATAACTCTTAAGGCAAGTGTGTATCTGTGTGTGTGTTAAAAAATCACTTATTTCTTACAGTGATTTCAGTTGTACCATGACTTCTTCACTGAAACCACAAAGTCCTGCTTACAACTCTGCATAACCCAACCCAATTAGAGGTTTGAAGCTTCTGAAGATTAAATGCACACTTGTTGTATAATGTGACCAGTTTAAATGTAGTTTATATTTTACAGGGGGACCTTTTTTCTTTTCAACTGTGACTTATTTATTGTTTCCTTTTAAGTAGAGGAGTGAGGTTGACTTTTGGAATATACGTTCTTTGTCAGGACAATAAGCAAGGGGGTATAGGAGAGAGAGCTTGGTGGCCAAGTGTGTTCCATTATTCTGTGCCATATTGGTTCTCATTGCCAAATGGGGCTGTAACAGCTTGCTTCAGCACCTTGGGCTGGTGCTGCTTTGCTTTATTTCTGTTTATCTCAGCCTCACTGCATCTGTGGATGCTCACAGCCAGCCCAGATCACTGAAGCGTCCCCCACGGGCCAGACCCCTCTTGATGTCTCAGCTCACAGTCGCTGTGTGACCTTCCACGTGTAACAGCTTCTTTCTTCTGAACTTTTATTTCCAGTTCATTACATGGCTTTTCTTTTTCAGGTCCAAGGCCCCCTTAAAAACAAAATGTGTTTTTGCATGGGGTTTTAGTGCTGGCTGTGACTCTAGGTAGGACAGACACATCACTCTGTGGGTCCTCATTTTCTGAGCTCTCTTGTAATTCCCATATTCCATGATTCTGGCTGAACAAGTACATGTACCAGAGGCTGCTGCAGTTATTGAGTCATGTCCTGGGCACCCAAAAAGCAAGTACTTACAGGCCTTTTCTAAATACTTGTCCTTAAAATGCTTGTCCTCAGCAATCTTAAAGAGTGGAGGTGATTAGTAACGAATCTAGTTTTCTGATTGCAGATGAACTTGGTTCCCCAAACCAGAGATGGAATGGCGCCACATTTGTCTCGTGGTGCCCTACTGTGGGCAGATGGTGGATCCTTGGGTGCAGGGAGTCTCAGCTGGGACTCGGCAGCAGAGAGCCACCTTTGAATAGGTCTTCCTTTGGGATCAGGGAGCCTGGCACATTCCTGTGGACATGGCTGCTGATGGGGGTCCTGGGAAACGGCAGCTAGAAGCTCAACAGAGCTGCCATCAAGAAAGCCCGAGGGTCACCTGGGATTTTGTTTTCTTTTGATTCCCTGCCTGCTTTCTGGTGAAATAGGGGAATTTCATAGTCAGTAGCCAGGAGACTGATGCCACCTTGTGTCTATATAGCACATTGTTTTTCTTTCTCCCATTTATTGAAAATCTTTCACCAAACAGACAAGTTTCCAGAGACTTGTAACACACAGCTGTGCAGATATTAATGAGTGGCATAACTTGCTTCAGATCCATTTTTTTTTTTGTGAGAAATAAAATGTGACAAATTGTGTGCCGTCCCTTGTCATGGATTTAGTTTCTAACTCCCATGCGTAGTTTTATGTTTCCCATTTGATTTTGTGTTCATACATATTGTGCAGTCCTGTTTTAGAGATTTTTGTTTTGTTTTCCAATTTGAATCCTATACATTCTCACAGCAGCCTTCTGAGGTACCTCAGGTGAGAGGCATGAGCCCTTTGCTGATGAGGAAGCCGAGGGCCGGGGGGCGCTTCCCCAGGGTCACGTGGTGGTTGTGCTCACTAGCAGGACAAGGACTTATCATCCCCGGGCCTCCTCACCTTTGGGAAAGCGCAGTATTCCTTCCGGCAAGGTCAGGAGGCCCTACCTGTGTGCCACGTTTGGAACTTAAGTTGCTGTTAGCTCCTATCTGGTGACATAAGGAGCTGATGGAAAAAGAAACCAGGGAGCATCTGCAGGGGCTGGGCCTGGGCGTCCTCCCTGGCGAGTTCTCGTGACTGCTCGCGGGACACCCATGCCTTTTTCCTTTGCGTGCATGTGCCACCCTCTCAGTTGCTCTCAGCATCGAAAAAGTACACATTTATGTTTTGCTTCTGAAAGTGAAACCCTCTAAGGCAGCCTGGGCCTTATTTATGTTTATTACTTCTTGCCTGTTTCATATTCTGAGCATTTTAGTAGGTGTAGTTTAACTGTATTTAAGATGTATTTCCTTCTAGTGTTGTACAATTCTGTAATGGATGTTTGAAACTAATGTCTCTTTCAGAAGGGGCAAAATGTAACTTAGCCTTACACAGGTAGACTCTGAAATCATTTTATGGTATTTATTTTTTTCCCCGCTGTGCTTTTTATCCTGTAACTTATATTGTATAAGAAGATTCCAAAAATATATTTTAATGGAGACTAAACGGGCCCTTTGATTTGAATGAGCTAGTTGCCGAGTTAGCTGGAGGCTGATTCGAATGGATCCTTAAGTTCACATCTTCAGACTGTCAGTAAGCCCCTGGCAGGCTCAGGAGCATCCCTGACATTGCCAGGGGCAGGGGTGTGTGTGACTGACTCAGGGCAAAGAGATCATTGCTTGGAAAACTGGACAGCAGTGGCCTTGCTCAATAAGAAGCCTGCCCAAGGTCAGTTTCCAAGGAAGTAGATTTGCATTACTGTACTAGATGTGGCACCTGTGAAACAACTTCTTGTGTCACTGATATCTTAGGCACCATTGCCTTTTGTCTTTCGGAGTAACTCTCATCTGTGCCCACCTTTCTTGTGCGTTGTGATTATGTTCTGAGGAAGGGGTGGAGTGGGGAGGGAGCAGTTTCCCTAGGCCCAGGGTTCCTGTTCTTCCACAGTCAGGGTGGGAAGTTTCCCTTAGGCCCAGGGTGCTGTTCTTCCACAGAAGGATGTCCAGGTGACTGTCACACACACATTGCAAGACAACAAACCATGGGCCGACTCTCACTGTGCTTGTCAGCAGGGGCTCTGAAAGAGCGGCTGGAACAAACCATCAGCTTCCTGAAGAGAGGGTCTGGTTCTTGGGCAGAGCCTCGTTATTCTGTCCTTGTCTTGGTGAAACGAACTTCCTTTTCCCTTGATCACCTTCCATGCTCGAAGTTACCCAGCTTTCACTTTTTAAAGAGATTACCCGCTCCCACTTCCTAACTTGTTTTCCCTTGTGGGGGGGGGGGCGCCCTTGTGGCACGACCTACATGGGGTGCTGGGCTTGGACCAAGTGGTGATGAATGAGGCTAATTTAAGGGCTCTTCTAGGCCTACCTCCTCTTGGTCCTGAACTCTGTTCACCCACATTCCCTGCAGAAGGTGGGCCCATTCTCAGTGAGGAATGGAGTCCCAGCTGCTGACTGCCTATTTCCATTTGAAGGTGGCCCCATCTTTCTGTTCCTCCCAGCACTGCCCCCGCCCTGCCCCGCCTTTCAGGTTGACCAGCAGTAACCTTATTCACCTGGCCTCTCAGGTGGGTAGAGGCTGCTGTTCTTACCTGGGGCTGCCTCTTGATAGAGTAAGGCTCTCACCTGTCCGTATGTATGTCATGTTTTCAAAGACAGAGATCTCAGCTGGGAGGGTGGTTTGGGAGGTATACTTTGGGTGCTGAAGTGTTGGGATTTTAGAACATGTAGATGATTTATGAGAACAGAATGCCAGAATATCTGAAGTCTAGGATTTTATGGCCAGTGGCTTTCAAATCCATTGGCTCTTTGAAAACCCTGCCCCCCTTCCCCTGTTCTACCAAATGCCTATCTGATGAGGCTCCTTTTTATTCTCGAGTCATTAAGTTACCAGCAGTGTGTTTATTAATAATAATTGCAATAATAGTAATAGTGCTTAATATGTGCTAGGCACAGTGCTAAGGATGCATTATCCCTTTTAATCCAGAAAACAACCTTTGATCAGGTATCATCTCCATTTTATACATGAGGAAAATGAGGTACCATGACAGGCAAAGTGCAGTGGTTAAGATAGACTTTGGGCTCAAATAGCCCTAGGTTTAGGCAGGTTACTCGGTACAATTCCAACCCAGCTGGCTCTGATAATAGCAGCTCCCTTACGGGATTGTTGTGAGGACTTTATGAGGTGATGCATGTAAATATTTGTCAGTGCCTGGCACATAGTAAGCTCTCAATAAATGGTAGTTGTTTTTATTGAACCCAGCTGGTAATTTGAACCCAGGGTGTGTGATGCTGGAGACTGTTTCTCAGCCACTACACTGCCCCTGCCCTGCACACAGCCTGGGTGTTCAAAGTCTAGAAAGTGACCACACTCTCCTTCTGAGAGAAGCAGTCCAGACCATACCCATCTACAGCGACTGGGTACTTTCCACTTCATTTAGAAAGCCAGCCTGATGAAAGGAAAGAGGATGTGGACAAGTTCCAGAATTCTCCATTCCTGGTAGGAATGGTTTGCCTGAGGTTTTGCTCACCTCCTGCTGCCCCTGGTCTGGACTTGCCATGGGTAAGGAGGCCCTTTCCTCTTGCCTGGTGGTGCCTCCACTTCTTGGGCAGTAAGGGCTGATCTGTGAATTGCTCTGGACCCCATGTCCCCCTCTGCCAAGAACTGTGCTCTGTGCACACAGCTCAGGGACCTGCAGCAGTCCTCCATGTGAGCAGACACCGTGGGGCCCAAGAGGAGTGGGAGAGAAAGCTGCTCTGTAGTAGATGATAGTACAGAGGGAAGGCCTAAAGCTCTCGCTCATGTCCTTACACATAACAAGTCAGGGGCTTTGTGTTTCTTGCTTTCTTTAAAGTGTTAACAGGCTAGGCGCAGGTGACCACTTGGAGATAGATAGAGGGTGTTTCTCTTGGATTCTAGGTTAGCAGAGGATCTCAGTGGTGATTCATGAATGAAGGGAGAGTAGGCACCAGATTAATGAGAAATGAAAACTATTTTAGTTTTCCAAATGCAGACAGAGGAGTTGGGGAGGGTATGTTTGAGGTGGCTCATTCTTCACTTGGAAGGAATGGTGTTGACGGGGGATCCCGGAAGTTCTCAAGCCAATAGGATAATAATGACCTAGAACCACTGGCTTGACTGTGGGCTGTTTCCTGAGTGAGGGGAATGAAGACTAGACCCAAGGCCCATGTGTTTAAATGGTAGCCTCTCCCCTTCAGTTAGTTGCTTATGACAGGAGCCAGGAGCACAGTTGTGGGGGTTTAGTGAGCAGCTGCTGTGATGGACTGATCCTGGGCCTGCCTCCCGCTCCTCTGGACCCATGCTTGCCAGGCTGGGCACTTGCTCCCTCATCGTTGCATCTAATGGACCCAGGCAGCTTTTTATCTGCAGAGAAAATGGCTCCAAACCAGGGGCAAGGGCCCTCTGCACCTTGGGCTGAAGATGCTGCTGCAGTGGTCTCCCAGGTCTCGGGAGACCCTTATGTAGCACTCAGAGTCTCTAGTTGGGTTTAGCCACCTGGTGACTCTGTCCCAGGTGAGATTCTCTGCTGACATCATCCGTAGTGCAGTCCCTGTCCTCGGCTGCTGGAGCACCCATTTCTTACCTCTGTTAGTTTCATGTGCTGGTTTTGCTGGCTTTGTGCCAGGGAATGCCAGAATAGAAAGGGGGTTGAGAATGTACATACGTATTTTTATAAGGATGTCCTTTGTGTTCTGTTGCATTTGAATCCTCCATACACACAGCACCGTGTGGCTGCCACACAGCACTGTTTTGCTGCCTTATGTCACACTGGCTGGGTGTCTGGGAGCTGATTACAAAGGGAAAGA
>NW_006779681.1:174577-196362 GCF_000442215.2 Lipotes vexillifer
GGAAAGAGCTGAGCAGACATCAGGGCCAACATAACCAAAGGACTTGGAGCCTAGAGAACAAAAGACAGTGTCAGGATACATTGGCTTATTGTCATCTGGCTAGAGGACTGTTGAGAAGCCATGGGGGCAGCAGCAGGAGGAGTGCAGGCAGAGGAGAGGCCAGGAGTCCTGCAGCTGGCGGAGGCCAGCCCTGAGTGTCTTGTGGGTGGGGGAACAGAAACTGGGCTCAGAAACCCATCCAGGTCTCCCTGGATTCAACGCTCATGCACTGTGGATTCTCTTCTGGAGTTGATGCTGATACCAAGTTTTAAGTTTTATTGGTGTTTAATACTTTCCAAAACAGGAGGGGAAGACCAAAGTGTTAGAGACAAGCGGCCCCTCTGTTGAAGATTGTTGGGAAGCCTGGTGATTGGGTGAGTCAGGCACTTCCTCAGTTCTGTTCACTCTGAAGACCTGTTTAGTGAGAAAGTTCCCCAAAACATAGAAATGGGTTCTCTGGCCCCACTGGGGAGTGCCAGGTAGTCAAATGTAGCCCACTACAGTGTCTGTGCTGCCAAGATTGGCCCCGAGTTTGTCCTGACCCTGCCTCTGGCATTTCACTAAATCCATGTGTTTTTGCCCCAGCTGACCTTTCTCTGTGCACTGTCTGATCAGTATTGAACTGATTCTTTTTCAGTGAAGTGTCAGATCATGATATACTGTACATGGAAAGTATTCACCTTATTTATATACCTGAATCTTCCTACTACACAAATAAACATCTGTTAAATTCTGCGTCGTTTGTGGTATCTGATGGGGGGGAGTGCTGACTTGGTATGAGGTATGGGGGGTTGTCTGTATGGAACCAGCATCACTTCCTAGGGCACTGCTGACCACTCCCTGCTTCTAGAGGCATCCTCTGCCCTTGGCCTTCACCTGCTCTCTGGCTTTCCACCTTTCCTCATTTTGCCTTGGCTGCTCCTTCTAAGTTGCCTTTCTGGGCATCTCTCCTCCTGCTGGCCCTGCCCTTAGCTGGCAGTATTCTGCTCGAGACTCTTCTCCCCACTGAATGCTCTCCTGGGTGTTCTTGCCTACTCTCAGGGCTTCAGTCACCACAATCCTGCGATTTCCAAGTCCACATTCCTAACCCTCATGGGCCTGTGAGGCCTCTTTGTGTGGACTTTGCATGGCCAGGCCCAGGCCCTCCTCCTGTACCTGCTCCAATCCGGTGTTCTTTCACCACCATCAGTTCTTTACTAGGAGTGATCTCATCAGTATCCAAGGCCTGCCCATTCTACTTTCTAAATATTCTTCAGATTCCTCCTGACTGCCAGTTGGCTCCATGCAGCCTCATTGCCTCCGCTCATTCATTTCTTACACAATAGCTGGGGTGAGATTTCTCTGCTTGGTGCCTTCCTGTGGCCTTAGTTGAGGCTTGTTGCTGAGATCTGACCCCACGCTCAGGTCCTGCCCTCTCACAGCCACACTCCTGCTATCCCCTCTTTGTCCCAGGCGCTCTCATCTCCTAGCCTTTGCACATGCTGTTTCCTCAGCCTGATTCCTCCTCTCTCCCTCCCTGGTTCACCTCGGCTGCCTAACTCCTGCTCATCTTACTGTCCCACCGTCAGCAGCAACCGACCCGGGAGACCTATGTGCTCCCCACCCCAGGACTGCTTTCCTGGTGGGACTGTGGGCCCTGGTGGGAGAGTGGGGGCTGCCCTGGCTCTGAAGTCTGGGGGCTAATGCCTCGGGCCAGTGGGACCTCTAGGTAACTTGCCTTTTGGGTAGGAGCCTCTGACTTTCTCGCCTATAGGGACCCTAAATGGTGGGACTTCTGGAATGAATTGCTTCCCAACACTCAAAGTGTAAAAGATACTGCATTTACTTTCCTAAATCAACAAAATGTGACTCCAAGCCACCAGTTTCCACGATTGATGAGAACCCCAGCTTTACTTGTCTTCCCTTACTGCCTTGCTCCCACGGGCTCGTGTGGTGCCAGAGACAAGGGGGTCCCGGGTCTTCAGTCCATCTACTGAAGGATCTCCTCATCCAGGCCTGTGAGGTCCATCCACTCACTCCCCAGTCAGTGTGTCAGCACCCACCTCCCTGGTCACCCCTGCAGCTGTCTGCATCTGACATTCTGCCACCTCAGGGCCCCCGCACTCAGACCTTGACCCTCTCCATGCATTCGACAAACACTCATGGAGTGCCTGTCCTGTGCTAGGCCCTGGCTGGACACTGGGGATGCAGCAAAAAATAAAGCTGACACAGTCCCTGTTCTCAAGGTGCTCATTTTGGAGAGGGTGGCAAACATGGGAAAAAGCCATGTTAGATGGAGAAACTGTAGCCAGGAGAGGGGAACAGGGAATGCTGGTGAGGAGAGGTTGCAATTGTAAATAGGGCCCTCAAGGAGGGGCTTGCTACCACAGTGATGTTTGGGCAAATGGACACACACACCTAAGGGAGGTGGAGGTGAGTGTTCCAGGCAGGTACAGAGCAAGTGCAGACACCTGTGCCTTCAAGGAACAGCAGTCGTGGATGAAGCAGGGTGAGTTGGGAGGGAGCCGTGGCAGGTAATGAGGTCCCAAAGAGACTAGGTAATTAAGCAGGGCCAAGGCCACTGGCTTTTACTATGAGCAACATGAGAAGCTGTTGGAGAGTTAAGAGCCAATGAGTGACTTGATCTGTTTGTTTTCAAAGGGTCACTTGGCTGCTGCACTCAGACTTGACTTCAGAGGGGCAAGGGTGGGAGGAGGGTACAGCAGCAATCTGGGCAAGAGAGGATGGTGGCTGAGCTCCATTGATGCAGTGAGAAATGATCAGATCATCAGGATGTGTTGAAGGATTCCATGTGGCCTGGGAGAGAAGAGGAGTCAAGGATGGCTGTGACGTTGTTGGCCTTGGCAACTGCAAGAACGGCATTGCTGTTTTTCTGACCTGAAGAAGGCTGTGGTGGGAAGACAGAATTGAGGTGGGAGGTGGAACAGAGAGGGAAGATCAGGATTTTGATTTGGATGCAGTAGGTCTGACATGCCTGTGAAATATCCATTTAGGGATGTCCAGTCCAGGGGGGTGGTCACAATGTGGATATTATTCTGCAAGAGCTGGGATACTGGATGAGATCATTGATGAAGAGTTGAGGTCTAGGGACTTCCCTGATGGCCTAGTGATTAAGATTTTGCCTTCCAGTGCAGAGGGTGCAGGTTCAATCCCTGATCGGGGAGTTAAGATCCCACATGCCTTGCGGCCAAAAAAGCAAAAATATAAAACAGAAGCAATATTGTAACAAATTCAATAAGGACTTAAAAAAAAAAAGGTCCAGATCAAAAAAAAAAAAAAATCTTGGGTGGAGGAGTAAGACGCGGAGATCACCCTCCTCCCCACAGATACATCAGAAATACATCTACAGGTGGAACAACTCCTACAGAACACCTACTGAACGCTGGCAGAAGCCCTCAGACCTTCCAAAAGGCAAGAAACTCCCCCACGTACCTGGGTAGGGCAAAAGAAAAAAGAATAAACAGAGACAAAAGAATACGGACGGGACCTGCACCAGTGGGAGGGAGCCGTGAAGGAGGAAAGGTTTCCACACACTAGAAGCCCCTTCGCGGGCGGAGCCTGCGGGTGGCAGAGGCGGGGAGCTTCGGAGCCGCGCAGTAGAGCGCAGCCACAGGGGTGCGGAGGGCAAAGCGGAGAGATTCCCGCACAGATGATCGGTGCCGACGAGCACTAACCAGCCCGAGAAGCTTGTCTGCTCACCCGCCAGGGCGGGCGGGGCTGGGAGCTGAGGCTTGGTCTTCAGTCAGAGCGCAGGGAGAGGACTGGGGCTGGTGGTGTGAACACAGCCTGCAGGGGGTTAGTGCGCCACTGCTGGCCTGGAGGGAGTCCGGGGAAAAGTCTGGACCTGCCAAAGAGGCAAGAGACATTTTCTTGCCTCTTTGTTTCCTGGTGTGCGAGGAGAGGGGATTAAGAGCGCTGCTTAAAGGAGCTCCAGAGAGGGCCGCGAGCCGTGGCTAACAGCGCGGACCCCAGAGATGGGCATGAGACGCTAAGGCTGCTGCTGCCGCCACCAAGAAGCCTGTGTGCAAGCACAGGTCACTCTCCACACCTCCCTTCCGGGAAGCCTGTGCAGCCCGCCACTGCCAGGGTCCCGGGATGCAGGAACAACTTCCCCGGGAGAATGCATGGCACGCCTCAGGCTGGTGCAACGTCACGCTGGCCTCTGCTGCCACAGGTTTGCCCCGCACTCCGTCCCCCTCCCTACCCCCGGCCCGAGTGAGCCAGAGCCCCCGAAGCAGCAGCTCCTTTAACCCCGTCCTGTTTGAGCAAAGAACAGATGCCCCTGGCGACCTACACGCAGAGGCAGGGCCAAATCCAAAGCTGAACCCCGGGAGCTGTGCGAACAAAGAAGAGGAAGGGAAATCTCTCCCAGCAGCTTCAGGAGCAGCGGATTAAATCTCCACAATCAACATGATGTACCCTGCATCTGTGGAATACCTGAATAGACAACGAATCATCCCAAATTTGGAGGTGGACTTTGAGAGCAAGATTTATTATTTTTTCCCCTTTTCCTCTTTTTGTGAGTGTGTATGTGTATGCTTCTGTGTGAGATTTTGTCTGTATAGCTTTGCTTTCACCATTTGTCCTAGGGTTCTACCCGTCCATTTCTTTTTTCTTTTACTTAAAAAAATTTTTTTTCTTAATAATTATTTTTTTATTTTAATAACTTTATTTTATTTTACTGTACTTTATTTTCTTTTCTTTTATCCTCTTTATTTCTTTCTACTTTTTCTCCTTTTTATTCTGAGCCGTGTGGATGAAAGGCTCTGGGTGCTGCAGCCAGGAGTCAGTGCTGTGCCTCTGAGGTGGGAGAGCCAACTTCAGGACACTGGTCCGAAAGAGACCTTCCAACAGCACGTAATATCAAACGGCAAAAACCTCCCAGAGATCTCTGTCTCAACACTAGCACCCAGCTTCACTCAAAGACCAGCAAGCTGCAGTGCTGGACACCCTATGCCAAACAACTAGCAAGACAGGAACACAACCCCACCCATTAGCAGAGAGGCTGCCTAAAATCATAATAAGTCCACAGAAACCTCAAAACACACCACCAGACGTGGACCTGCCCACCAGAAAGACAAGATCCAGCCTCATCCACCAGAACACAGGCACTAGCCTCGTCCACTAGGAAGCCTACACAACCCACTAAACCAACTTTAGCCACTGGAGATAGACACCAAAAACAACGGGAACTACGAACCTGCAGCCTGCAAAAAAGAGACCTCAAACACAGTAAGATAAACAAAATGAGAAGACAGAAAAACACACAGCAGATGAAGGAGCAAGATAAAAACCCACCAGACCTAACAAATGAAGAGGAAATAGGCAGTCTACCTGAAAAAGAATTCAGAATAATGATAGTAAAGATGGTCCAAAATCTTGGAAATAGAATAGAGAAAATGCAAGAAACCTTTAACAAGGACCTAGAAGAACTAAAGATGAAACAAGCAACGATGACCAACACAATAAATGAAATTTAAAATACTCTAGAAGGGATCAATAGCAGAAACACTGAGGCAGAAGAACAGATAAGTGACCTGGAAGATTAAATAGTGGAAATAACTACTGCAGAGCAGAATAAAGAAAAATGAATGAAAAGAACGCACCAACATTTGAATTATAGGGGTTCCAGAAGAAGAAGAGAAAAAGAAAGGGAATGAGAAAATATTTGAAGAGATTATAGTTGAAAACTTCCCTAATATGGGAACGGAAATAGTTAATCAAGTCCAAGAAGCACAGAGAGTCCCATACAGGATAAATCCAAGGAGAAACATGCCAAGACATATATTAATCAAACTGTTGAAACTTAAATACAAAGAAAACATATTAAAAGCAGCAAGGGAAAAACAACAAATAACACACAAGGGAATCCCCATAAGGTTAACAGCTGATCTTTCAGCAGAAACTCTACAAGCCAGAAGGGAGTGGCAGGACATACTGAAAGTGATGAAGGAGAAAAACCTGCAACCAAGATTACTCTACCCAGCAAGGATCTCATTCAGATTTGATGGAGAAATTAAAACCTTTACAGACAAGCAAAAGCTGAGAGAGTTCAGCACCACCAAACCAGCTTTACAACAAATGCTAAAGGAACTTCTCTAGACAAAAACACAAGAGAAGGAAAAGTCCTATAATAACGAACCCAAAACAATTTAGAAAATGGGAATAGGAACATACATATCGATAATTACCTTAAATGTAAATGGACTAAATGCTCCCACCAAAAGACACAGATTGGCTGAATGGATACAAAAACAAGACCCATATATATGCTGTCTACAAGAGACCCACTTCAGACCTAGAGACACATACAGACTGAAAGTAAGGGGATGGAAAAAGATATTCCATGCAAATGGAAACCAAAAGAAAGCTGGAGTAGCAATTCTCATATCAGACAAAATAGACTTTAAAATAAAGACTATTAGAAGAGACAAAGAAGGACACTACATAATGATTAAGGGATCGATCCAAGAAGAAGATATAACAATTGTAAATATTGATGCACCCAACACAGCAGCACCTCAATACATAAGGCAAATACTAACAGCCATAAAAGGGGAAATCAACAATAACACATTCATAGTAGGGGACTTTAACATCCCACTTTCACCAATGGACAGGTCATCCAAAATGCAAATAAATAAGGAAACACAAGCTTTAAATGATACATGAAACAAGATGGACTTAATTGATATTTATAGGACATTCCATCCCAAAACAACAGAATACACATTTTTCTGAAGTGCTCATGGAACATTCTCTAGGATAGATCATATCTTGGGTCACAAATCAAGCCTTGGTAAATTTAAGAAAATTGAAATTGTATGAAGTATCTTTTCTGACCACAATGCTATGAGACTAGATATCAGTTACAGGAAAAGATCTGTAAAAATTACAAACACATGGAGGCTAAGCAATACACTATTTAATAACGAAATGATCACTGAAGAAATCAAAGAGGAAATCAAAAACACCTAGAAACAAATGACAATGGAGACACAACAACCCAAAACCTATGGGATGCAGCAAAAGCAGTTCTAAGAGGGAAGTTTATAGCAACACAATCCTACCTTAAGAAACAGGAAACATCTCGAATAAACAACCTAACCTTGCACCTAAAGCAATTAGAGAAAGAAGAACAAAAAAACCCCAAAGTTAGCAGAAGGAAAGAAATCATAAAGATCATATCAGAAATAAATGAAAAAGACATGAAGGAAACGATAACAAAGATCAACAAAAGTTAAAGCTGGTTCTCTGAGAAGATAAACAAAATTGATAAACCATTAGCCAGACTCATCAAGAAAAACAGGGAGAAGACTCAAATCAATAGAATTAGAAAACCATAATTCAAAAAGAGTCACGTACCAAAATGTTCATTGTGGCTCTATTTACAATAACCCGGAGATGGAAACAACCTAAGTGTCCATCATTGGATGAATGGATAAAGAAGATGTGGCACATATATACAATGGAATATTACCCAGCCATAAAAAGAAACTAAATTGAGCTATTTGTAATGAGGTGGATGGACCTAGAGTCTTTCATACAGAGTGAAGTAAGTCAGAAAGAGAAAGGCAAATACCGTATGCTAACACATATATATGGAATTTCAGGAAAAAAATGTCATGAAGAACATAGGGGTAAGAAAGGAATAAAGACACAGACCTACTAGAGAATGGACTTGAGGATATGGGGAGGGGGAAGGGTAAGCTGTGACAAAGCGAGAGAGAGGCATGGACATATATACACTACCAAACGTAAGGTAGTTAGCTAGTGGGAAGGAGCCGCATAGCACTTGGAGATCAACTTGGTGCTTTGTGACCACCTAGAGGGGTGGGATAGGGAGGGTGGGAGGGAGGGAGATGCAAGAGGGAATAGATATGGGAACATGTTATATGTATAACTGATTCACTTTGTTATAAAGCAGAAACTAACACACCATTGTAAAGCAATTATACTCCAATAAAAATGTAAAAAAAAAATCTTAAAAAAAGAAAAAGGGACTTCCCTGGTGATGCAGTGGTTAAGAATCCTCCTGATAATTCAGGGGACACGGGTTCAAGCCCTGGTCCAGGAGGATCCCACATACCACAGAGCAAGTAAGCTCGTGCGCCTAGAGCTCGTGCTACGCAACAAGAGAAACAATGCGCACCGCAGTGAAGAGTAGCCCCCACTCACCGCAACTAGAGAAAGCCTGTGCGCAGCAGTGAAGACCCAGTGCAGCCAACAAATAAATAAATTTATTTTTTAAAAAAAGAGTTGAGGTCCAAAATTGAGCCCCCCATCCCCTGCCATTCTTTCTTGACTTGGGGGTCCAATTCTTTTCAGTGAGGGTCACTCCCTTCATCCCTTCAGGGAGACTTTCTTTCCTCAGGGAGCTTCAGGCAATCTAGCTCTCAGGCCAGGACAAGGCCCTGAATGGATCTTGTCTTCAGGTGGCCCCACTCCTGTCTGAGAGCAGACCAGGTTCCTCCTGGGGAAGGAGGCTGCAGTTCTGGAGGAGGAAATGCACAATCACCTTTTTGGTCTCTTGGGGGAAGATGGGGGTGGGAAACAAAGCAAGAGTGACTTTTTTTTTTAACATCTTTATTGGAGTATAATTGCTTTACAATGGTGTGTTAGTTTCTGCTGTATAACAAAGTGAATCAGCTATACATATATATACATCCCCATATCTCCTCCCTCTTGCATCTCCCTCCCACCCTCCCTATCCCACCTCTATAGATGGAAACAAGAGTGACATCTATATTTGGTTATTCAGGGGACAGGCAGTTGTATGGAAAGCCCAAGAGAATGGACTGATGGCCTAGCCATGACAAACTAAATCAAAACCCATCACCTCCCCGTATTTATGAAAGGACATTGCCAGTTCCAAAATCAACCAAAACCCAGGGAGCCCTCAAATTAAGTAAAATTGGGTGGTGGGAGGGGCACACAACAAGGGGCATGCATGAGGATGCCTACCCCCCCGAACACCTTATACTGCATCACCACTGCCAGCAATGGTGGGTGTGGGCCCCAGGCCCCAGCACCACCCATTTTCAGAGCTAGTTGATATGGCAACTGTGTGGCTGACAGGGTCTTGGTATTTTGGTCTGGTGTCAGGCATGAACCTCTGAGGTGGGAGAGGCAAGTTCAGGACGTTGGACCACCAGAGATCTCCCAGCCCCAGGTAATATCAGTCAATGAGAGCTCTCCCAGAGATCTCCATCTCAATGCTAAGAACCAGCTCCATCCAATGGCCAGCAAACTCCAGTGCTGGATGGCCCATGCCAAACAACTAGCAGGACGGGAAAAAAACTCCACCCATTAGCAGAGAGGCTTCCTAAAATCATACTAAGTTAACTGACACCACAAAACACACCACCAGATGTGGTCCTGCCCACCAGAAAGACAAGATCCAGCCCCACCCACCAGAACACAGGTACCAGTCCCCTCCACCAGGAAGCCTACACAACCCACTGAACCAACCTCACCCACTGGGTGAGGGAACTCCACCAAAAACAATGGGAACTATGACCCTGAGGCCTGCACAAAGGAGACCCCAAACACAGTAAGTTAAACAAAATGAGAAGACAGAGAAATATGAAGCTGATGAAGCAGTCAGGTAAAAACTGACCAGACCAAACAAATGAAGAGGAAATAGGCAGTCTACCTGAAAAAGAATTCAGAGTAATGATAGTTAAGATGATCCAAAATCTTGGAAATAGAACGGAGAAAATAGAAGAAATGTTTAACAAGGACTTAGAAGAACTAAAGAGCAAACAAACAATGATGAACAACACAATAAATGAAATTAAAAATTCTCTAGAAGGAATCAATAGCAGAATAACTGAGGCAGAAGAACAGATAAGTGACCTGGAAGATAAAATAGTGGAAATAACTACCACAGAGCAGAATAAAGAAAAAAGAATGAAAAGAATTGAGGACCATCTTAGAGATGTCTGGGACAACAGTAAACACAACAACATTTTGAATTATAGGGGTCCCAGAAGAAGAAGAGGAAAGAAAGGGTCTGAGAAAATATTTCAAGAGATTATAGTTGAAAACCTCCCTAACATGGGAAAGGAAATAGTCAAGTCCAGGAAGCACAGAGAGCCCCATACAGGATAAAGTTAGGAGAGACATGCCAAGACACAAAGTAATCAAACTATCAAACATTAAAAACAAGAGAAAAAAAAAAACAAGAGAAAATATTAAAAGCAGCAAGGGAAAAGCAACAAATAACATACAAGGGAACGCCATAAGGTTAACAGCTGATCTTTCAGCAGAAACTCTGCAAGCCAGAGGAGAGTGGCAGGACATGTTTAAAGTGATGAAAGGGAAAAACCTATAACCAAGATTACCCAGCAAGGATCTCATTCAGATTCGATGGAGAAATTAAAACCTTTACAAACAAGCAAAAGTTAAGAGAATTCAGCACCACCAAACCAGCTTTAGAATAAATGCTAAAGGAACTTCTCTAGGCAGAAAACTCAAGGGAAAGAAAAGACATACAAAAGCAAACCCAAAACAATTAAAAAAATGGTAACAGGAACATACATATTGATAATTACCTTAAATGTAAATGGATTATATGCTCCAATCAAAAGACATAGACTGACTGAATGGATACAAAAACAAGATCTGTACATATGCTGTCTAAAAGAGATGCACTTCAGACCTAGGGATACATATAGACTGAAAGTGATAGGTTGGAAAAAGATATTCCATGCAAATGGAAATCAAGAGAAAGCTGGAGTAGCAATTCTCATATCAGACAAAATGGACTTTAAATTAAAGACTATTACAAGAGATAAAGAAGGACACTACATAAAGATCAAGGGATAAATCCAAGAAGAAGATATAACAATTATAAATATATATGCACCCACAGGAGCATCTCAGTACATAAGGCAACTGATAACAGCCATAAAAGGGGAAATCGACAGTAACACAATTATAGTAGGTGACTTTAACACCCCACTTTCACGAGTGGACAGATCATCCAAAATGCAAATAAATAAGGAAACACAAGCTTTAAAAGACACATTAAACAAGATGGACTTAATTGATATTTATAGGACATTCCATCCAAAACCAAGAGATTAGACTTTCTTCTCAAGTGCTCATGGAACATTCTCCAGGATAGATCATGTCTTGGGTCACAAATCAAGCCTTGGTAAATTTAAGAAAATTGAAATCATATCAAGTATCTTTTCTGGCAATAACACTATGAGACTAGATATGAATTACAGGAAAACACCTGTAAAAATTACAAACAAATGGAGGCTAAACAATACACTACTAAATAACCAAGAGATCACTGAGGAAATTAAAAAATACATAGAAAAAAATGACAGTGAAAAAAAGGTGACCCAAAACCTATGGGATGCAGCAAAAGAATTTCTAAGAGGGAAGTTTATCACAATACAATCCTACCTCAAGAAACAAGAAAAATCTCAAATAAATAACCTAACTTTACACCTAAAGCAATGAGAGAAAGAAGAACAAAAAACCCCCCAAAGTAAGCAGAAATCATAAAGATCAGGTGAGAAATCATTGAAAAAGAAATGAAGGAAATGATAGCAAAGATCAGTAAAACTAAAATCTGGTTCTTTGAGAAGATAAACAAAATTGATAAACAATTACCCAGACTCAGCTGGAAAAAGAAGGAGAAGACTCAAATCAAGAAGTAACAATTGGCATTGCAGAAATACAAAAGATCATGAGAGATTACTACAAGCAACTATAAGCCAATAAAATGGACAACCTGGAAGAAATAGACAAATTCTTAGAAAAGCACAACGTTCCGAGACTGAAACAGGAAGAAATAGAAAATATGAACAGACCAATCACAAGCACTGAAATTGAAACTGTGATTAAAAATCTTCCAACAAACAAAAGCCCAGAGCAGATGGCTTCACAGGCGAATTCTATTAAACATTTAGAGAAGAGCTAACACCTATACTTCTCAAGCTCCTCCAAAATATAGCAGAGGGAGGAACACTCCCAAACTAATTCTACAAGGCCAACATTACCCTGATACCAAAACCAGATAAAATGAGACAAAGATGTCACAAAAAAACCCTACAGGCCTATATCACTGATGAACATAGATGCAAAAATCCTCAACAGAATACTAGCAAACAGAATCCAACAGCACATTAAAAGGATCATACACCATGATCAAGTGGGGCTTATCCCAGGAATGCAAGAATTCTTCAATATACACAAATCAATCAATGTAATACACCATATTAACAAATTGAAGGATAAAAAGCATAAGATAATCTCAGTAGATGAAGAAAAAGCTTTCTACAAAATTCAGAACCGATTTATGATAAAAACTCTCCAGAAAGTAGACATAGAGGGAACCTACATCAACATAATAAAGGCCATATATGACAAACCAGCAGCCAACATCATTCTTTTTTTTTTATTTCTTTGCAGTACGCAGGCCTCTCACTGTTGTGGCCTCTCCCGCTATGGAGCACAGGCTCCAGACGTGCAGGCTTAGCGGCCATGGCTCACGGGCCCAGCTGCTCTGCAGCATGTGGGATCCTCCTGGACTGGGACACGAACCTGTGTCCCCTGCATTGGCAGGCGGACTCTCAACCACTGCGCCACCAGGGAAGCCCGCCAACATCATTCTTAATGGTGAAAAACTGAAACCATTTCATCTAAGAATAGGAACAAGAGAAGGTTGCTCACTCTCACCACTATTATTCAACATAGTTTTGGAAGTTTTAGCCACAGCAATCAGAGAGGAAAAAGAAATAAAAGGAATCCAAATCAGGAAAGAAAAGTAAAACTGTCACTGTTTGCAGATGACATGATACTATACATAGAGAATCCTAAGGTTGCTACCAGAAAACTACTACAGCTAATCAATGAATTTGGTAAAGTGCAGGATATGAAATTAATGCACAGAATCTCTTGCATTCCTACACACTAATGATGAAAAATCTGAAAGAGAAATTTAGGAAACACTCCCATTTACCACTGCAACATAAAGAATATAATACCTAGGAATAAACCTACCTAAGGAGACAAAAGACCTGTATGCAGAAAACTATAAGACACTGGTGGAAGAAATTAAAGACAATACAAACAGATGGAGAGATATACCATGTTCTTGGATTGGAAGAATCAACATTGTGAAAATGACTATACTACCCAAAGCAATCTACTGATTCAATGCAATTCATATCAAACTACCACTGGCATTTTCCACAGAACTAGAGCAAATGTTTTCACAATTTGTATGGAAACACAAAAGACTCCGAATAGCCAAAGCAATCTTGAGAACAAAAAATGGAGCTGGAGGAATCAGGCTCCCTGACTTCAGACTATACTACAAAGCTACAGTACTCAAGACAATATGGTACTCACACAAAAACAGAAATATAGACCAATGGAACAGGTTAGAAAACCCAGAGATAAACCCATGCACATATGATCACCTTATCTTTGATAAACGAGGCAAGAATATACAATGGAGAAAAGACAGCCTCTTCAATAAGTGATGCTGGGAATCCTGGACAGCTGCATGTCAAAGAATGAAATTACAGTACTCCCAAATACCATATACAAAAGTAAACTCAAAATGGATAAAAGACCTAAATGTAAGGCCAGAGACTATAAAACTCTTAGAGGAAAACATTAGCAGAACACTCTATGACATAAATCACAGCAATATCCTTTTTGACCCACCTCCAAGAGAAATGGAAATAAAACCAAAAATAAACAAATGGGACCTAATGAAACTTAAAAGCTTTTGCACAACAAAGGAAACCATAAAGAAGACAAAAAGCTCTCAGAATGGGAGAAAATATTTACAAATGAAGCAACTGACAAAGGATTAATCTCCAATATATACAGGCAGCTCATGCAGCTCAATATCAAAAAAACAAACAACCCAATCCAAAAATGGGCAGAAGATCTACATAGACATTTCTCCAAAGAAGACATAGAGATTGCCAACAAACATAGGAAAGGATGCTCAACATCACTAATCATTAGAGAAATACACATCAAAACAACAATGAGGTATCACCTCACACCAGTCAGAATGGCCATCATCAAAAAATCTACAGACAATAAATGCTGGAGAGGGTGTGGAGCAAAGGGAACACTTTTGCACTGTTGGTGGGGATGTAAATTGATACAGCCACTATGGAGAATAGTATGGAGGTTCCTTAAAAAACCAGAAATAGAACTACCATATTACCCAGCAATCCCACTACTGGGCATATACCCTGAGAAAACCATAATTCAAAAAGAGTCATGTGCCACAATGTTCATTGCCTCTCTATTTACAATAGCCAGGACATGGAAGCAACCTAAGTGTCCATGAGAGATGAACAGATGATGAAGATGTGGCACATATATACAATAGAATATTACTCAGCCATAAAAAGAAACGAAATTGAGCTATTTGTAGTGAGGTGGATGGACCTAGAGTCTGTCATACAGAGTGAGGTGAGTCAGAAAAAGAAAAAAAATACCATATGCTAACACATGTATATGGAGTCTAAAACAAATCATGATTGTGATGCACCTAGGGGCAGGACAGGAATAAAGACGCAGACATAGAGAATGGACTTGAGGACATGGGGAGGGGGAAGGGTAAGCTGGGACGAAGTGAGAGAGTAGCACTGGCATATATACGCTACCAAATGTAAAATGGATGGCTAGTGGGAAGCAGCTGCATGGCACAGGGAGATCAGCTCACTGCTTTGTGACCACCTAGAAGGGTGGGATAGGGAGGGCTGGAGGGAGATGCAAGAGGGAGGGGATATGGGGATATAAGTATACATATAGCTGATTCACTTTGTTATACAGCAGAAACTAACACATCATTGTAAAGCAATGATATTCCAATAAAGATGTTAAAAAATAATGAAGTAAAACTGTGCTGCCACTTCTCTTTATGTCTCTTCTCAATTTTAACAAGAAATCTCAGCACACTTTTGGGGTCAAAAGTTCATCCATCAGCCTGAGACTACGTGTAGGGTAAATTCTGATCTCCGTTTGACCAGGGTAATTGAAGTTATTCATTCCTGTAGCAAATACTGGCGCTCTGGTCTTGTCCACATGGTCCAATTTCTCTGAGATTCACAGAACCTTAGAGCATCCCAAGGCAATGATTCTCAAACTTAGGTGTACATTAGACTCACCTGAGGAACTTTAAAAAATGTTGATGTCCAGGCAGCACCCCAGGCCAATTACGTCAGAATCTTTTTTAAAAAAAAATTAATTAGTTAATTAATTTTTGGTTGTGTTGGGTCTCCGTTGCTGTGTGAGGGCTTTCTCCAGTTGCTGCGAGTGGGGGCCACTCTTCATCGTGGTGCGCGGGCCTCTCACTGTCACGGCCTCTTCCTTTTTGGAGCACAGGCTCCAGACGTGCAGGCTCAGTAGTTGTGGCTCACGGGCTTAGTTGCTCCGTGGCATGTGGGATCTTCCCAGACCAGGGCACGAACCTGTGTTCCCTGCATTGGCAGGCAGATTCTCAACCACTGTGCCACCAGGGAAGCCCACGTCAGAATCTTTGGTATCAGTATTTTAAAAACATTCCCGGGGAGATTCCAACAGGCAGCCAAGTTTGAGAACCAATGGCTGAAACTCCCTTCAGTGAGTCCATCCCCTCTCAGACAACCCCTCTCCACGTACACACAGTGGTTGGCACCCTGTGCCCGATTGTCCCCAGGGGAGAGCCTCAGCGTATCCTGAGGTGAGCCTTCTGGTGTAATCACTGGAATGATCCACACCACAAGCCACGGTTTAGAAAGGTGTGTGCCTCCCAGTACCTCCCCTCAGTGTTCATTCTGTCTTGCATCTCACAGACTGAGTCTGCTTTCTGTTTGTTTGACAAATGTCTAGAATGTTTCTCATGTGCCCCCCAGCCAGCTCCTCCCCTCACCACCTAGCCTTCTCTTCCCAAGCTCCTCATCTTATTCTCTTCACTCTTCCTCACAAGAAATGCCTTCCAGCCCCTTCGCTATGCTAACCAGTGTCTGGACACACACAAGCTTATCCTTTTTGGGAGTTCTCTATCATTGCCTGTAGTTGTGAATATGAATATGTTTGTGCCTTGGAGGGGGAGCACATGGGGTCCTGTGGGAATTGAAGACACCGAGAGCTACTGCTCAAAGGTAGCTTCTTTCCTCCTGTCATCTCGAGGGTCCCTATACTCCCTGCCTATCAAGATTGTCATGATTGTCAACCTGAAGAGGAGCCAGGGAGGTACCCCTGTGGATAATAAATTTGCAATCTCCTACGGACCCTATCAGTTACCAGAGAAAGTCCCAGCAACCTGGGGAGCTACGGTGGTTGGCTTCCTGAAGGTACAATGATTAACCTTTTTATTTGAAGTAATTTCAGACTTACAGAGAAGTTATGACAGTATAAGGAATTCCCTACATACTTCACCCAAATTCCCCAGATGTTAACATTTTACTACATTTGTTTAATTAGTCTCTCTTTCTCTCTCTCTATGAACACACACATGCACTTTTAAAAACTGAAATTTGTAGAATCATGCCCCTTTACTGTTATGTAACCTTATTAAGATTTCACCAATTATCCCAATAGTGCTCTTCATAGCAAAATAATACATATAGTTATGGCTTATGCAATTTGATGGGCTCTGCAGTGGCTTTGAGAACCAGAACTACCCTACCTGCTTCCCCTTTCCCCACCCCCAGCCTGTCCTTCATCAGATGGAACCACTCAGCACCCTGTGTGCTGTAGTTAAAACTTGGTACCCAGTACAGCAGGGCAGTGTTGTCCCACACCAAGCAGAGGACAGCAGCGGGTCACGAGGTGCAAAGCTTTGGAGTGAGACATATCTGGGTGGAATCCTGGCCCAGCAGTCACTGACTTTGTGACCTTGAGCAAAAGACTCAACCACTCAGCCTTCTCCTCTATAAAATGGAGGTAATTGAGAAAATATGCAAAGTACTTATCCAGCACCAAACACCTACTAATCACTCCTTTTATTTGTAATATTGCCACCTTGGCCTGAGAAGTGAATTTCTGGGAGATGCAGGGGAAGGAACTGGCACCAACACTCCAGTGAAGGCAGGGGCACAGGGAAGGGAGCATCCTTGGGAAGAAAGGGGAGGGAATCTGAGTCTACTGACCTCGGGTACCTCAAGGCCAGTTGGAACGAAAATTCACCCTGGAATGCTGGCTGAACATTTCGTGGCATTGTCCAAACTCACAACCTGTGCTGGAATCCCCCTCCACAGCCATCCTTACCAAACCCATGAGGTAGAAGTGGTTTGTCTTCTTTGCTATTTTGGTTGGGAGAGCAACCAAGATCAGATCCTGACTTATTATTTACTGGTTGTGTGACCTGGTGGCTTTGGGCAAGTTACTTAACCTTTCTGTACTTCAGTTTCCTCATCTGTGAAGTGGGGATAATAATAGTGCCCACCCCATGGTATTGTGAGGATAAAATGAGTTAGCACTTGTAAAGAGCTTAGATTAGCTTCTGGCACATAGTAAATTTTCATAAATATTATATGTTATTTCAGTGATCCCTCCCTCTTTTCTTCCTGATTTGTGTGCTTGGCCCTTTCATATCACCCCGGAGATGGTCCCATTGTGGGTAGGGGAGTTACTCTTGGGTCTGAACCTCCCTGCTGCTCACACTGAACTCTCCATAGCCACCAGTCAACCTTGTGGACTTTTCACCCAACCAACAGCTCTCTACCTGTCCATTATCTATTGCTGCAAACATACCAGAGAGCAAGGGTGCTATTAAAAACCAACAGGGCTGGGAGTTCCCTTGTGCCCTAACGGTTAGGATTCTGGGGTTTTGCTGCCATGGCCCAGGTTCAGTCCCTGGTCAGGGAACTGAGATCCCTGCAAGCCTCATGGCATTGCCAAAACAAACAAAAAACAAGAAACAAAACAAACAAAAAAGCCCACAACAGGGTCATATCAAAATGCCTCGGAGCTAGTAAGAAGATGCTCCCAAAGATGGGACATTTTGAACATCAGTGAGGATAACTGCAGTGTATTGAAACATATCAATTACATTTTAAATACATGAATTCATAACAATACTTTAAAAATGCAGTTGATCACCACTGGAGGATGCTAGTAAGCCAAATCTACTTCTAAGACTAGTATACAACGAGGAAGAATCAAGCATTTATCCTGCCTTTTAAAAATAAAGCATACCATTGGTATCAAGCACCTGCTGTATAAAGATGAAGCAACTAGCAACATAGGTAGTAATTTTTAAATTGGTAAATAAAGTGAAAGAATTAAAAACTGGGAAACAGACTTGCACATATATGGTCACTTTATTTGTGACAAAGGTAGTACAGTGGAAAATGGGTGGTTTTTCAATAAATAGGCCACATCAATTGGACATCCATGTGAAAAAATTACCTCACATTATACTAAAAAAATCAGTTCCAGATGGATTGTAGGTCTAAATGAGAAAAGTAAAACAATAAAGCTTTTGAAGAAAACATAGGAGATCATCTCATGATTCTGAGTAGGAAAATGTTTCTTGAAGAGAATACAAAAGAGCTAACGATAAAAGAAAAAACAAAAGGAAAATTAGACTAAAAGACTATTGTGTTAGGTATATTGAGGGATGCAATGACAGAAAGACCTGGTTCTAGTCCTAGTGAGGTTTATGATTAAGCCCATCTATGGTTTTATTATTCTTTCTTCCTTTTCTTCCTTCCTTTCCTTCCTTCCTTTCCTTCCTTTCTTTCTTTCTTTCTTTCTTTCTTTCTTTCTTTCTTTCTTTCTTTCTTTCTTTCTTTCTTTCTTTCTTTCTTTCTCTCTCTCTTTCTCTCTCTTTCTTTCCTGTCTGTCAGGCTCTTCCTGGGTGGTGGGCTAACTCCTTCATTTGCCCTGCTGTTATCTTGCTGAATATCCCCAGAAAGCCTGTCTCCTCATTGAGTAACTGATATTTCTCCTTTGCCTTGCTGTATCACCTGGATTAAGAGAGGTGGTGTGGTAGTTGCAGAATAGGAATGGGGTGGGAGAGGAAAACAGGTCTCCTCTGCATCACTGACAGCTGGTTTCTGTTGTCAAACTGTTAAGATTGTGAAATTGGCAATTGGTGATGTTTAAGTTTCTGATGAGACACTATGGGGGGTAGTGTGGTAGCCCCTGAGAACATAATCAGAAGGCATTTAGGGAAATGGAAGAGGGCTCAGAAGGCTCAGAGGTAGTTCCTTCTCTTTTTTACCCCTCCTCTCCCTTCCCTTTCCTTATCCTGTGGGCATTGGGCCTCAAGTACTTAAAGGAGTCAGAAAAACTTCAGTTGCTTGGAATTATCCTTTTATTTATTCACCAAAAGCATGTGCAAGGGCAAGTAAATCATTCCCTACCCTTGTTAGTATGAAAAAAAATCTTTAATAAACATGAGGTGTATTGATGAATGTGCCTAATCTACTCAACGTTGTTATTACACTTCATGTTTTTTTTTTAATTGGAGTGAATCAGCTATATGTATACATATATCCCCTCTTTTTTGATTTCCTTCTCATTTAGGTCACCAGAGAGCATTGAGTAGATTTCCCTGTGCTATACAGTAGGTTCTCATTAGTTATCTATTTTATGCACAGTATCAGTAGCGTACATAACATCAATCCCAATCTCCCAATTCATGAGAGACAGACATTTAAAATGGACCATTGCAACACTGTGGAGAGGATTATTAGTAGCTTATCATCAATGACATTTATGAACGTTTTCCATGGGCCAAGTATTGTGGCTGACCCTTTATTTGCACCATTTCATTTAATCCTTATGATATCCCTATGAGCTAAGTAATATTCTACCTATTTCATAGATTATGAAGTTGAGGTTCATAAGGGTTTAGTAACTTGGTCAAGTGTATTGTCAAGGATCTCAAGACAATCCTCTTTACAGGTCCTGGCCCCTCAATCAGATGCTGCTTGGCAATTACTCTTTCTTTGTTATCAAACTGTCTCCCAAATTATTTGAAGCCTGAGGTCTTAATGAAAAATCTGGCTAGTGACACTTGACTATAAGGTGGCAGAGTGCTGATGCCATGTTTGAAAGTCAGAGTATGCTTCATTTTTTAGCTATAGATTTTTTTTTTTTTTTTTTTTGTGGTACGCGGGCCTCTCACTGTCGTGGCCTCTCCCATTGCGGAGCACGCGCAGGCTCAGCAGCCATGGCTCACGGGCCCAGCCGCTCCACGGCACGTGGGATCTTCCTGGACCGGGGCACGAACCCGTGTCCCCTGCATCGACAGGCGGACTCTCAACCCCTGCGCCACCAGGGAAGCTATAGATTTAAAAAGGATTGGTGGTGGCTACCTATGCCTCAGGGCAGCACCCCTTTGGTGCCCAGCCACTCCAAGAAGGGTTTAGGGTTATAACTGGATGGCCCAAAATAGAGAAAACATAATGGTTATCTTTCTGCAGTGGCCCAAGGCACAGTGTACAAACCTGTCTAAGCCACAGCTGTCGCATCTGCTGAGACACACCAGGTTGAAGTTCTGTCTTCCCATGATAAATGATGGAAGTGAAACTGTGCAACTCAAACTGGGACTCAAATCTGGCCAAAACCAGATTGGGACTTGAACCAAGTCTTTTAATTGAGATCACATACCTGGTCTCAGGACTTAATGAAGTTCATGTTGTCTCATCACAGAAAGAATTCAGTGAGAGACAAAGTTATAGGTGAGAAGTGGATTTATTTAGAGAGAAACACACTCTACCCACAGAGTGTGGGCCATTTCGGAAGGTTAGAGGGAGGTCTTGGTAGAAACACACTCCACAGGCAGATTGTGGGCCATCTCAGAAGGTGAGAGGCTGTGAAATATGGCTTGGTTAGTCTTTATGGGCTGGATAATTTCATAGGCTAATGAGTGGGAGGATTATTCCAACTATTTTGAGAGAAAGGGTGGGGATTTCCAGGAACTGGACCACTGCCCACTTCTTGGCCTTATATGGTTAGCTCTGAACTGTCATGGCACTGGTGGGTGTGTCATTCAGCTAATGTATTACAATGAGCATATAATGAGGCTCGAGGTCTACTGGAAGTTGAATATTCCTCCATCTTGGGCCTAGTTGGTTCTAACCAGTTTTTGTCATGTCCTATGCTACGTCATTCTTTTAAAGGTTGTGCCCTGCCCCCTTCCCTCCTGTTTCAAAAGGACTCAGTTTCTTCGGGTATGTTCAGGATGTCAGAACAACTCTGCCTCCTCTCTCAGTGTTCAGCATGTGCTGTATCCTGCCTGGAGTGGGGAAAAAATAGAAACTCTTTTCTTTTTTTATTTTCTCCTTCATTCCTATTAGTTCTCAGGAGGTTGAGAGCATTAACCCTGCTTGAGCTGAACCTTTCATCTTAGGTTGAGTTTCCCCTAGATTCTAGGGGGATTTGAGTGCCTGCAGTTTATTTGGGAGGTGGTCTTTGAAAACTAGAAGGGGATGAGGAAATTTGCAACAGAGAAGGAAAGAAACCCAATGCATGGTGTGCTGAAGAGTCAGTACCTCTGACAAGTTAAGATGTATATTGTAAGCCCTAGAGCAACAGCTAAGAAAATAACTCAAAATATAGTGAACAGGGCTTCCCTGGTGGCACAGTTGTTGAGAGTCCGCCTGCCAATGCAGGGGACATGGGTTCATGCCCTGGTCTGGGAAGATCCCACATGCCACGGAGCGGCTGGGCCCGTGAGCCATGGCCGCTGAGCCTGCACGTCCGGAGCCTGTGCTCCGCAACGGGAGAGGCCACAACAGTGAGAGACCCATGTACCG